>NC_041399.2:58200089-58515922 GCF_900747795.2 Erpetoichthys calabaricus | reverse complement strand
CTTAATGATTAGCTTTCTTTTGTTTAATTACAGTACATTAAACTCACTTAAATAATGCTCATGAAAACATATGAATTCCTGTTTTAATAGGATAGGTCTTTCAGAAAATAACATTTAAAAAGTTATGCAAACCAGATTGTCATTTTTATATTACCGGATTGGTTTCCATTTGTCAGTATTCATTTATTTTTGTCTTATACTCCAAACAGAAAAAACAAAATTTTTAATTTATTTATTTTTTTAATAAAAAATAAACCTAGACAGTTGCCTGGATAGAAATCTGGGCAAATTAATTTTACCAATATTCCATTGCAGCTGAGTTTACTATATGATAATTTAATACAGTACTTATATTACCATTATTAGGCATATTAAGAACTGGAAAGACTGCAAAGTTTTTTAAAAATTGTATATGTAAATATATTTTTATACATATATACAGTATTTGTATTTACATATTTCATGGTGTTTTCTGTTTTAATATGCATTATTTCTTTAATGTGGATAATGGGTTGTGTCCTATAAAGGTGCCTCAAAGTGAACATTTCAGTTTGACTTAACTCAGATCTGTAAGGAAAGATCACCTCTAAATGGTCCGACCAATTCTCAGTGGAGATGGGGATTTAATTTCATTCTTTGCAGCTCAGTCCTAAAAAAAATTACACATATCAGGGTGGGTATGATAGCAGTATTCTAATACTCTTTGTTAGATGATGCATGATGCATGTTAGACATCAGTGCACATCTGAGTGCATTACTGGAAGCCTGGAAAAAAAGTTTACACCTCCTGAGAGACACATATTGTTGTCCTCCTACCAGATGGCAGCAAATCATTCTGAGAACAGTACATAAAACCTTTTAGGCAGATCAGAGGTTACTCTGGATGCTTGGTACTTGAAGCATGAATTAGTGTTCCCGGGTTCAGGAACACAGTGGTCGGTGTGCTCTGTTGGCGTCAATACTTAATAAGGTTTGCATCTTGTAAAATGTTAGCTCTTGACCAGAGCCATTTGAGCTGTGAGTTTGACGAAGAGAATGACAACAAACCTCTGGTGGGGATGAAATTTTATTAACTTGCCGAAGGAACATGTATGGTCATGCAGATGAGAGGTTATAGTGTTGGAAGTGATTAAAGAGTCCAGTAAGTGGGCAACAGCCTCAGTCAACAGTTAGGAAAAGCTGATAAACATAAGTGAGCCCACACAAGGCAGGCAGGATATCATTTATGAAGTGTTTCTTCATTCTGTTAACCCTACTTTTAATTGTGATTAATAAAAGCTGTTTATTGTTTGTGTTCTTTATATTGCACTCTTCCACCTATATTATTGGAGAAGACTGACATACTCTGTTTATCTTTTTTATTTAAAACTGTTCATTTTAGAAATAATTGCCTGTTTTTTTTACAAAACAGCAGGATCATAATTTGTTGCTAGCAGTAAATAAATAAATGGATAATGTGTGAACCTGTGCTGAAAGGCAGGGCTTCAAATGAGAAAGGTTAATGGTTTAAAGCTTGATAGCCACTCGCTCATTATGTGACCTTGAATAAGTCATTGTGACTGCATCTGTTCTGAAGAAATCTACAGCAATAGGTAATACACTTGATATGGATCTGTTATATGAGAGGTTACAATATTCTTGGTAAAATAATAACTAAACAATGACTATACATTAAATAGAATTCATTGTATTGCATTGAAAAAACAATCAATGCGGAAAAAATCTAGACTGGTCACAAGTTTTAATAAATTGTTTATTATGTTTAAAGATATTAGCATCCATCCAACACCGGCTGATGCTTGGAGGCATTTGCTGCTGAAGTAGGCATTGGTCCTTGAATGTTACCCAGAAAGAGTAGTAAATACATGATTGAATGACTAATTGTATTATTCCATTAATATTTTTCTGATCCTGATTTCTTTTTTTTTTTTTATAAATATTTTATTCTATGATAAGAATTGTAGCTTATATCAATCAAATTGGGGACAAGGTAGGAATTAGTTCTGGAGAAGATATTCATGCACACACGTACACACTCACATGCTCTCTCATAAACAGGGCCACTTCACAGATATAATTTATCTTAATGTGCATTTTGTGTACTCGAAGAAAATTCATACAAGCATGGAAAGAATATGCAAATTTCACACAAATGGCAGTTGGGCAAGGAACCAAGCCCAGGCTCATGACACTGGGCAGCCATTTTCACATCACCATGTTTACCAAATTAAAACACAATTATTATGTAAACCTTTTATGCACATTTTGCAGGCTTGTGGGTTAAAGATTCTATTTTTAAACTAGACACAAGCATACAAACATTATGAGAATATTATAGGATGCTTAAAATCAATGAGTAAAATTTGAAGTCATTTTGCAGAAAACGCATACTTCTAAATTTCATCTGAAAAATCCATCCGTCCATCCATTATCCAACCCGCTATATCCCAACTACAGGGTCACAGGGTCTGAAAAATAATGACAATGGCAATTTTTACTAGGTGTGGTTTATATTATAAGTTAGCACACAGAACAGCGAGTGAAACAGCAAACTAAAAATGATTACCAAAAACTATGATCTAGAACAGCTGAGATGAGACAAATAATCAAAGAATAGATTTCAGTAAGATATTGACCTAAAAAAAGGGACATTGTTGTCAGGCTAGGGAGAGAGAAAAACTATTAAAGCAAAAAATTAAACAAATACACAAAACAAAGTCGCAGCTAAAAGTTAATTGCAAAAAAGTTCTCATACTAACTTGTTTGTTCTCCCCTAACTATCCATAATAAACGATTGGCTGGGTGTGTTGCCATCATATATGGTGTGGACTATGGCCGGCAGCTTATCCTGGCCAATACCCCCAAGCCGCCAGGTGGAGCCCTCCCTGCAACGTGGAGATGCCCCGGGATCCAGCAGAGCATCACGGACCTTGGAGTTTCCCTTCACAGCCCTGCTGGATACCATGGGGACCGCCAGGGGATGCTGCAGGGAGGCCCAGGGACTTCTATTTGCCTTATAACTGGAAGTACTTCCCAGTCGAGGGGACAGAAGCAATGACGTACTTCTGGGTTGAAGAAAAGGAGTTTTCACCTGACCCGGAAGTGTTAAGAGTCACATGGACTGAGGGACAGAAACACTTCTGGGTCAAGAAGTATAAAGGGACTATGGGTAACCCCAGCAGCCTGAGCCGGAGTTGGGAGGGAGCGCGACAGAGCTGCTGGGAGGAGTGGAGGATTGATTGTTTATTGAATATTGTGATTGTTTATTGGAGTAGTGTGGAGTAGTGGTGCTTGTGCACAATATTATTATAATAAATTCAAAATATTGGACTTGTATCAGGTGTCTGACGTGTCGTCTGAGGGTTCAAGGGGACGAGAGTGTCCTTATTTGCCACAATGGGCAAGAGCAATTATGAGGGATGTTCAAAAAGTTTCCATACTTTTTAAACTCTATTTGTTAAGAATTTCAAAAACAAATTGCTTTACTTTTCTACATAGTCACCTTAGTTTGCCATGAAATTTTCCCAGCGTCGTATCAAATTTTTAATGCCCAATTACTACTCCACCTGCCTTCACTGTTTACAACAAAAATATAAAAGTGTGGAAACTTTTGAACGTCCTTCTTACATTGGAGAAATTGCGTTTTTAATACCTTATGTGACTAACAACGGGAATAGAAACCATTAACAACATTTTTACAGCCATGCAACAGCAACCACAAAATGGCAGTGACCATACAAAAGGCAAATTATAAACTGGCATTGACAGAATAACAATAAAATTAGTAAACCAACAGAAATATAAATTTAAAATTGAAAAAAATTAAATAAATCAAATTAAGAACTGCCACAATGATGATCTATCAAAGTTCTAGAGATATGCTACATTGTTTTCTTTTTAAGCAGAAGTGTGTCCTTTACTATTATAGTTCTGCTTTACAAAATACTTTCAAAAATATATGGACATAATCTGTTTATTGAAATTTATGGAATGTCAAACTGCTAAGTCACAAGGTAAAATAAACAAATTATTAATTTACCTTAATAATTTCAAAGATAATAAATGTTTTAACACAGAAGACTTTTTTGCACATCATGGACAACTTCAGAGTAAAAAATGGGTGAGCTGGGATGATGTTCTATAGTCTTCATTGCAAAGAAGCTGAATACTGACTTTAATATACAATGATTACTGATCCCAGGGTGAGCAACCATTGGAACGAAACACATTCTGCATAACTGTTAGGACCCTAAATGGGATGGTAGTTTATCTATATACATTTTTGTATTACTTATTTCCTAAAAAGTTGACTCATAAGCACATATAATACATGATTTTAAATGCCTTTTTAACCAAGCTATAAATATCTCATTGTCTCTGGCAATTTATTTTAGTCTTCTGTAATTATTTGAAATTTCTTAAAAATTCTTAAGTATCTGAAATAAACAGATTTTTTTCTTCCTCACTTAGAAAAGAGTTCTGTTAGTCATGAATTGACTCTTTGCTCATTGATAATAAGAAGCTCTTACTTATCTAATCGTACACATATTAAGATCTTGTAATTTCAGATCAACCTCTCTTTATTGTTTAACTAGAAACTGCACACCAACCTTTCCACTATGGCCTTCTGTGTTTCAGTCCCCTCCTATGTGCCAATAATAAGTACGTTAAATATATTCTCTCACAGCTGTAATAAAATCAAATTAGTTTAACTTTGCATTTCTAAGAACATTTTTCACAGTGTTTCTGAAAAGCAAAATAATATCAATTCAAAATATAAGAGGAAGCAACACAGAAAGGAAATAAGAAAATTGCCAGGTGACATCTCACAAGAAAATGAGAGAATTGCCAGGCCACATTTCACAACTCAATTTATGATTGTTCACCTTTAATTTTTATAACAAGTGGCTTTCACTCCAGCGTGCATCTGATCATTTGTATACAGTATAAGAAAAAATACTAACATTAAATCATATCATGATTAATAAGAGAGTGCACTATGATTTCATTAGATGTTTCCCTATATTATTATTAGGGGGCTTACCCCCTGCTCGCTTCACTCGTCAACTCCCCTTGCTTGCGCTTCATGCCAGCCACTTCACATCTCTACCATACGCATTGTGAAGAGGGCGGCTGAACTCACTCCAAAGAGATGCGGTCACTCCTCCGAAATCCCCTCTTAAACGGTGATACAATGGGAAACAAATACAGTTTTTTTTTTACCTGTTCTTTGCTCAATCAGCAGCTGGCTTGCTGCTGCTGCTGCTGCCGTGCCGCGTGATCTGTATGTCGCGCGGTGCTTCGAACATTTAAAAGCCTGTACAGCAGCTGTCTTTGTCATCTACTCTTTGTCTTTTATTTCCGGCCCTGGGCGTGGTTAAATCTCTTGGCACAAAGTCTCGTCTCTCTGGATGTGAGTTCTTGATATTTTTTAGTTTATAATTTAAAAACAGAATAAGAATCTGAAAAGCTAACAACATCACATTAAAGTTCGATAAATTCTGAAAAGAATGATACCAAATATATATATATATATATATATATATATATATATATATATATATATATATATATATATATATATATATATGCTATGTATATATATATATATATATATATATATATATATATATATATATATATATATATATATATATATATATATATCTGGTTGAAATAGTTTACTGTCAAATAAATGCAAAGAGTACATGACACGTGTTTCGCCCTCATTCTTGGCTCATCAGGTGTACACACTCCACTGCACTCCCTCTCGGGAATCGAACCTCGGACATCAGCGCCAGAGGCGATGCCCCTAACGTTGCGCCACGGCGTGTGGTTCGTTTATTTGACAGCATGTAGATCGGGGTAATTACATTCACGGCATTCGTAGTCTGTGTCACAATCTGATTGTATGGGTGGTTACCTACCAGGTAACGCTTGTGGTTGGCCAGCAATCTGCTAACATCCGCCACGGTGCCCTCAGTTTGTGAGGAGCAGATCATAGAATGGTTGAAATAGTTTACTGTCAAATAAATGCAAAGAGTAGGTGCCCTCAGTTTCGTGGCGGATGTTAGCAGATTGCTGGCCAACCACAAGCGTTACCTGGTAGGTAACCACCCATACAATCAGATTGTGACACAGACTACGAATGCCGTGAATATATATATATATATAATATATATATAGGTTTTAAAATAAGCCAGATTAAAGCGTGACAAAAAAGTGACATAAAAATATCACATAAAATCGTTGCACAAAATCGTTGCACTTTTAGGCTTAGGATTATATATATAGAGAGTATATTAACATCACATATGCATCAAGAACTACACTGTTAAACTAAATGAATAAATAAGATACTTAAGAATAATAATGCAAAAATATACATACCAGAATCCAAAAGTTATTGAACAGAAATAAATTATTTCTCATAGACAAAACATGAAATTGTCACAACAAAAAATTAAATTGTTGTAACATCTTTGTTCCAGGTGAATGATTTTCATAGGTAATTCTTAGCAAAATGATCACCATTAACGAGACATAGGTTTCAAAAACCTCTGAGAAATCAAATAATTTAATAAATAAATAACATACCCATAGGAAAGGTATTTTTCTTGTATTATTTCTCATTACTAAAAATAGTTTATTAAGAGAAAATGCATGTTTAATATTTTTATTGGTGCCTCCCTATTGTTTTACCTCTGGATGGAGGAAAGACTTTTGATAGTATTTATTGAGATGGCCTGGCTAAATCTGTTACCCTAAGTTCTTGTCAATAAGCCGCGGCTTATCTAAGGAAAAAAGATGTGAAAATGAAAAAATAGAATATCGGCTTATACATAAGTCCGGCTTATACATCCATCGCGGGGGTTGCGTTCCAGAGCCACCCGCGAAATAAGAAAATCCGCGAAGTAGAAACCATATGTTTATATGGTTATTTTTATATTGTCATGCTTGGGTCACAGATTTGCGCAGAAACACAGGAGGTTGTAGAGAGACAGGAACGTTATTCAAACACTGCAAACAAACATTTGTCTCTTTCAAAAGTTTAAACTGTGCTCCATGACAAGACAGATGACAGTTCAGTCTCACAATTAAAAGAATGCAAACATATCTTCCTCTTCAAAGGAAGAAACAAATCAATATGTCTGTTTGGCTTTTAAGTATGCGAAGCACCGCGGCACAAAGCTGTTGAAGGCGGCAGCTCACACCCCCCTCCGTCAGGAGCAGACAAAGAGAGGGAGAGGGAGAGTTTGTTTTTCAGTCAAAAATCAATACGTGCCCTTCGAGCTTTTAAGTATGCGAAGCACTGTGCAGCATGTCTTTTCAGGAATCAGCTTTACAAAAGATAGCAACGTGAAGATAATCTTTCAGCATTTTTAGACGAGCGTCTGTATCGTCTAGGTGTGCAAACAGCCCCCCTGCTCAATCCCCATACGTCAGGATCACAGATAGTCAGCGCAAGATTGACAGAAAAGTAAGCAATCTAGCTTCTCAGCCATCTGCCAATAGCGTCCCTTGTATGAAATCAACTGGGCAAACCAACTGAGGAAGCATGTACCAGAAATTAAAAGACCCATTGTCCGCAGAAATCCGCGATATATATTTAAATATGCTTACATATAAAATCACAATTTAAATGACCGCTACGCGCTCGTGTTGACTCGGCGACGCCCAGAGCAGAAAGAACGCGCTCCGGCCGCTCCAACCGCGCCATGCGGGGAGTGAGAGAGACGGCAATATCTCACACTCTCTCCCCCCTTAAAGAAATTAAATGGGCGCGAGTGAGACCACTGACCTCCCTCCCTTCTATTAGTTATAGGTTATAGTATGTTCGGCTTATCCATGAGTCCGGCTTATCTATGATACGATTTTATTTTAAAAATTCGTATGATTTTTGGTCTCCGGCTAATACATGAGTCCGGCTTATAGACAAGAACTTAGGGGTATATTTAACTCTTGGCACCATGGTACCTAAAAATAAAGGTACAACACCAGTTTCTCTGCTTTTATTTTTGCTTTTTTATCCATTGCTATTAAATCACACATGGCATGGCTTACACCTGAAGACTAACATTAACTTTGAATAAAATTTTGTTGGTATTATTATGCATTCATTTACCACAGAGATTGTATTGCATTGAATCTAAGATAAAATAATCAACACTAGCAAATAATTTTACTCATAGAATTCAGTCTTCATGCTATCATGCAAAATACATTTGTTATCATAATAGTCTGTTTATATAGAGATTCCACTACCTTAGGTTATTCATATACATGTTAAGCATATGCTTGTTTTTTATTGCATGACTGATATTTGTTTATTTCTTTCTTGAAAATAACACAGACACAGTTTCTGAAAATGCAAATAGAAGGTTCTACATAATAGAAACTTTTGAGCTGCTTTACTGAAAACAATCATTAAATTCTACACTGCATTGTGAAATTCTAAAGCCTTCAGTAAGTACATGCACGTTGTACAATCATGTGTAATGATCCATAGCACCTGCTGAGCAGGTGACATTGAGTTAGAACATTTCTGCATTTCACAACAAGTTATATCAAATGGCAAATGTGTCAGAATTTCAACACCACATTTATTACAATTTTAACAGGTATAGTGATTATCATGTTCTATGAATTTAAATAATTACTTTTTATTCTATAAGTTAAATTCAAACTTTTTATAAAATTTTATTTATATAGTATTTATAGAACAGATTCATCCTGTTAGTTCAGTTCAGTTGTGAACTCCAATATATAGTATAAGTTTAAGCAAAGATCAATACCTTAAAACGCATTAACTATCATAATTGATAAAAACTTAAAAGCTTTGGCCAGTTTGCAAAATGTATCCATAAATTCTATTTTGTATTTTATATGAGGATAACAAAATTACATTCTGACAGCAGTAGGCCATAGTTTATAAATGATTAGTAATGAATGAACTACACAAAACTGGATTATTAAATACAAATACAAAAATATAGATAAAAGTCACTTTGTAAAAGCTATAGATCTTTCAGCAACCCAATCACACGATGGGATAAAACAATGGATTGAGTTGCAAAAACATTACTGCAGAGAAATACATTCATCTTAAGCAGTAAATCTTAACAGCCATTAATTTTCAACGTGTGTAATGGATTTTTAATATTCTCTTCTATGAGTAGGACATTCAACGTGTGACCTGAACAAGTTTTGAAACATTTGTACAGTTAGCTAAAAAGGCTTTTATTAGTGACTCACATTCACTAAGCTTTACTCTTGAGCAGTTAATTAAAGTGACAGAATGTGAAAGGAAAGCAGCAGAACTGAAATTTTTAAAACAGTAAGACAAGTAAATCTTCTAATACGGTAATAACAAGATACTGTAACATGGGATACACCATATACTGTACAGGTTCAGAATCTATCTATCTACAGGTAACTGGCATTGGCACGGTCAATAATGCCATGTTTTATACTCAATAGCCCAGTTCCGCACATTGAACAACATATTTAATATACCAGAACACCAGACCGTCATTCTAAAGATATAACTGAAGATACTAAAAAGGAGAAGAAAATTGCTGTAGCCTTTGAAAGCTTTGGCAAAGACAGATACTGTAGCCTAGATGCTGTATTAAGCACATGTCAAAGGTAAATATGAAGCTACAGTGTCGAAGGTTGCTAAAAATTGCACTCTCTCTTGAGTTCTTGAAATGACCACATCTGTAGTGGTAACGTCACATTGGATCTGATGGCAAAATATCGATATTTTTGTTAATATGTTGACATAAATGACATAAATATGATTGTTACATATGGGTGTGTCTATGTGTCCCTCACCAATGATTCATTGTTGATTGGCCCTACAACATATAATGTTTAGACATATATACTGGCATTTCAAATATTTCACACAGCACCAGAAGTGGTTAGTAGTTCCACACCACAGGCTCTTAAGAAAACAAATGCCTTACATCACATACCTTATATCGTCGGTTAAACTGATTCAGGCTTTTGTAAAGCAATCAGCAGCTGAAGTTCACAGTAATTACACTGAAAAAAAATTCAATCAGCAGTATATAATAAAGACTATTTTAGTTACTACATTATTCGTGTAGTGATGAAGGATCTAAACTTTCTAAATAATCCTAACACATGTTGATTTTGTTTCCATTACTCATGTTCTTTGTACCACTGTACCCAAAAAAGTGCATTTTTAAGTGTAATAAGACTTTAGTCCCAACTGTTGTATACAGCTAAGTGAAGTTTTCAACAAACCGATTTTGATTAAACTTCCATTTTTCTCCTTAGATTGCAGTCAAAAGACCCAGAGCTGCTGCTCCGTTTTCCTAGCATCTTCAGTTAATGTTTAAATGTTACAGTTGAGCCTAGCTGATGTTGTCTTTTCCATCAAAGCTACTGCTCAACATAAATCATCAGTAAGTCAGCAACCTTCATTTCTATTGTTCCTGCTAAATAGGCATCAGCAATCAGCCTTGTCAAAGTAACTAAGATCTCCATGTAGCAGTTATGATCTGATGCATGACAGGATAGCAACAGCTAAATTACTCTGTCTCAAAGAGAACATCTGTGAAGAAGCATGTGCTTTCAGTATAGCTTGCATGGTTCATTTCCACAATTGTTTCCATGGTTGTGTGAGTCCAAAGCCTGACAGCACTGATAGCTAGGGAGGATCCAGCCCTAGTTGGGGACACCAGTTAATTGCACAGAACATTCATTCACAAATACAACAATCACCCATAAAGATCGGTTGTTGAGTGACTTTTCAACAGCTCTTTAGAGAAAACTAGAGTTACCCACACTAGGCAGGGGAGAATGTGCAAGTTTCATATAGACAGTGACCAGGGATTTTTACTCCATCTGCTGGAGCTGTGAAGCAGCTGCAGTAACACATCAGTAATAGAAAAACACATGCCAACAAACAAACAAAGGAAAAGATTGTGAATATAACCTTTCATTGTCAACAACCTCATCTCTACAGCAAGGTCAAGATTAAATAAGGTCTGGAAACTGGTTACTCCATTATGTCTTTCACATTTACAAGCTCAAACCCATGTACAGACATAAGTGTTAATTGGCTGGCTAGGGTAGCACACTTGTCATATTGAAAAAACACTTGTCCTTTAGATGTTGAATCAGATATAGTAATTCCAAAAGATAGTTTTCCAAAATCTATGAAGACACTGATGTTCTCACAAATGTTCTCCAGTTTGATTATTGGTGCATACATTAAATAACTGAGGTGCACATTTAATATTCTAACATCCATGCAGTGGTTAAGGGCTTGTAACAGGTTTCTGTTGTAAATAAACATACCATCACGCAAATTAGCAATGTGACTAAGGCATATTATGGGCAATAAATCTGTTTAATAGTAATTGCTGATTAAATAAATGACTATTTTTGACTTCTGGGACTTGCTTTATGACATTTCCGGTGAAAAGTTAACTTTGCAAGGTATGATTATTGGGGGGCGGCACGGTGGCGCAGTGGGCAGCGCTGCTGCCTCGCAGTTGGGGAACCTGGGTTCGCGTGGGTTTCCTCCGGGTACTCCAGGTTTCCTCCCACAGTCCAAAGACATGCAGGTTAGGTGGATTGGCTATTCTAAATTGGGCCTAGTGTGTGCTTGGTGTGTGGGTGTGTTTGTGTGTGTCCTGCGGTCCTGTTGGCACCCTGCCCAGGATTGGTTCCTGCCTTGTGCCCTGTGTTGGCTGGGATTGGCTCCAGCAGACCCCCGTGACCCTGTGTTCGGATTCAGCGGGTTGGAAAATGGATGGATGGATGGATGATTAATGGGAGCCATATTCTAGTTTGTTTCCCAGAAATTATCAATACATTAGAATACAATGCTGTAGGTATGTTAAAGCAAAGCAAGCAAACAGCAAAACCATCTTATGATAACAAAACACAAGCCAATGTATAGCCAAGGACCTGTTGGAGGTAAGTTGATGAATAATAAATCCACAGCAAGGGATTAGAAGAAACATCGGAAACTGGGCTTCAGAGTGCAAAAGACTGCATTATTTTTTAGTTTTGTGTATAGTCTTTAGCATACTCAGAATGACCAAAGAGTTGCAGAGCAGCTGACAGTGCTGGGTTATGTTCAGTTTCCACAAGACAGCTTTTATTGTGAGATTTCCTGTTTTAACCTTTTCATCTGAAAAATTTCCAGAAATGCAGTCTATTTTGGAAAAACGAGGCGGCAAAGTAGGATCCAGCGTATTTTACATAGTTAGAAATTGAAGCTGGCCCTTAAAATGTTTTGTACAGCCAGTCTGCAGCTTTGATTAGCTTACAATTCCCATGGAAATTGACATTGTGCTTGTGCAATAATGATTTAGTAACATACTTGTGTTTTGAGAAACTGTATAAATGTTAGCCAATTTGCTAGCAGAAGGAAATTCCAGTGTGCACTTTGGATGGCGGACAGGAAGGGTGGAGTAGCTGTCTTTGTTTAGACTTTTTCCAGAAGAGCTTTCAGTTCAGTTCCCACTTGTTGCAAAAATGGACCTTTTAGTTGCTTTTATGACATGTTCGTAAAGAGCTCACCTCAGTTACAAAAAAGGATACTTTGAGGAGAGTCACAATTGAATAGAGCCTGCTATCTGCCCCTTAGCCCAGTTGGAAGAAGAGTTCTCTCTTTTTGACGAGAAATCTTTCGTTTCAATTAACTTGCACCTAAACTAAAGATGATGTCTGAAAACTGTCATTTGGGACTGAATGAAGACTGCATGAACCCTCCCAGGTTGAATAAATCTTTGTATTGCTTATATTTGGATCTATAATTAATAATAAATTATAAATATAATTTTTAGGGCGGCACGGTGGCGCAGTGGGTAGCACTGCTGCCTCGCAGTTGGGACACCTGGGGACCTGGGTTCAATTCCCGGGTCCTCCCTGCGTGGAGTTTGCATGTTCTCCCCGTGTCTGCGTGGGTTTCCTCCGGGTGCTCCGGTTTCCTCCCACAGTCCAAAGACATGCAGGTTAGGTGGATTGGCGATTCTAAATTGGCCCTAGTGCGTGCTTGGTGTGTGGGTGTGTTTGTGTGTGTCCTGCGGTGGGTTGGCACCCTGCTCAGGATTGGTTCCTGCCTTGTGCCCTGTGTTGGCTGGGATTGGCTCCAGCAGACCCCCGTGACCCTGTGTTCGGATTCAGCGGGTTGGAAAATGGATGGATGGATATAATTTTTAAGCCAAAGTTTACACTAATGCCTCTGTTGCTATTAACATTGCTGTCTGTTGGATTGATATTTTCTTGTCTAGCTGTGTGAAGCCCTCTATTGGTGGTAAACTACATTGAAGTAAAGGAGTGAAAAATAAAAGTCTCGGTCAGTGAAGCTGCCTGCTGATAGATGTCCGTATGGTTGAAAACATGTACAATACAGATAGTGTGACAGTTGTATAGCTGATTTTGATATGTATTTGTATCACCCATTAAGAAAACAACCTAAGAGGTTACCTGGTACATATCATGTTGAGGCCATGTCACACGTGACTTTTCCAGTGATTTTCTGTGGTACACTTCATTTTTAGTTAGTGGCATACTCCGGTGAAGCTAGTTGTGTAATGTGACATGCTCTGAGTCAGTCCAACTAGTCCATGACTCACTCTGACAAAATAGTAGAGCCTGGCCTGCGTGCATGAGAGCTGACAACCAATGAATGCTCATCTGGAAATATAATGCATATCATAAAGCAACAAAAAATATGGAACATTGGTGCTCTGAACTTCACAAGCAGAATTGTCTGTCTGATGGCTTGATTTTCTATACTATGATAGAATGTTAAAAAGACAAAAATGGGCCAAGATTGCAGCTGAAGTTGCCATACCTGTTAACCCATCATACAGTACAGGCTCTGTCAGGCAGCACACTACTGGCTATCAGAAAAAGAGGTGAGCACAACTGTGCTGCAACGTCGACATGCAATCGCTACATGTGGCATGGTCAGTGATTTTCAGTCATATAAATCAACATGTTCTAGTGATGCGATCAGCAATTGCAGTCTGCAAATCTGAAATACCCCATGATTAGCAACTTAATGTGTCATTGGCTTTAGGTGCATGTCATAGGCGATCTGATAACACAAGAAAACATTCCCCAACTATATTCAGAAAAGCAGTTTGGGCTTATCTGCTAATATGAAGAACTCAGAAGCTTTGAATTATATCACCTAATCAGACTGCCACACTTTGTTGGTTATTGCGGCTTCATTCTCTACAGTACATACAACAGTTACAGAGGAATGCCTGTCAACTCCAACCCTGTTGTTTCTTGGTCAGTTACACTTCATGACTTTTGAATAGACTTAATTTACAGTATTAAAATATTTTCTATGTTCTGTGTGAAAGACATTAAACAGAATTTAATTTTATGGTCATGTGTAGTCACTTATGGAAAGCATCTGATTAGCTAGCATCCCAGTTGTTTCTGCTAGTATTAATAATAAGAGTACAGAAATGGGAAATGGCACTTGGAAAGAATAATGTGAAAAACAAGATGAAAGGATTTAATCTATTGTTTAATGTCTGGCATGTATTTGTAGTATAATGGAAATGCTTTGTTTTTCTCTCCTCTATTGCAAATTGGACAGATTCCAGTTGTAATGATAATAAACTTTACATCATTATGGTTTATATTACTTTGTGTTTAATATAGTTTGTATGTTCATGTGTGTAAATGCTGAACAGTTTAGCAAAATTTGTGCTCATGGTCTGAGTCTATACTTGAAGAGATCTGCTGTACTATATACTAAATTGAAAGTGTTTGAACTGTTACTATCTGAATTCTGCTGTTTTTTTATTTTTGTGTTTCTTTTTTTAAATCCCCTTAAATCTTCATTGGCTTAGAAAGGCACAATACAGAAAAGCTCATTAGATATTTTTTTTCTATTGGTGTTTATCCAAAATATCAGAAGATTTTAAAATTTGACATCACTTTTTACAAATTACACCTGCCTTTTAATACGGCTTCATTTATCAATAAATGTCATACCGGATAGCTACAAGGGGATCAGCAAGAACCAAATCATTATTATGTGTATCCCCAGACATTACCCAAACATCACTAAACAATTGTGAAACAGTCTGACAGGAGCCAGCAGACAGCTGAGAAATAAAGCCAAAGTCTCATAGTATTTAGAAAATGGCTTGCAGCTTCTAAAATAAGTCTAACAGACACCATAATAAAGACAGCTGTTCAACTCTTCTCTTTCTGTTTCACAGAATCAGTTTCCAAGCTCTGAGTAAGAAAATGCCCATGCTGAAGGTGTTTATTTGCTCACAGAATTGTAGAGACCAAGGACTCGGGGATCTCATTCCCTACATATATATGTAACTTGTTTTCTTTAATTTTAGAGGCTGCAAAAATGCAAAATATGTTAAGTAAAATTATAGATTCTCTGATTCCCACCTGACTCTGCAGCATAGCTTCTAAACATTCAAGTACATATTTTTGCAATTACCCTAAGTTCTTGTCTATAAGCCGCGGCTTATCTAAGGAAAAAAGTTGTGAAAATGAAAAAATAGAATATCGGCTTATACATAAATCCGGCTTATACAGTAATCCCTCCTCCATCGCGGGGGTTGCGTTCCAGAGCCACCCGCGAAATAAGAAAATCCGCGAAGTAGAAACCATATGTTTATATGGTTATTTTTATATTGTCATGCTTGGGTCACAGATTTGCGCAGAAACACAGGAGGTTGTAGAGAGACAGGAACGTTATTCAAACACTGCAAACAAACATTTGTCTCTTTTTCAAAAGTTTAAACTGTGCTCCATGACAAGACAGAGATGACAGTTCTATCTCACAATTAAAAGAATGCAAACATATCTTCCTCTTCAAAGGAGTGCGTGTCAGGAGCACAGAATGTCACATAGATAGAGAAAACAATCTCTAGCAAACAAATCAATGGTACTGTTTGGCTTTTAGGTATGCGAAGCACCGCGGCACAAAGCTGTTGAAGGCGGCAGCTCACACCCCCTCCGTCAGGAGCAGGGAGAGAGAGAGAGAGATGGAGTTTGTTTTTCAGTCAAAAATCAATACGTGCCCTTCGAGCTTTTAAGTATGCGAAGCACTGTGCAGCATGTCGTTTCAGGAATCAGCTTTACAAAAGATAGCAATGTGAAGATAATCTTTCAGCATTTTTAGACGAGCGTCCATATCGTCTAGGTGTGCGAACAGCCCCCCTGCTCAATCCCCATACGTCAGGATCACAGATAGTCAGCGCAAGAGAGAGAGAAAAGTAAGCAATCTAGCTTCTCAGCCATCTGCCAATAGCGTCCCTTGTATGAAATCAACTGGGCAAACCAACTGAGGAAGCGTGTACCAGAAATTAAAAGACCCATTGTCCGCAGAAATCTGCGAACCAGCAAAAAATCCGCGATATATATTTAAATATGCTTACATATAAAATCACAATTTAAATGACCGCTACGCGCGCATGTTGACTCGGCGACGCCCAGAGCAGAAAGAATGCGCTCCGGCCGCGCCATGCTGGGAGTGAGAGAGACGCCAATATCTCACACTCTCTCCCCCCTTAAAGAAATTAAATGGGTGCGAGTGAGACCACTGACCTCCCTCCCTTCTATTAGTTATAGGTTATAGTACGTTCGGCTTATCCATGAGTCCGGCTTATCTATGATAAGATTTTATTTTAAAAATTCGTATGATTTTTGGTCTCTGGCTTATACACGAGTCCGGCTTATAGACAAGAACCTAGGGTACATCAAAAACTCAATTCTGGAGTGGTCAGGAAAGAAAAGTGTGGGACAAGACTGCTCAGAAAGAGAGAAACAGAGAGAATTGTTATTTGGGAGAAATTGTGCAACATTTGTGTAATAATCCTCCATCACTGGGGAAGGCTGACACCCTGAAAGACAGAAGGTGGCTTGGGAGAGTTAAAAGGAAGATGGTGAAAAATCTTCCTGTCCAATAGAGGAAAGCACATGATCCAAAGATATAAGAAGTTGGGCCCTGATGCTCTTTAAAATATTAAGGCTGGTATGTGGCTGGTTATTTCCTTCCAGCCTGCTTTGTGGAAGCTATTCTCAACTGAAAAGGGATGGGACCGTTCATTCTTTCAAGACAGGTGACATGGAAGCTGCCCAACTGGCCCTTTAAAGGAGATGGGGTGCCGCCACTTTAGCCTAGCGGTCCTGGGACTAAAACCACGAACACCTAATCTCAGTAGTGACCCTAAGAAGGGGTTTAAAGTAGCCTCACAACCAGGAGCTTTTCAAATGTGGTTTTGAAAGGTCAGTTGTTGCTCCTCTACTGAATACATCTGGAAATAAAAAGAAAGTTTTACCAGCATAAGTAAGTTTGGCTCCCAAATTTGAGAAGCTGGGTTTTGGCCCAAAAGGAACCAAAACTTAAATATATCAACAAAGAGAAAGAGGGGAATTTTAAAACACATGGACTAAATAACACAAAAACAACGTCATTCCATTTTAAAAAGCATCATTTAACAAAAAATTTCAAAAACAAAATCCAGTGAAAACAGAGGTTAAAATTAAAAGCTACCATAAATCAGTCCATAATTTAAATACCAAAAACCAGAAATAAGAGCCAAAAATTCAATAAACAGATAACTTACAAAAATTTGAATCCATAGAATAGCTGACAAACATGAGCAAGAGAAGGTTTTAAATTTTCTCAGTTCTTACATAAAGATTAGGACAGTCCTTAGCTGTAGTACCCCCTTGGGTTCAATTTATAACAAATAGAATTTTCATGTTCATTGCCTAGTGTCCTAACTAATACACAATAAATCCTTTGAAAGAAAATACTGATTAAAGAACAGTAACACAAAAGAAAGAAAAAAAACATTTTAATTATGTAAAACACTAAAGAATTCACTAAAAACAACAAAATAAATCAATAAAAAGAAAAAAATTAGACATGAAATATTGGCCAGTCCATTACAACTTGGGATAAGCACCCACTTTGCTAGGAGGAGGAGGAAATAGTCATGCCTGAAAAAGAGAGAGAGAGAGAATGTGGACAAGGGAGTGTTTTGTGTGGTCATTTGAGGCGGACAACGGAGAAACTCACCACACCAGGATGCAGTCCTACATCTAGGCCAAAATCGTAAAGCGGACATCTGAATTAATAGGTGCGATTATAATGCTGTCCTAAAAATCCAAGAAGTAACATTATACCCAATGGTGCTGGGGGGACTTGACATGATATGTGGGGGTTTAGGCTGGCTAAATAATCCCCTGGAGCCAGGCATGCCAGGAAGACAGACATGCGAAGGTAGACCTGTAAATGCAGCAGACTGTGCTGTTTCTCCTTATATTCTGTTCTGCTGCAGAAGGCAGTGTAAAAATTACTGTCACCAGAACTAGATAATGAGAAAAAAAACGCATGATTTGAGAAATCCAAAGCATCTGTGCCAGTTATGATTGAGATATCATTACAAATTATTATCCACTTCATATTTTCTGTACTCTCCATTTATATTTTTGAGGGCTTTGTACATCAGACCATTTTTGTATTATTATTTTGTTCCTTTTATGGCTCTACAATTTTGTATATTAAATTATGTTTGGTATTTTGTTTGGCAATTTGGAATTCCTGTTGTCAAGATGCAACCCACTGTTGCTGGAGGGCATGGTCCCATATGTCATACATTGTTTGATCACTGGTGTGACACTTTATAAGCTGATGCCACATGTTCAGATTCATCCAAGACTGTGGATAATTTAAAGAGTGTTCCGCTGTAATGGACGTGCAGAGTGACAGAGGATTATTCTTAGAATGAAAAGACGAGGCAATGATATAATGCTGCAAAGATACTGTGAAAAGGGGAGGCACAAGGTAAAATACCAGCAGCCAAAAATAGAAACAAGCTACCCAAAATTAGGGGGCTAAAGAAAACTTAGTTATTTCAAAGCTAAACCTGACGCTAGAGCCTATTTGATTTCAAAACTAACTATCACTAGAGAGATTAAGAGTTTTTATCCACCAGAGGATCACTAAAGTGTGATTAGCACATGTGTAGTGACATCAAAGGTGTGGTCAAAACTAATTTGTCACATAACCAAGAAAAAGCAATGTACTCATCATTATAAATGTTTATATTTCAAGTCAAAATGCAAAATAATCACAAGAAATAGATTCTGCATGTATAAAAAATAAAACTTAAACACAAAAATACAACCATAAAGATGTGTGAATATTCTTTGTTCGTATCATTTGGTGAATTCTGGTCTTGACAACTTCAACAATTTCTCTTTTCCTTTGTTTGGTTACAGTTTTAGCATTGCTAACAGATTTTGACTTTTTGTTCAATGACTCATTTCTGATACAGTGAACCCTCGTTTATCACGGTTAATCCGTTCCAGACTCTACCGCGATAAATGAATTTTCGCGAAGTAGGATTCTTTATTTATAAATCGAATATTTTCGCAGTTAGAGTATAGAAAACCTGTTTACGACCTTCTAAATACGTTTTTTTAACATTATTAGAGCCCTCTAGACATGAAATAACAACCTTTAGTCACCACTACACTCGTATTACCCAATATATTAGACAAAATAAGAGAAAATAAGACATATTAGACGTTACAAATATATTATTATTATTAATGTACTGTACATTTAATTACACACACAGTTCTTACAAACAACCACTAACCTATGAAGGCACGAGCTCAGTAGGAGAGTCCTCAGGTTGTAAGCTGGAGCGCTGATAGCACCCTCAGAGGACACAGATGCCCCTGGGAAAACCTCTGAAACAGCTGACAGTCTACCTTCACATTGCTCCTAACGCGCGATAAACCTCTCACACGGTACTCCGCTTACTTAAAAGTATTGTGCAGCGCCTCTCAGCTTTGGAATGGGTTGTTTTGTTTCTCTCTCAGACATTTTCTGCTCCTGGCGGAACTGTCATCTCTGACTTGTCATGGAGCACGTTTAAACTTTTGAAAAGAGACAAATGTTTGTTTGCAGTGCTTTGAATAAAGTTCTTTTTTTCTACAACCTCTTGTGTCTCTGTGCAAATCTGTGACCCAAGCGTGACAAGGTGGTGCAGTATCTTCAGCAGGTGCGTCATTGTCTTCTTCCGCTGAAGGAGTACTAGGAGTAGGCAGTGGGTGTCTGGGTGCGCGGCTGAAGAACATCTTGATAGGCAGTTGCTGGTACTGTCTTTTCATATGCGTGTGGAGGCTTTTGTAGGGTGTTGCCATCTTTGATCATATCCAAGAGTTTCACCTTCTCCTGGATGGTAAGCATCTTCCTCCGGCGCTTAGTTTCATTGTCAGAAGGCTTAGAAAAAGCAGCACGTTTAGGAGCCATCGTGGGGCTTAGATAAAAGTTCTCAGAAAGCACATGCGTAGTGACGTAAGCGTGTATGAGAAAAAATCGCGATATAGCGAAGCCGTGAAAGTCGAAGCATGATATAGTGAGGAATCACTGTACGGTATTTAGATTTACAATTCATCTCCCGGTCTGTTTAAATTCTACAGCTGCTTATTTTTGCTCTGGCAGAACACTGCCAAGTTACAAACCAAAATCACATTCAGAAATGCCTTGAATTTCTAAATCAATTTTGAAATAACTAACACACGCAAGGTTTGTCATTGAATCTAGAACTTGAACACTGAAAGTAGTGCAATAACTTCTTAGAAACTGTATTTGGTGAACCGTCATATATGTCAAATGACACCCATGTTACATAACCAGCAACAGGCGCAGCGACCCTAAACAATAAGACAGGCTAGGCAAAAACACACAAAGCTGTGGCACCCGCTATCCAAATCATGATGTGATACTATACAGCAGCATGGAAATGTCACAAAGATGGTGATGAAAAACAATCTCACTTTAAAATTTTAATTAGATTAAAAACATGTGCAAAATTCATTTCTTAGAGACTCTGCCAAAAATATCAGATTTGCAGCTAAATGCTCCAAGGTGACAGCCTGCCTTGGAAGCAGTTAATAACAAAAGAATGTAATCTTCAAAAATTTCACTTTAAAAATGCTGCATTTTTCATTCTGAAGAATTTCTTTTCCAGGCTTTTAACAGTAGTCATTCTGATACCTGGGCTGCCAACAGCTGGTATACTCCCCTGAACCCAGGAAATCAATAGTCATAAAACCAAGGATGGACTAGGCAATGAGGACACATAAACAAGCAAGGGTTTGTGCATCAAGTTGGTGAATCAAGTGTTTAGTGCTCTTTTTTAACAAAGTGTTCCAAAATAAAAAAGTGCAATGCAGAATCTTCACAAGTAGATACATAATCCATAATAAAATGGTTCATGGTGAAGGTTATAAGTCGCATAAATAATCAATAAATAATCCAAAGATAAAATGGGATTAAGAAACACTATCAGGTCTGTCTGTTAAAACTATCATTGCTCCATCCTCTTGCTGCTGTCCCTTGGTGTCTGTGAGAGCCAAATGTACAACTCTCCTGCTACATGGGCGCTCAGCAGGAGAGACCCTGCCCTGTTAGTACCATCTGCTTGCCACTGCATAACCACTTACCCCCACTCTGCCACATTGGCTCTGTCATGATCCAGCCTTTCTTCACTTATCTTTCTTTCTTTCATTCTTTCCTTCCTTTTATCCCTGGGACTCTCTTTTCATTCTTTTTCTGGTAATCTTTCTTTCATGTTCTATCTCTCTCACCTCAGGTACCTTTATACGAAAGCAGGTGCAGGTGCCTTAATTGCAAACCCAAGAGTGCTAAAGAGGAAACCGGCTGAACTGCACATGTCTGCAGATGAATGCATGCCCAGCCAATCTCCTTATCAACACCCCAGGGCCTCTCATCCGCACTACTGCCCACACCTATATCTGCCTGGAACCCATGCACACTGTTTTTGTCTAAAACAGGCACACTGCTACAAACAACTTTACTCACTTCACCACAGTTCTGCATGTTTATGTATAATACTGTTTGTAGTAGAAAAAAACAAAATTTAGTACATAAGCACAAGGTTTGTTTGCAGCTCCACTATTCTGTCACATCCAGTTAATCATTTAATAGTAAAACAGAAGCGTGCAAAATCTAATAAACCTTTTAGACTAGCCGGAAGAGTCAGAATATTCTTTGTGATTTTTCGTCTCTTCATCTCTGTTGCCTGAAGTTATAAATTAGTCTCTACTTATCAATTCCCTTCTCGGGCTACTTTCACACACCAGACTTGATTCAGACAGAAAGCAAGCAAAGACCTTGCTAAGAAATTATTGAAATAATCACTCATACCATCCTGAAACCGGTGTGAGAAAATCAGCAGATTTAATGCTAGTCAGCACATAAAAATCAGCACATCTGTCAAGAAAATAAAATGCAGAAATCCTGTCAAAATTCACACCTAAGACAAAAGCAAATAAATAATACAATTTTTGATATTATTATTACTATTATTAATATATGTCTCAGCATCTTCTGGTTGCCATTGACTGAGAATGCTCCTGATTTTTCAGGTGTTCTGTTTTATGGTCAGGGCTTTATGAAGTATGCAGGCTGTTCCAAGGAGACAATCTTTTACATCTGAGTGCTATACACTTTGCTATCATTATTTTTGGAGACCGAGTCTAATATTTCCAAGAGCTTAGCCTATAACTGAAATCAGACAAATATTTGTGTTCCACAAGAAAGAAAGTACTATCTCAAAGATTTTATATTTGGTTAGCTTTTGTCCTTCCTTGAGAATGATGCTCGCATCCTCCATAACATTTAAGTTGATCAAATATGGAGTATTTATTTTGTTCTTTTGATACAAATAGTGTTCACAGAACATGTTGAACGTCATAGTTATGCTCTCTGTCTTGATAAGTTTTTCGTGCGGGTGATCGTACCAACCTGTACTTGCTCTCTACATCCATCGAGAGCATATTCATTTCAGGATAGCATGTATTCCATGCCTGATCTTGAGAATCCATCAGAAGACTATTTGTCTGCCCTTTCGGCACAGTGGTTGGCACTCATCTAAAGGTCCTACCAGAATAGTATTTCTGAGTTTGTCTGTAACACTGACTAACAGCTTTTTGATTTTATTTTTGATGACCAAAGCCTTCATGTTTCTTTTGGTGGACTTCAAGCTAGTTGATGTGATCTGGGAGCTGGTCTGGGCTTGATATATCAGTGCTTGATCTGCTCAGCAATGATGTCTAGAGAATATGTCTTTTTTTCTTTTTCTTGTGTCTCGTTATGAGTGAGTGTATTTGTAGGTTCCTTACTTGATGTATTCAGGCCAACTGGCACACTCTTGTATGCAGTTTCCAGCTCAATGAAACCATGTTCACCACTACTTCTAGGAAGGTATAAAGGTCTACAGCAGCTTTTGAATACAAGGGACTGTAAGTTGTTAATAGATTTCTGGTCTTCCTGTACATTTCCTGGATTTCTTGCTCTATCTAGTCTATTATTCAAAAGCTATACTGCTGGAATTATATTGCTGAGGACGAATCTCATGTGGCAATTCCTTCAAATGTTTTTCTTTTATTTTGTTATTTTGAATACCATATCTGTGATCTACACCAAGATACTTGTAGACTTCATTTCTACTAAGATTTGGGATCTTGGCATTGTCACTTAGCCAGATATTTGTGCTGGGACAAGTATGCCCTGTGTGGACCCTAGGGGCGCTGTTGCCCCGTTGAACCCACCAGACAGACGTCCAAGGCACACGTTTAAAACACCAAGAAGATTCTTTAATAATAATTCTTCAATAAAGTGCACAAAGCACCGCACACTCCACAATTCTCAATAATAATAATCACCAATACAATAATCACAATAACCAATCCTCCACTCCCAGCAGCTCCGTCACACTCCCACCCAACTCCGGCTCGGTCTGCTGGGGTTTCCCACAGTTCTTTTAAAGTCTATGACCCGGAAGTATTTCTTCTCCGGGTCAACACCACATCTTCCTTTATCAATTGTCCCTGAAGTACTGCAGGCTTCCGTCCTCGTGACCCCGAAGTACTTCTGGGGTGGCGTAATCGTAAAAGTCCCCGGGTTCTTGGTGAGCTCCCTCTGGCGGCACCCACGGCACTCAACAGGGCTGAAGAGACGGACTCCATGACCCATGCTGCCCTGCAGGAATCCGAGGAATCATTTCCATCCAGGGGAGCTGCCATCTAGCGTCCCGGGGGATGTAGTGCCCTAAAAAGGCTGTCTTCTTTTGTTAAGGGACGTTCTGGCCGGACTGAAACACCGGCTGTCCATCACACCTGCTTGATGCTTGTTTTGGAACACTTGTCCAATCCTAGCACCATCTGGATGTTGTTGATGAAAGCCTTCACTATACAAGTTCCTTGTCCTAACTGGCATCTTTCTTTGCAAAAAAGCTTTAAGTCAGTCTCTGAGTTTAAAAAGCTGCATTTCAGTTTTCTACTGTCTCATTGCAGCCTCTAGAAACTGCATGTCAGACTTGCTTCATAGATCATAAGGGCTCCAAATAGATGAGATGCTGTCAAAGGCTTGGCCATACTGAAGTTGTGTTTACCTCTTTTAGCTTCCTTGATTACCGCTTTATCAAAAAAACAGTTGATCTCTATAATGTTGTGTTGATCTTCTGCAGTATTTTTGTTCTTAAGGCAGGAATTTATAATCCAGAAAGTGCTGTAGTCCAGATGTGTACTGTAGCACCTGTGCAGCTAAAAGAGGAGACAGCAGATAACTCTCCCTCAGGAGAAGGCAGGGAAAGTGATGCAGAAGATGTCTGTGTTATCTAAGCCTTTTGTTCAGAAAAACCGAGGTCATGGAGAACTGGTCGCAAATATGTAAAACCACCTGCATGATAAATGGCAGTATACTGTTCCAGACTAGAAGATTAAATAGGAAGACAAGCTGAAGGAAAGTTGCCTTGGCGTCTGCCATATCCTGACATTTAAAGCCAAGAAAAGTGCAGATGGCACCAGATGGCACAATGGTTTGGTGACTTTTGAATGTTTTCACATACCCTAATACAAGAAGTAAATCTAAGGTGTAACGTAAGTGCTATCTAGCAGAAGATTTACAGCAAGTTCAGACCCGTGCACCTTTAAGTCTAGAGTTAGGAATTAGGGTATGAAAGCTCAGTGACAGAAGAAAGAAATACCAGGATTATTTCAAGAGAGAGAGAGAGAGAGAGAGGTGATGAGACATTAGGTGTTTTGTGCAGTAGTCTGAAGTGGACAGACTAACCCACCTGATTAAAAGACGTCGGCATATTTCTAAGCAGACCTGCAGAAAATACAATGTTCAGTTTCTCATTGTTTTTTTAATACTTTTGTATTATTATTTTCTCTTAGTTCCTACTTCCTTTGTTTATATAGCTGTGATAAACAGATCATTTTTATATTCTCTGACCTCCTACACATCATTCTGGGTTGAGTGGAACAAAGTGGCAGTAGTTCCTCTAATAGTATAATATTAAAATATTAGGAATTTTTAGAAAGAATACAACCACACATAAAAGCTTTGTGAATTTAAATGAATTTTTATTCATATTGAAGAAACATTCATATTTTTGCAGTATGGTTAGTGGCAAGCACTGCAATTTCATAGCTTTAGAGTTGCCTGGGTTCAATTTCAAGCCCAGTCATTGTGCATATGGGTACTCCTGTTTCCTTCCATCTCCTAAAGATGTGCATATTATGCATATTTGTGATTCAAAGTAGATCCTTGTATATGTGAATGTGATTGTCTCCTTGATTATACACTGCGATCAAATGTCATTCCATTCAGGACTGGCATCTGCTATATCCTCAATACCCTTAAGCTTTGGCACCCCATAACCCTGTAATGGAAAATGGGAATAACAAATGTATATGTATACAGTACATGTACAGTATGCATTATAGCTCTTGTCTTCCATCCATCCATTTTCCAACCCGCTAAATCCTAACTACAGGGTCACAGGGGTCTGTTGGAGCCAAGCCAACACAGGGCGCAAGGCAGGAAACAAACCCTGGGCATGGCGCCAGCCCACCGCAGAGCTCTTGTCTTTCATAGGTAAAAAATGTTTTTGTATATTGTATAAATTAGAATATCAAATTCTTATATATCTTAGAAGCGCCCTTTCTAGATACAATTAATGAATGCAAAAAAATAAAACACAGTTGAAATGATAATATGGAGACATATTACCAATTGAATAAGAAAAATATATATTTATTATTTAAATCTTCAATCGATTTATCCACCTTTACATTATAATAATTTTAAGAAAGTTTGTTGTTGATATTATAGGTAAAAAAAGTGTCAAAAAGTGTTTGAAAATATTTTATTGAAATTAAAATAGTATTCCACACATCATTTTTTTTTTTTTAACTTTTTATAATTATTGTAGGAAATTCAATACAGTAATTGTTTTAATTCTCTAAATCTCTCTGTATTGCACAGTATTCTCTAAAGGGTTATATTCAGATGATGCAGGCATGCATATGCATGAAAAACAACCCATTTGGAAGAGTTTTGCATTTTTTACACTAAAAATATCAATCAAATGAAGTTTGTGAGCTTGAATTTTGAAAATCTTAATTAAAGCAATTCATTCCAACAAAAACACTATTTAGCTTCCATGGCTGAAGATTTACGACCAACTATTTACTTTGTGTATACTGCACAGGTATGCAGTTTGCTTCATAGGCAATTACAGTTGGTGTGAAAGTAAATAGGTTGTACTACAAAAACAAACTATATATATATATATATATATATATATATATATATATATATATATATATATATATGAGCTGTATAAACAGGTCAGCTGTATAAAATCCTGTAGAAAATAACAGTTTTACTTTCAAAAATGAAAACTAATCAAATATACACACTTAAAAGCAGCCAGGAAGATAGTAAGATAGCATCACACAAATACTGTTATCTAAATAATGATAAATAAACGACTGAAATGACTATTGTTTGTGTTTTGTCCTGCTCTTTGAGCAAAGAATTATGGGTTAAATACAGTTCAGAGTAATAATTAAAAGCCAAAATGTGAACTGTAACTAACCTATTGTACTGAATGCATATTGAATTCCGGCATCTCGACTGCAGTTCACCTAATGTCTGCTTTACAGCTCTCTGTAAAATGAGCTTTCATTATACTTTATGCATTACTTATTGCCGTCAACTGCCCATAAAACTTGTGGGCAATTGATTTCAGTAATGAAAACCAGACATTTTATGACAATACCTCTACAAACTCTGTGAATCAAGCCCATTGCACTACTCTAATAAAGCCACACAAGCAATCTAAATGTAGAATAACTAGTAAATAAAAGGACCCTGAATGGAGATTAATTAATGGAAAAATTGTACAGCATGTCCTCCTTCCATATTGTGATGTTCCTTGACGCATGTTCAGCAGTAATTCAATTTCTGACAACCCTTTGACTTGCTTAGAATAATCATATTTTCCAGTCTGGGTTTCACACACACAACTCTGGTTTTGTGTGTAATCAAAAACAAATTATAAAAGAAAACTTATTATATTATTTAATTGGAGAAAATACATTTAAATTTCACAAATATGCTAGAAGAATACTAGAAAATGTTTCCAGCTGTGTTCATAGCTCCTGTACTCTTTCCTCCAACTCTTCTCCAGCCATACAGTAAATATGAATGATAATGATTCTCTACAATACAATTAAAGGAGAGCACTCTAATTGTGAGCTTCTTAATCATGTTACAAGCAATATGCACCGAATTCTTATTATTCACAAACCATTCCTGACAAAACAGCTTCAGATAAAATCATCTGTTCCATCAATATTCTTTTCATGTGTCCTTTGTAGTATACTTTGTAGTACATATATTTCAAGTAATTACTAATTTCTTTAAAAACCTGCATTTAAGGAAAACATTACCCTTTTTAAATTACATGTATTTATTCAAAACTATAAAAAAAATGTCTTCTACAAGACTGCAATGTATTTTACATATCTGCTCTGCTCTTTCTCATTTTTGATGTCCATATTTAACCATAAGTTGAACCTCAAGCTGTTCATCGGCACATAGAGTCTAGAGAAAGAAAGACCACCAATCAAATATTTTCATGAATGATCAATGCCTGATTTATGTAACTCTTTTGACTTATTTTGTTCAAACAAATTACTTATAAATGCTATGAAATCAGTTGTTTTTTAGTTCGACACCTCATGATTCACCAGTACAAGAAAACCCCACATTTAATACACTGTTCGACTTATCTTCTTGTCTGGTGATTCAAGATGTCAGGCTTTTTGAAATTCTCACCCTATTTCTGGCCCTCTACATCTGAAAAACTACACCTGATGATAAAAAGTAAACCAAAAGCTGTCTGCAGCAAAAATGATTAGATTTAAAGTTGTGCATTCCACATCAATCAATAGTGTCATTAGCAAGATTTGAACCCACACATACAGGGTTGGATGTCAAAAGGTGTAACCACTATACAACAATGAATTTTCTTTTCTGTTTTCAGTTTTTTTATCCAGATTTTTGTACCTGGTATTTATCTACTCTTGTGGAGCAAGTTAGTATGAGGGTCTCCACCAGCTTTACAGCCTCAGTGGGGAAAAGAAGACCAATGTGTATCACTTTCTAAAGCAGCCATTCATTTTTCAATGATGAGGCTTAAAGTCAAGATTCATTAGGATAACAGCATACACTATTTTGTTCTTCCCATCCTACAAACATGTAAATTGCACCATAAATTTATGTACTTTTTTATGCCAGCTGATAAAAAAGAGATACTGTAACTAAGAACATGCTGAAAAACTGTGTGGTTGGACAAGACAGAACTGCAGTTGTTTGATCAGAATGTAAGTAAGTACATTTCAGAAGTATGACAGCTTGCTGTGAATGAGAGGAAAAAGAATGAGACAACATAGATACAGTGGATTCAGAAAGTATTCAGACCTCATCACTTTTTGCACATTTTGATATTTTGCTAAAATCATCTAAATTATTTTTTTCCCTGCATCAAGCAACACTCAGTTCCTCTGAATGACAAAGTGAAGACAGGAGTTTAGATATTTTTGCACATTTTTTAAAAATAAAAAACTGAAATATTACAAGTATCCCGACCCTTCACTCAGTACTTAGTTGAAGCACCTATGGCAACAATTACAGCCTGGAGTCTTCAGGATTATGACACGACAAGCTTCACCTGCCCGGATTTGGAGATTTTCTGCCAAAATGTTTAGGCCACTTTGGCTTGGTCAATAGAATATCTAAAAAGCTGACAAAAAACTGCAATTGCTAAAAACAAAAAGGTAGGAGTCCATAATCTATGTGTATGTCTACAAGTCTTGGATGTTAAGGGTTAGAAAAAGATCAACACTTTACAATATATGACTCCCTATTCCAATCTGTGGATGGAAAGACACTGACACAAATGAAAAAGAAGGTCATATCTAGAATTGAAGCATAGCAGCTTAAATGCAAATGGATATCAAACATTCTGATTTCAACAGAAAGAATGGTATATCCTTGAGTAGTCCAAGTAAAGTGTCTTGAATCTGGTAACAGAAAATCAGTAACAGTACATGCCAGCTGTTGTCCAGAATGATCACAGAAAAATTCAAAACAGGTTTAACAATTTTAGAAAGATTTAAACAATGCACAGACAGTAAAAGTCATTCTACAAAGACTACAAACCCATCCAATCAATATATTACAGTTTTTAAAGTTGTATTATGTTGTCTGTTTGTTTTTAGTCAGTTTTCTGAAATAAAATCTCTATTACTGAAAAAATGTTCAATATGATTGTTTATGTTTCAGTATATATAACCTGTTGTGTTTATTACCACAATAAACTGCAACTTAAATAAAAGCACTTGCATTTTAAAAGGTTCCCAGGTGTTGGCATCTATGGCATATTTTACAAGAATGATAACATCATTACAGACGGACTTGGATCATTACAGTGGGAGTTGGACAGCATGCAGGCCTGGGCAAATGAAATTTAATCTAAGTAAATATAAGTATTTCACATAGGAAGTAAAAATGTTAGGCTTGAATACAAAAATGGAGGTCTGAAATTGAAAGTACACCTTATGACAAGAATTTAGGAGTCGTAGTGGACTCAACACTATCAACTGCTAGACAGTGTTCAGAAGCCATTAAGAAGAGTAACAGAATGTTGTGTTATATAGCAAGATGTGTAGTGTAGTCCAAGGAGGTGATGCACAAGCTGTATTACGCACTGGTGAGTCCTCTTCTGGAGTACTGTGTGCAGTTTTGGTTTCCAGGCTACCATAAGGACTTAGCAGTGCTAGAAGAAGTCCAAAGAAGAGCAACTAGGCTGATTCCAGTCCTTCTGGGGATGAATTATGAGGAAAGTTTAAAAGAGCTGAGCCTTTTCAGTTTAGGCAAAAAATGAATTTTAGTAAGACTAGTATCTCTATATATATACTAGGGGGCTCTGCCCCCTGCTCGCTTCGCTTGCCCACCCCCGGGTTTGGTTTACCGGATATACAATTTAAAGAGATTGTTAGTTTCATGGGAATTGTTACATATGGATTATTTTCACTTTTATTTTAAAATTTTATAAAATCAATACTTTATTTCCGGCCCTGGGCGTGGTAACATCTGTTTCTCTAAGGATGTATAACGCTGCTCGCGTTGTGAAGGGGGTGCGGCTGAACGCACGCAAAGGAGATGCCGTTGGATCATCTGCTGTCTTTCTGCTACTGGCGAGCTGCCTGTTCTGCTTGTCTTGCTGCCTGATCATTTCAAAGCCTGTACAGCAGCTGTCCTTTTGCCACTTCACATCTCTGTCTCTCGCGTTGTCATTGTTGGGGGGGGTGGCAAGGGTTAGGTTGGCTGAATGCACTCTAAGGAGAAGCAGTCTGATCATCTTCAGGCTTTTTGCTGCTGGTGAGCTGCCTGTTTTGCTTGTCTCTTGTCATTGTTTTAAGAGCTGGGAACACATGAAGCGTGTCTGCCAACAGCAATCCAACAACTGCTAGGTTAGATTTCCGTGGACTTGTTTTAAATGATGTTTCACTGCCTTGTCTCACGTGACTTTGTAAAAACAATACTTGTCCTTTATTTTCGGCCCCAGCCGTGGTTAAATCTCTTTCTCAGGACGTATAATGCAGCTCGTGTTGTCGGTGTGATGGTGGCTAAATGCATGCTGAGGAGGTGCTGTCGGGTCATCTGCTGTCTTTCTGCTGCTGTCGCACTGCTATCAGTCTTCCGTGCTGTACTCCGCCCTCCCTCAATCGGACCTAACAGTCACTTAAAACAAAAAAGGCTTCAACCTGGCTGGGACATTATAATACTTTCGAATTTTACTGCTTTCATATTCTTTACCTTTCTCTGCATGTGTATCGCGCCATCATTTGTTTGAGCCTTTCAAATTCCACTGCCTATATAATCTCTTATCTGTCTTTTTTTCTCTCCAACACTTTTGGGTCTCTTTTCTCCACCCTGCTCCTTCTTCTTTGCTTAATGTATTGTCCTTATACACTTTATATGTGCTGAGAGCACAGGATCTGTGTGTGCTACATGCCTTTACGTGACTGAGTGTTCCGTGCTCTTATTTGATATTGTTTACATCTCACAGGTCTTTTAAGTGTCTTCCGAGAACTTCCGAGAAGATCACATCTCGTCGCCCTACTTTTCCTTTCCAGGATTTTTTTTATAATAGATATATATATATATAAAATCCAACATCTGTCTGTCTGTATGTCTGTCCACTTTTCACACAGAGAACTACTTAACGGATTTAGATCAGGGTGTTTTTATAATTTGCTTGAACATTCTGGTTGATTTTGCAACTTCTCTCATCACGCTAAGTATCGTAGTTCGGTTGTGGCACCAATTTATTTGCATGAATCCAGAGACAGGCTGCGGGCCGAGGGGAGGGGGAGGCGGGACGTCAGGAGTAGGGAGCAGGCCAGCCTCCATTAGAGTTGCTCTACCTCTCGCCACGTGTTGGAGCATACCTTGCCTCCACTTAACTAGCGATACCTGATGTTCAGCATACAATATCATCTAGAGATTGTTAAAGAGTGACTTTTTTGAGAGAGAGAGATCTTAGCTACGTGTGTTTTAGAGGGTAGCTGCTCACTGGCAGAGATATCACGGCCACGTGCTGCTCTCCCCACATGGGGGACGTTCTATCATAAGAGCTGAACACGATCAAATACAGTGGCATCGTTTGACATTGGAGCGTACCTACCTTCCGTTAGGCCAGAGATACTTTTTACATTTTTGGCCAAGAGATCACAGCTACATTCTCAACCCTGACAGCATAACCAAAAATATTATATATCAATAGGATATTAAAGCTATCAATATAAATTATTCATGATACAAATTACTATATTTTTTTATTGATTTTTAAAGTTTGTCCTGTTTCACTAGTACACAGGCGGAGCCATAGGGGACAACTAGTTTTAAAATAAATTCATCAAGAACACAGAGATACAACTGGAAAATTGTTAAGGGTAAATTTTGCACAAACATTTGGAAGTTTTTCTTTACGCAGAGAACCTTAGTCACTTGGAATAAGCTACCAAGTAGTGTGGTAGACAGTAAGACTTTCAAAACTAGACTTGAAGTTATTTTGAAAGAATTAAGTGGATTGGACCGGTGAGCTTTGTTGGGCTGATTGTCCTGCTCTCATCTAGATTGTTCTAATGTTCTAATGGCATCTCGTCACACTACTTTCTCAGCATCCAAAAATAATTTAAAAAGTATGCTCCATTATTATCCATCCATCCATCCATCTTCCAACCCGCTGAATCCAAACACAGGGTAACGGGGGTCTGCTGGAGCCAATCCCAGCCAACACAGGGCAGGAACTAATCCCGGGCAGGGTGCCAAGCCACCGCAGTCCATTATTATTTACTGAGTTATTACAAGTAATGATATATTCCTTCTTCTTATTAGTAATTTAGGAAGAAATGTCAGCAAGGTGATATTGAGGCTTTTGGAAACATGGCATGGTTTGATGGTTTCCCCATATCTGCAGTTTTATGAAACAAATCAACCAAAGTTCTAGGGCTTATAAATCCATGTGACAAATAATTCCCAGTAAACACTACATGGACATTACCAAATAACTGATGGCATGATTAATGACAATATCATATAAGATAAATGTGATTTAAAGAAGGTAGACATTATTGTGCATGCTAGCCAGTAGCCCAATTAACTGGAACAAATATGCAGATTTATAAACATAATATTATAAAGTGCATGGGAATATAAAATTTACTTATAAATATTCATATGTGATGAATTATGTTAACATTAAAGAGTTTAAATAATAAGCCTGTATGTTAATGACAGTACTTTTAGATTGTATGAGTAATATTTATTTGTAATGGAGCTTTACATTGCATAGATTTTTTAATAAAATACTCTGCTTTGGTTTGGTATTTGGGAAATGCTGTTCATAAATGGATAATATTAATTACAAAAAAACTGTTTTTTTTATTAAATTTTGAAAAACATAGCTACATACAGGGGTATATTAATTCTTCTGCAGGATGACAAACCAAGCCTCTATATCTATATAAATATTTTGCAACTGAGAGGCATATGATACTTCTCATGTTTAAGTATTATAGAGCTACAGAGAAAAATAAGCACAATAGTTTAATGAGATGCTGGCTGAGAGCAAAGTGGGTGGAACTGATCAGTTAAATTGTTTTAATAAGCATTCATTCGTCACTGATGTGTTTCTAAAAATAAGCACTCTGTCGGAAATGAAAACCTAGAAAACTGAAGGATTTTGGTCTACATAACAAGACTAAAAAAGTGATTTGTTTGCATTTTCATGACAGCAATGTACACAAAGAACAGTTCTCTACCATGCAAAAGGAATTAAGTATGCCTTGTTTTGTTTCCTTTGTTGCAGAGTGAAAGGAAACATTTCTGAAAGATTTAATACGTCTTGTAGACTTGCAGTTAATTAATGATCGTAGTAAATTAAAAATGTTTAATAGCATGTCAGCATTGTAAAACATTTCCTCAAAAACACTGACTGAAGCATTTTTTTTCTGAATAATGATGTACCGTGCTTCAAAGTGCCAATCTCAGTGTAGGAAAAGTATAACCGAGGAACTGGGAAACTCTATGTTTAATATCTTTTCTGTTCATGTTATTCAACAGCACTTATTAATAGTTATGGTACAGTAGATGATGTCAGAATATGATGTGGTTGACTTGGTGATACATTTAGATAATTACATGCAAATAGTGATTGTTCAAGGAAAACTTGGTTGTTCATACTGTATACATATTAGTGTAAAAGTTCAAAAGTGTGTCTGCATTTTGATAGGATTTCTTCATTTTGGCCACTATTGCTATGTGATAATCATGAACAGAGACAACAAAATTTTGTCATCCAAACAGTTAAGTACATAGTGTGACTAATGATAGCTATAAATGGCAGTATTAAATTGTAGTCACAATGTTCATTGTGTAGAAACAGCTGCAGGATCTGAGAAAAGTCAGAACATACACATGAGGACAGCTGAATGTGGGCAGAGAAGCAAATCTGAGGATAAATCTGAGCAAAAAAAAAAGTAGGCATACACAAGTAAACAGCAGTGAAAGCCATACTGACAAAAGACAAAAATGACAGCTTGTTGATGCGGATTTCAGAAACATTTTCTAAAGGTGAGTTGCAGGTAGGCAATACTAATCCTGTGTAATAATAAGGTAGCCAAGCTGAAATGTTTAGTTCTAGTGACTATTCACACAGAAGTGATTATCTTTTCATAGGTGTTGGCTTTTAAAATTTTGTTTGTGTACTCCAAACATACTCTTTACAAAATCTTGTATTATTTTAGTGCAGGACGTGATGCTAGTTGACTTGACTGGTTGTGTTGCTTAGCAACAGTTGCCAGCAGTCTTGTGTGCACTGCAGCTTCAGTGCCACATAAACACACATCTCCCCATCCCTACACCCTAGGGAAAACTGAAATGTGGTAAGTTACCGTGAAGTCATGCATACAGCAAAAACTTCTGGAAATGTTCAGAATTAATGCATACTTGGTACATCATTGTGGTGGGGTTTTGTTTATGCTGTGGATTGTCAAAGTAGTCTCTTCCATTTGACCTTTGATTTTGCGTATCTGTTAACCTTTTCAAGGTCATGTTTAAATTCTAAAAGACATTGTCTTAGAATATGACGATATACTGTACAAGGAGTGCCAACTGCCACCTGATGTCTTCTGCTATAAATTCAAAGCCTTCCATTTATAGCATAATAGTTTCTCTTCTCTAGTCAGTTCAGGCACAACTCCATGTTCCCGGATTATTGCTCCTGTTTTTCTAAGGCTGTAAAGTTCAATGTTTTGGGCAGAACAGAATGTACCAGCCACTGAACCTCCACTCCTTGGGTTAATGTTTGCATCTGAGGCTGTTCATGTAGATATGCTCATAAATCTCTAATAGTCAAACATCCTGCTATAGTGAGAAAAATGAATTAATTTTGAGGCATTTCGGAGGTTCTATAATGCATCAGGTGGTTCTCATTTTAGCTTGCATATGATGAGCTAAGCCACTTTTTGTCATTTTTCCAAAGAGGCTTATTCTGTATCTTCAAAGAGAGTACTTTCTGCTCCAGCCCCAGTGCATTGGTTGCCAGATTCAAAGGAGTGTTATAGATGCCCTTGATTTGCTATTCATTTCAGGAGTGGTTTCTGTTCTTAGATTTAGAATTATTAATCTGCCCTTTGGCTATCACTTCTAATTAAATGAACAGGGAACAGGGGCAAACACAATCTTGAGCAGTTTTTATGGTACCACAAATTCCTTTTAGGTCAATCCTGACCTCTTGAACATATGCTGTTAAAATTTTGTCCCCATTTTAAAATGATTTAGCATCATTTAAATTTTTATGCTTGTTTAGTTATGTTTAGCAATGATTTTTTTACACTTAGTATGGGTTTTTAAGTATGATGAATCCAAATGTGCCCTCGTTTCTTTGCACTTGAAAAATATTTAAAATGGTAAGAATTATTTTGCACCATTTTTGATGTCATTTTATTTTTTTTATGAGCTCACCCATTCTGTGAATACTGTACTTAGAACACAACTCCAGGTTGTCTGATCTTGGGGGTTGTCACATGACATCAGTAGTGCAACAGGTTAAATGGTCTGCTCAAATCCCTTCTCTATATGAGATTTTAGAAATTCAAAACAAAATAAAACTATCACAACAAACTCGTTTCTTTGCACTTCTGTTTACAAATTATTTAGGAACGTTCCTTTGACTTAATCAGATCACTAGGACAGCATTTTTTCACCTAAGAAACATAGCAAAAGTTAGACCTCTTATATCATCGAAAGATGCAGAGAAATTAGTTCATGCGTTTGTTTTCAGTCGGCTAGATTACTGTAACGCACTCCTCTCAGGACTACCCAAAAAAGACATCAATCGTTTGCAACTAGTGCAGAATGCAGCTGCTAGAATCCTTACCAGGAAAAGAAAATCCGAACACATTTCTCCAGTTTTGATGTCACTACACTGGTTACCTGTGTCATTCAGAATTGACTTTAAAATTCTGCTTATGGTTTATAAAGCTTTAAATAATCTCGCCCCGGCTTATATATCGGAATGTCTGACACCTTATATTCCAAATCGTAACCTCAGATCCTCAACTGAGTGTCTCCTTAGAATTCCAAGAGCAAAACTTAAAAGAAGTGGTGAGGCGGCCTTCTGCTGTTATGCACCTAAAATCTGGAATAGCCTGCCAACAGGAATTCGCCAGGCTAATACAATGGAGCACTTTAAAAAACTACTGAAAACACATTATTTTAACATGGCCTTCTCATAACTTCACTGTAATTTATTCCTGATACTCTGTATATCCAAATTATTATAATAACTATTCATTCAAAATCTGTACTAACCCCTACTCTCTCTTCTGTTTCCTTTTCCGGTGTCCTGTTGGTGGTGGCGTGTGCCACCACCATCTACCCAAAGCACCATGATGTTCCAACAATGATGGATGGATTAAAAGCCAGAAGTCTGTATGACCATCGGCATCAAGTGACTCCGTGAAAAACCCGAACTACAAAGAGGACTATTTCATTTATGTTAGGTAGAATGCCCAGAGGGGACTGGGTGGTCTTGTGGCCTGGAACCCCTACAGATTTTATTTTTTTCTCCAGCCTTCTGGAGTTTTTTTTTGTTTTTTCTGTCCACCCTGGCCATCGGACCTTACTCCTTTCTATGTTAACTAATGTTGTCTTATTTTAATTTCTTATTTTGTCTTTTATTTTTCTTCTCTTCATTATGTAAAGCACTTTGAGCTACTTTTTGTATGAAAATGTGCTATATAAATAAATGTTGTTGTTGTTGTTGTTTGACTTTGATTTTCGGTTTACATGTTATGCTTTGGCATTTCTTCTTTTATTTGTTCTGTTTCATGCTTAGTTTTGTATTTGACAATGTCACTTCTCCTGGTCCCTTGAACTTATACTGCTGTTTTTCACCTCTTACTAAGCTAATTGCCCAAATTTCCAGTATCACAAAATCTCATAGGGTGCCAGAAGCCAATCAAGCTGTAGATGGCCTTTCTGATAATTTAGGACATTACTTTAAAAAACAGTGCCCTTCACAAATAGTTTTCAACCTGTTCTTATATTCCCAGGTCAGTCAGAAGAACTGAATTTTTATTTAGTTAGAAACTAAAATTCAGAGTGCCATTTTGGAAGCAAATCCAACTTATTCTGCTAGGTAGACCATGCAAAGTACAGGCTAACATTAGAAGTACATCCCCTGTTTCACATTTCACAACTTAGGTCTATGATGGCCTATTTCTTTAAACACATATTTGGGTTGATGAAATTCCTAAATATGAAGTTCAGAAAATTCTTGGTTTTGGTAGAGTGTGGATTTATGTGTGCTAGCTAGCTAGCTAGCTAGCTAGATAGATAGATAGCTAGATAGATAGATAGATAGATAGATAGATAGATAGATAGATAGATAGATAGATAGATAGATAGATAGATAGATAGATAGATAGATAGATAGATAGATAGATAGATAGATACTTTATTAATCCCAAGGGGAAATTCACAGCTGCTTGCTGTATTGGTCTAAATCCCCAACGAACACTGCATAGTACTAGCTGGACATCTTCACCCCCATCTATCAGCTGCCTGATACATAAACACATCTGCAGTAGAGACAACAAGAACATCCTGGAGTCTGTCAATCCAGAGGAGGAATATGTGGAGTAAGTAGTATGCCACCTGGACACAAGTCAAGGATTGATCACCCATGGTTGGGTCGACCGGGGTAGGGTGTCTGATGATTGAAGACCCGAAACACCCAATGACCCAAAGTTTATAGCTAAAGACATGTCCAAGTAGCACCAGTAGGTATATTTTATAACTGTAAAGTTGATGACCTCCCAGCAGTAACAGGGATTATAGATGTGCTAGATTAGATTTTTTAGATTAAATAAACCAGATAACATTTATCTTAGAACACTTAAGGAAGGAATTGAGTACATATGTCAACAAATAATTCTTATTTTTCAAAAAACATTGTGCATGGGAGGAATTCCTAAGGACTGGAAGCAAGCAAATACCATCTCATTGCAACTGTATGATAGAAATTATCCTTTTACAAGAAATTGCGCATATCACTGTGCTGTTAGGCACCCATTGTTAGCACATGCAATGGTTGTTATGGGCGTGTCAACAGAGGTTGTGGCCTGAGTACTGCTACGCAACAGATATAAAAGGGTTTCCAGGGCAATCACAACACAGAATTCAATTGCTAGGTAAAAATCTATGTGTTTTGTTTGGTTGTGTATCCAAAATTTACTTATGACCATGACTTCATTTCTTGCTCTACATTTTAGACTCTATCCATACTTTTCTTTGATCTCCCGGTTTTCACCTGTTTCTGATTTCACATTCTTCTCCTGGTTAATCCAAATGTTGCCTGTCCTGCAGTGTAAGCAAGTAAGTTTGACATGCATCATAGATAAATTCAAGAACCATTGTATTGGTAAACAGTCAGCATGGGTTTATACAGGGAAGATTATGCTTGACTAATATGCTGGAATTTTATGAGGAAGCAACACAAGCATATGATAAGAGAGGAACATGTAATACTATTTACCTGGATTTCCAGAGAGCATTTGATAAGATACAACTTAAAAGATTAGTAATTAAACTAAAAAATTGCAAATTTAAGGCTAAGTGTGTAGATGGGCGCAAAATTGGCTTAAACACTTGGAACAAAGATAGTAGAGGAAATGTTTTTCAAATTTGGGTGATGTTAAAAGTGGTGTCTCTTATGGATCAGTTCTTGAGCTGCAGTTTTACAAATATACATAAACAATGTGAATAAGAATATAAAAAGCAAGCTGGTTACGTTTGATGATGATGCCAAACTACATAGAAGGGCAGATAATGTGGACTCAGTTGAATTATTGCAGAGCTTTCCAGACAGACGTCAGGCTTGGATAGTATTGTGTCAGATAAAATTTAATATAAGTAAAACTAAAGTGTTACAGGAATTAAAAATATTAAATTTGAATACACAATTGGAGAGCTAAAACTTGAAAATACAACTTATAAGAAGGACTTAGTAGTCAAATTGAAGTCGTCACTATCTAAATTCGAACAGTGTACAGAAAACATTAAAAAGGCAAATAGGAAGTACACGTCAAGGTGAATAACAAGCTATACGATGCACTAGTGAGTCAGTGAGGCCTCATCTGCAAACTACGTGCAGTTTTGGTCTCCATATTATGAAAATTATATAGTAGTAGAGAAAATCCAAAGGAGAGCAAATCGGCTGATTACAAAAATGTAAGGTTTTAGCTGTGATGAAATTTTGAAGGAGTTGAATATTTCAGTTTAAGCAAACGGAGATTACAGAGATTAAGAGGTGGCATGACTGAAGTTTCTAAAATGATGAAAGGAATTAGAACATTATATTGCAGTTATTTAAGTTTTTCAACAAGAATATAGGAACACAGTTGGAAACTTGGATATGTTACATTTCACACAAGCATTAGAAAGTTTTTCTTTGCACAGGGAACCATAGGCACATGGAATGGTTACCAAGGAGGTATGATAGAGAAGAAGGATTTAGGGACATTCAAAACTCAACACAGTGTAATTTTTGAAAAATTAGGCAAATAGGACTGGCAAGATTGTTGTCCTGAATGGCCTGTTCTCATCAAAATTGTTCTTATGTTCTAATTGGTGTGCATAGATTAGACTGAAGAACAGTTAGAGTTATCTGTTAACATTCCCCTCTGTATACTGCCTCCAGTATAGCCACTACAGCTGAAAAAAGTGTCAGCAAAATCCTTTCAACATTTATTTTTTTCCTGTCTGAGAAAATAATATCCTGGATCACTGAGATTCTGCTGATAAAGGAATGCTCCTCTCTATTCTTCTGTTTCCTGTTTTTTTAGAATAATCAAATTCTGTAGCTCATTGCCTACACTAAAATAATGTACAAGAGATCAACAACAAGTAATGGTTTGTTTAAAAAAACAAAATGTGGCATCACTCTGTGGTATAATAACACAACTTCAGAAGACAGAAAAAAATAATTTAAAGTTTTAAGACATATGTTCTGAAAACTGCAAAATGCAACTCATAATGTTAAAAATATTTTGTATCCCTAAGCAGTACCTATTGTTGGGGAGCCATGTTTGTCTGCCTTAAATAGACAACTTGTTAATCATCCAATCTTTTTACTTAGTATTAGGCATTTTTGTACACGATAATTAGTTAATTCTGTTCTTACATACTATGTATATGCATTTTTATGATGTTACCTTTTTATAATGTCATTATTTGAATGTGTGTGGATGTGACAAATGCAACTTGAAGTTGAACTTGTAATTATTACAATTAGGACATGCCGAGAGAAGTTAAGCAAATTGACACCTTTTATTGGCCAACTACAAAGATTACAGTATGGACGCTTTCGAGGCAACTCAGGCACCTTCTTCAAATAAGAAGATCCAGAGTGTTGCCAACAGCTTGAGTAAGAACTGTATACTTCAGGTTCAGCCTTTAAGGACTTTAAAGCCACCATTGAGATTGAAATTATCACTTGTGCTCTCTAAAGAAAGAATTTAAGGGAACTCCAATATGTAGGGAGAAGGATGAAGACGTATAGCAAGAGAGAAGGATAGAAAAGACAGCAACAGAAAAACACAGCTATGGAAAAACAACCTTAAATATGTTAGCATTCTGATTTCTATAGCCAGTCATATGGGACACATCAAAGAACGACAAAAAACATGGAGTAATCCATCCATCCATCCATCCATTATCCAACCCGCTATATCCTAACTACAGGGTCACGGGGGTCTGCTGGAGCCAATCCCAGCCAACACAGGGCGCAAGGCAGGAAACAAACCCCGGGGAGGGCGCCAGCCAACCGCAGGCCGCACACACACACACACACACACACACCCCAAGCACACACTAGGGACAATTTAGAAATGTCAATGCACCTAATCTGCATGTCTTTGGACTGTGGGAGGAAACCGGAGTACTGAAGGAAACCCACGCAGACATGAGGAGAACATGCAAAGGGAGTAATCAATTATCTAAATTTCCACAAGTCAAAGCAAATTAAAATTAGAAGAAATATGAGATTACTGAAAAGAATAGACTTAATGTGTTGGTGGTGAGGGCAGGTGGTAGCTGAGAAATGAAAGCTTTACAGATTTAGGTTTAAGGTACAGTAGATTCAGGAAAGGTACCATCATTTATCAGAATTTTAATTTGCAGTCACTGAAAAATCATCCCAATTAGTTTTAGTAACACATATATATGTTGTTTATCTTAGGGCATATATCAGGAAAAAACAAAAACAAAAAAACTACTAGCTCTAGTTAAATTGTATCTGAATTGTCAAAAAATCAACACTTACCTTGCCACACTTGACCAACTAATGCTTTTAATCTGCTCACTTTAAGCGACTCTGTTTTCAAGTCAGCCTCCCTAGAATGTCAGCAACTGAAATGCACAAACCAGAAATGCAGGGTGGCAGGCAATGAGCAAATAAAGCATACGAACTGCTAACCTAACTGAACTCAACTAACAAATTAAATTGAAGTAAGACAGATAGCAACTGTCTCATTAGGCAAATTAGCATAAATAATCAAGTAAACTAAATATATAGCTAAATTACAAATACCTTAGCATAGAAAGGAGACTAAACATGCCAGTCACAAACTTTTCTCAGTTTTACAGATGTGCAGCTGGTACCTCAGCACCAGTGCTTCGATCAATAGACTTAAAATGTTTTTAATTCTTAAGCAGCACTTAAAGTAATTTAGGTAGCATACAAGCAAAAAAAATTAGGTGAGCTTAATGACTAAATGGCTAAAGTGCACAGAAATTTATATTGAAATTGATCACATTTAAATTATTGCTTAACAAGATATATAATCAGAATTCTAATGTTAAAATGTACCACTAAGACCTACAGCATATAATGCAATTGAAGGTATATTTAAAATAACTAAATATTTTCTTGCTCAAAATATTTTTCTTCTAATGAATCTACAGGCAATTCCATTACAGCTTTGACTAAACTAATAGTTTCATTCATATTCCTCAAGTCAACATAATGCTGTTCAGAGTTGTAAGAGAGCCAGATATCCTAGATAACTAGTTAAGTCAGAAGCTCAATCCCGGCAGTACTTTAGTTCACTGGAAGGTGTACAAAATCAGACATTGAGGACACCTAGTGTTTCCATTAATCCTGGCAATACAACTTTGATCTATTTAAAAAAAGAAAGAATAAGAGAAACACTGAGAACGTGGAAACTTAGAAAGCAGGCAAGCCTGGAATTACATGCTGGAAAGACATACTGTTGTATTTTAGCATATCCATCCATCCATTTATCCAATTTTCTGATTTCAGTGTTATAGAATGCAGTTTTCCTATAGTCGTTGTCTCCTTTATCTTTGTGTGCCTGGAGTAAAATTAAATGTGTTTCAAATGCTTAATATTTCTTCTGATTAAGATAAACATATTTCTTGAAACCCAGTAGCAAAATCTATCCTTAGCAGTAGAGGTATATACAACATTAGAGGAAAAATATTTACCTTGAGTCTAAGAAAGTCCTGTTGCTATATTCCTGAATATAAGTGTAGTGATCAGACAAGGACTATGTAGATGTCTATCTTTTCATGTCTCTCAGGATTTGTTGCTTCATATTTCTTGTCAGGCAAGTTTTCAGAAGCCCTTTTGATATCTCAGTTGCAATTTTTACAATGAATTCTTTGCAACGGTGACACTCTATTGTTATACTCTATTGCTACATAAACACAGATGTTCACTCTCAACATGAGGTGAAGTAACAACGACTTTTGCAACAACGACATACGAAATGCAACTAGATACAATTTTAGAATAAATTCATATATTTAGAAAAACTGCAATGCAGCATTCATCAGTTTAATTAAAAATACATATTTCAAGTAATTTTGCAAAGAAATGGATATGACGTGATTTAAGTGTTTAAAAATGGAAAGGTCCAGGTTGGCCTTTTTTCAATGTCCTTCAGCAATAGTTGTTTTCAGGGTGACAGGATATATCCAAGTAGAATACTGACCATTTACTATTGCTAACATGTCAAGGAGGTGACAGTGCACAATTTCATCTGTGAGAACATTTTGAAGGGGTCTTTCTTTCAACTTATTCAAATTTCTTATTATTATTTTATGCTTATCATTGACCAAGTGGTCATCATTGTCATTGTCTTTACATTCTATTGTAAAAACCATATGTTCTCAAATTTTTCTATAAAATGATAATAAAATACATTTGCAACACAATTCTTCACTCAATAGGATGAATCCTCTCCAGGGTTAGCTCCTGTCTTGTATCCAATGATGCCTGGATAAGGACAAGGCTTGAGCTACATTACATAGCCTTGAACTGCATTACATTGGTTTGCTAACTGATGCATTATAACTATCATATTTTTTTCTTCAATTCAATTAAGTTATTTTTGTATAGTGCTCCTTACCGAGTGCCAATTCAGAGCACTGTAATAAGTTTGCAGGTACAATACACTTATAAATTTTACAAATGACTAATTACATAAACATACAGATTAGTTTAAACACACAATAAAACGAAGTAGTCACAAAGCTACAGTAAATGGGTCTTAACAGTATTTGTCCATTAAGAGGAAAGCAAAAGCTCCAATCAACAGCATTTCCTCTGAGGGGTGTACAGTCAATTTTAACAAAAAATGGTCAATGGACAAAGTCAGACCCAGTCACAATCCTGGAGACCTCAGCCAACAGATTGCTCACCCCTCCTGGGCATTCTACAGTGTCTGTGCTGGGCCTTCGAATATGCGATGACAGATCTTTTTGTCATTTGAATTTGAAGTTTCCAGTGTCTCTGGTGCCTTTGCCATGAGCTGAAAAAATATCTTGGAACTGCAACAATGCCACAGCAGGATTGTCTATCCAAGTAGGGTGGTTTATACCCATTGACAAAAATACTACACTAACACCATTTGACTCTTCTTCTCATTAATGATCTCACACTTTCTCCTGACTTTTGAGCATTTGCCTAACCTGAACTTCTAGTGGGGTTGTGAAGCTGAAGTGCCTTTAGACCCCAGCCGGGGGCTACTTCCAGGACAATCACTGAAACCACTTCCCCACATATTCTAATGTATAGTACATGCAGTACATCAGTGTAAATAACAGAAACATCTGCCTCGGATCAACTAGCCATAACCCAAGAACAATGCATAAAAGTATTAAATTGAAATCCAAATTTAAAAATTTTCTGTATACAGTATACAGTGTGAAACCAAGCCACAGGGGATGCACAAACCAATGTGTTTCTTCGTGCCGGTTCCAAGCCTGGATAAATGGGGAGGGTTACGTCAGGAAGGGCATCCAGTGTAAAATTTTGCCAAATCAATATGCGGACAACAATACAAATTTCCATACCGGATCGGTCAAGCCCCGGGTTAACAACGACCGCCACCAGTACTGTTAGGCACCAGGGTGCTGGCGGAAATTGGGCTACTGAAGAAGGAGAAGAAGAGCGGAGAGACATATCCGGAGGCAGGAGGAGAGGAGGAAAGTAAAGAGAGTGGAACTGAGGGTAGGAACTTTGAATGTTCGCAGTATGACTGGTAAGGGGAGAGAGTTAGCAGATATGATGGAAAGAAGGAAGGTTGATATATTGTGCGTGCAAGAGACTAAATTGAAGGGAAGTAAGGCCAGGTGGGTCAGAGGTGGATTCAAATTGTTCTATCATGGTGTGGATGGGAGGAGAAATGGGATAGGAGTTATTCTGAAGGAACAGTATGTCGAGTGTTTTGGAGGTGAAAAGAGTGTCAGGCAGAGTATTGATTATGAAGCTAGAAATGGGAGGTGTGATGATGAATGTTGTTAGTGCATATGCACCGCAAATTAGGTGTGCAATGGGTGAGAAAGAAGATTTTGTATGAATTGATGAACAGTGTACCCAAGGGACAGAAAGTGGTGATTGGAGCGGAATTCAATGGACACGTTGGTGAAGGGAACAGTGGAGACGAGGAGGTGATGGGTAGGTATGGTGTCAAGGAGAGGAATGAAGAAGGTCAGAGGATAGTGGATTTTGACAAAAGGATGGACATGGCTGTGATGAATACGTTTTTTAAGAAGAGGGAGGAACATAGGGTTACATATAAGAGTGGAGGAAGATGCACACAGGTAGATTACATCCTATGCAGAAGAGCTGATCTGAAGGAGATTGAAGACTGCAAAGTAGTGGCAGGGGAAAGTGTAGTTAAGCAGCATAGGATGTGGTCTGTAGGATGACATTGGAGATCAAGAAGAGGAAGAGAGTGAGGGCAAAGCCAAGGATCAAATGGTGGAAATTGAAAAAGGAAGACTGCAAGGATGAGTTTAGGGAGGAGGTGAGACAGGCACTGGGTGGCAGTGAAGAGTTACCAGACAGCTGGGAAACTACAGCAGATGTAGTAAGGGTGACAGCAAAAAGGGTGCTTGGCGTGACATCTGGAAAGAGGAAGGAGGAAAAGGAAACCTGGTGGTGAAATGAGGAAATACAGGAGAGTATACAGAGGAAGAGGATGGCAAAGAAGAAGTGGGACAGTCAGAGAGATGCAGAAAGTAGACAAGAGTACAAGGAGATAAGGCGCAAGGTGAAGAGAGAGGTGGTGAAGGCTAAAGAAAAGACGTATGATAAGTTATATGAGTGGTTGGACTCTAAGGAGGGAGAAAGGGACCTGTACCGATTGACTAGACAGAGGGACTGAGCTGGGAAAGATGTGCAGCAGGTTAGGGTAATAAAGGATAAAGATGGAAACGTACTCACAAGTGAGGAGAGTGTGTTGAGCAGATGGAAAGAGTACTTTGAGAGGCTGATGAATGAAGAGAACAAGAGAGAGAAGAGGTTGGATGATGTGGAGATTGTGAATCAGGAAGTGTAACGGATTAGCAAGGAGGAAGTAAGGACAGTTATGAAGAGGATAAAAAATTGAAAGGCTGTTGGTCCAGATGACATATCTATGGAAGCATGGAGGTGTTAAGGAGAGATGGCAGTGGAGTTTTTAACCAGATTATTTAATGGAATCTTGGAAAGTGAGAGGATGCCTGAGAAGTGGAGAAGAACTGTATTGGTGCCGATATTTAAGAATAAGGGGGATGTGCAGGACTGCAATAACTACAGGGGAATAAAATTGATGAGCCACAGCATGAAGTTATGGGAAAGAGTAGTGGAAGCTATGTCAAGAAGTGAGGTGATGATTAGTGAGCAGCAGTATGGTTTCATGCCAAAAAAGAGCACCACAGATGCAATGTTTGCTCTGAGGATGTTGATGGAGAAGTTTAGAGAAGGCCAGAAGGAGTTGCATTGCGTCTTTGTGGTCCTGGAGAAAGCATATGACAGAGTGCCTCGAGTGGAGCTGTGGTATTGTATCAGGAAGTCAGGAGTGGCAGAGAAGTACGTAAGAGTTGTACAGGATATGTACGAGGGAAGTGTGACAGTGGTGAGGTCTGCGATAGGAGTGACGGATGCATTCAAGTTGGAGGTGGGATTACATCAGGGATCAGCTCTGAGCCCTTTCTTATTTGCAATGGTGATGGACAGGTTGACAGACGAGATTAGACAGGAGTCCCTGTGGACTATGATGTTTGCTGATGACATTGTGATCTGTAGCGATAGTAGGGAGCGGGTTGAGGAGACCCTGGAGAGGTGGAGATATGCTCTACAGAGGAGAGGAATGAAGGTCAGTAGGAACAAGACAAAATACATGTGTGTAAATGAGAGGGAGGTCAGTGGAATGATGAGAATGCAGGGAGTAGAGTTGGCGAAGGTGGATGAGTTTAAATACTTGGGATCAACAGTACAGAGTAATGAGGATTGTGGAAGAGAGGTGAAAAAGAGAGTGCAGGCAGGGTGGAATGGGTGGAGAAGAGTGTCAGGAGTGATTTGTGACAGATGGGTATCAGCAAGAGTGAAAGGGAAGGTCTACAGGACAGTAGTGAGATCAGCTATGTTATATGGGTTGGAGACAGTGGCACTGACCAGAAAGCAGGAGACAGAGCTGGAGGTAGCAGAGTTAAAGATGCTAAGATTTACACTGGGTGTGACAAGGATGGATAGGATTAGAAATGAGAACATTAGAGGGTCAGCTCAAGTTGGAGGGTTGGGAGACAAAGTCAGAGAGGCGAGATTGCGTTGGTTTGGACATGTGCAGAGGAGAGATGCTAGGTATATTGGGAGAAGGATGCTAAGAGCTGCCAGGGAAGAGGAAAAGAAGAAGGCCTAAGAGGAGGTTTATGGATGTGGTGAGAGAGGACATGCAGGTGATGGGTGAAACAGAACAAGATGCAGAGGACAGAAAGATATGGAAGAAGATGATCCACTATGGCAACCCCTAATGGGAGCAGCCAAAAGAAGAAGAAGTATACAGTGTGAATTTACCAAAAAAATATGCAAGATGCCATAATACTGACATTTATTTTTCACTTTTACTTTGCTTTTAAAGCAAATCCATCATAGTAATTTAAGAAAATGTAATAATTTAATAAAACATAATCAGTGTTTCTTTGTAATTAATGTTTAACCAGTATAACTATCCATCCATCCATCCATTGTCCAACCCGTTGAATCCGAACACAGGGTCACGGGGTTCTGCCGGAGCCAATCCCAGCCAACACAGGGCACAAGGCAGGAAACAATCCTGGGCAGGGCGCCAACCCACCGCAGGACACACACAAACACACCCACACACCAAGCACACACTAAGGCCAATTTAGAATCGCCAATCCACCTAACCTGCATGTCTTTGGACTGTGGGAGGAAACCGGAGCGCCCGGAGGAAACCCACGCAGACACGGGGAGAACATGCAAACTCCACGCAGGGAGGACCTGTATAACTACCGCATCATAAATTTTGAACTTTAAAAGCTCAATGGTTAAGCTTTGGATTAAACTCAAAATTCACAAACATTTTTCTTTATCCTAAATGGTATACCACATGTTTGTTGCAAGTTTTAAAAGTCCAAGTTTAACTGTTGCAATTTATCCAAACCTAATAGCTTATTAAGGCTAAGAAGTGCAAATTGTGCAGAAAATTTAACAAAAATCAGTCCACTTGAAGTTACAGTGTCCACAAAATTTTTAATAAAGTCAAAGTAACACACCGACAATGTGTGTCAATTGACACAACTTTAAAACACATTTTTCCATTGAAGACCAAAACAAATTTTCTTGAAAACAAGACATTTTCCATATATTGTATTTAATAACTATTGAGAATTTTGATCATTTTCATTTTTTTTCTTTTTCCATATAAATTAATTCATTTTGGGGATTTCTCGACCAAAGGAATCCATTTTTTTATATCAGTTTTTTCATTATTTTTATAGGTTTTAAAATTAACAAACTGTCTCCGGTTACATGTGTGTCTATTTCTTTTTCAAATTTCTTTCCTCTTTATTTGACTGCAAGTTTTTTTTTACTTCCCACCACCTGCTGATTTAGTTGTGAATTGTTTCCCAAATCCTTTTCTAAATAAATTCTGCTGTTGTCCTGTACAGCCAGCATAACAATGAATCATGCCCAATGAATACTTTTGTCCATAAAGTGGTATACTGTTCATGAAGAAAATGACCTGAATAACAAAGGTATCCGAGATGCTAAACCATCAATCTTAGCTAATTTTAAAAATGAAGCAAAAACAGGCAAGATGGTACAAACAAAAAACAAACAAAGAAACAAAGAACATTATCAAATGAAGATGAAATAAAATCAACCACTTGCAAGAGCTAAGAAACCACTGCTTTCCCCATGCCAGAAACATGTAAAATAATTTAAATTAATGTAGGGTATTAAGTTTTGATTGGATTAATTCATCTAAACTGTTTCTTTGCTATGTTGCATTGATTGTATTTAGGGTGTAGCTCCTTGTTACAGTTGCAATATGGTATGATCATAGTGTATAACTCATTCTTGGGTAAGATTTGTACCTGAGTAAAGGTGGTGCAAAGTTTGATATACACTGAAAAAAAGGTAAATGGCAGGTTGTTACATTTACAAAAAATGTATTTACTTTATATTACATATATTGTTTATGTTCCACTTTTGAACATAACTGAACATAAAGAGGACTATTTCATTTATGTTAGGTAGAATGCCCAAAGGGGACTGGGCGGTCTCGTGGCCTGGAACCCCTACAGATTTTATTTTTTTCTCCAGCCTTCTGGAGTTTTTTTTGTTTTTTCTGTCCACCCTGGCCATCGGATCTTACTCCTTTTTATGTTAACTAAGGTTGTCTTATTTTAATTTCTTATTTGTCTTTTATTCTTCTTTTATTCATTATGTAAAGCACTTTGAGCTACTTTTCGTATGAAAATGTGCTATATAAATAAATGTTGTTGATAACTTGATCATGTTTAATTTATTGAATCTTGTGGGATGTACAATATACTGTACTCATTTCAGTCATTTAGGTAGAAGTCAAAATAGTTCTATTTAGTCCTAACCAGAAATTAATACGCACCAAGCAGATTCATCGTCAGCAGAGGCTGAATAATTTGGTGGTAAAGAAATGTGACTTTGAAAGAAGCAACAGGTTATGGGTTTGAGTTATTGTTGCTGGTTAAGAGCAAAAGGTTAGTGAAATAAAAGTTAAAAAAAACACACACACAAGAAATATTCAGATATTCATTTAAAACACTTAATCACACAGACTCTGTTTTGCATTTTTCTTTGTATTCTCTTTTAATTTTTATGAAGTTGTCAAGATTTACTCGCTTTGTACAGGTACGTTTACATACTTGGGGGGGGGGGGGGGACAAAAGTTCTGACTTTTGTTACAGCTCAATAACTTTTAGCATTGCTGTTCATTAGTATTATCATAATATTGCTTAACCAGATAAATAATTAATACAGACAAATAAATAATACACCTGAATACATATATATGAGAATAAAGAAGATGCCAAGCAGCAATTTTTGCATTTTATATTTTACTAATATTTAACATCTATTCTATAATATATACAGTTACATAAATATAAATAAATGTATTTTATAATATAACACTCTATCCAAGGTGCATTTTGTGTTCATATTTAGTTATATATTGGTCATGGCATTCTGGCACAGCCAAAGAAGCAGTGTTCTTGTACAACTGTTGTTCATTTCAGCTTTTGAATGCTAATCTTTTGCATTTTTGTTGGTTTGTATTGTTTTTGCCAAGTAAAACTAGTTTTGGTATAAGCAAACCTGTTTATTTCTTATTAATAACTTTAAACATGAACTATAAAATGATACTGGAACAAGTATAATTGACAACCTAAAAAGGTTACAGCTAAGTAACTCGGTGAGGTGCATTGTTTAAAAATGTTTATAAAACAATTGTTAAAATATTATGCTTTATTGACATGAGTCATGTTCATTTAACATAACATAATTAATTTAACAGAGAATGAAAAAGTTTAATTCATTTTATATAAAAATATGTTGTTTCAGGATATGTTAATTTAGTACATTAAGCATAATTAAATTATTTTTGATTAAAACAATTTTATTATGTGCAACCGATGCACATATATTTTTTATTTTAATCTGACATGCCATTTTTTTCAGTGTACATTGTAATGTTTCTCATGATGCTTGCATATTGCTGCATTAACAGAAGATTAAAATACCTTGTGTAAAAGTAGACAAAAAGCTGAAGGCTGTTGAATTACTATCAGATTGCTCATTTCTAAGCTTTAAAATACATTTTTGAACCTCCATTATTTGGTTAGCTGTTATTTTCAATCTCATCGATTATATTTTCCTTATAATTTTATTCTTACAGTCTTGCCAGTGCTGCTCACTATGCAGCTCAGCTTTTATGTCATTAAATGTTTTGAAGAAATGGATAAGTAATGTAATGAACATTAAGGCTTAACCGAGGTAGCTGTTGGTTTTAGTGGTTTGCTGTTTTCTCTTTTTTTTCTTCTAAAAGTCTTGTTCTCTTTAGCATTTTGAGTATATTAATGTCCTTGTAAATGGAAAGAATATAAGAAGAAATGAATCAGCTGCAGAGTTTTTACTGTAATTGCAAGTGTTTTTTTTTTCAGATTTCTGCCAAAGGCTAAAGCAACTTTGGCATATACTTTTAAGTCTCTTTAAATAATTCATGTAAAATTATAGTGCCATATGTTTGCATTTCTAAATAATACTACAGATCAAATTATGAAACAGTGAATCTACACAGTTTCCATTCTTTGAAAAAAAATAAAAATTTGTATATTCATTCACTGGCATTTTTGGCTTGAAAATTTTGGTGGGGCTACATGGCCCTGGTGGAGAGATGCTGCAAACATGTCTGGGTACTTTCAGAATGGGAGGAGCCATATGTGAGGTTGGTGTGTGAGTGTGAGAAAAAACAAAGAATGATGACCACACACTTACAGCGCAACACTTTCAAGACCCTTCAACTGCTTAAATCCATTGGCCTGGGAACATGGTCAAGGTGAGTCTTAGAAAGGACCCTGGCTTGGATTGGCTTTTAGAATTAAGGAAAGTGAGATGATGTTGCCTTTGACCACAGTGGAGTGGTGTGTGGTGCGCCTGGAAATGTGAATGTGCAAGTAGTAGATGTGGCAGAGTAAAGATCACTGGAGTTGCGCGGAAGAAGCCATGGAAGATCAGTGTCAGCACCGGCACTGGAGGGTTGCAGAAGAAGGAGACAATATTTTACAAATCAGCATATTACTTTACAACTGCCTAAAGACATTATTAAAAGATAGTTCAACTTCAATATTAAATACTCCACAACAAAGGCAGAACTGCAAATTAATTTTCACAAATTCTCAATTTCCAATCTGTGATAAATTGTAAATTGTATTGTACATAAATAACATTATTCATGATAATGAGGATGACTGTTCCAAAACAGCAAGATGTTCAAGTTCATGTACTCTTTAAATTCTGTCTCAAAAAAAATCTATCAATTGCAAGATTAAAAAGTCTCTAGATTTCAAGCCCCAAAAACAACTGTGCACAAATGAGGGAAGTTATGCCTAGAACAGTGCTGGGTTGAAGAGCCAGCCCCTACAACCTGAAAGCGGCTATTGCCACCTGGCGCAACAAAAATTTCTCACACTGAAAAAAGAAATATTTTTCTACATAAGAAATTGCTTTGAGCATATTATGGAAAATTAGAAAAATGTGATGATGGTGACTAAGCTGCTATAAACTCTTTAACAGTATGTTAAATAATTGTTGTGTGTTTCATACTTATTTAATTTTTGCACAACAACACTGTCTGCTAGCAGGATGCTGGAAGGCTCCATCCACCATTAAAGGATAAGTTTGGTATTTTTGAAATTGGTGTTACTTCCACAACACTGTCTGCTAGCAGGATGCTGGAAGGCTCCATCCACCATTAAAGGATAAGTTTGGTATTTTTGAAATTGGTGTTACTTCCTTACAAAGATGTCTTATATACGTACATTTGCCACACAAATTTGTGTTCCAAAGTCAAGTGTTTTCTATAAATTTAAAAAACTGTCTTGCCCACACTGGTGCTTTACATTGGTACAGCCAGAAAACAAAATCCTTCAAGCTTACTGAATATGTCTATTTTTCAGGCCAAAAATGTTATTGTGTATTGATCTGTGTCTTGAGATCGCACACAAAAAAGCGTATCTGTGTTGTTTTAAGATGGTAAAAAAGCAAAAAGCAAATCATTGTTGTGAGATTTTAAAAGGAAACTGTGCCACTTGTCTCCTTCTGTGGCATCTTTTAGGGCCACAGGCATGGATTCACATTGTAAAGTCACCAGCAAGCGTTGTTATTGACACTGAATGTTGATGCACAGATGTGAATTGCTGTTTCTGTTCTGTAGACAACTTGGCAATTATAGATGACAAAAGGCACACTTAGGGTTGCTTATATTCTTTCACTATTATTTTTCATTATTTTAGTGTCAGCTTCCACCTTTCTGGGGACACACAATCCCTTCTCACTCAGCTAGCACTGTGTCTGTGGTCTACTCATTTGTCCTCCGGCAGTACCGACATTGCTTGCAGAGCTCCTCTTTTGCCAGCTTCTGCAGGTAGCATAGATCTGTCATTTCTACCTCATAGTGCCATGGTCTATATGAGTTTTGTATGTTCTTCCCATACATGTATCGATTCCTATTTGTACAAAGTACAATGAATAACTCTTATGTGCTCTTTTCACTACACTGCCACTCAGTGTGAATCTCGCTCTGTCGGCTTTGTAAAATAACAACACAGAATGTAGTGGGCAAAAAGTAAGTGCTGTAAAGAAAAAAAATAACAAAATGATGTAAGCGGGCATCTATCTAATATTACAAGCCATAGCAGAACAGTAAACAGAACTACAGAGGCAAAAGTAGGATAATAAGCATAATAGAGCCAGGGTGCTTATTGGGTTATCATAACTCCGACAATAACAGTGGCTATCAGTAGACAAGTAATAGGAAACATAATCTTACCTCAAGAAAAATAGCTCCAAGAATATATGATAAAATAATTGTTTCTAGTTTCCTTTCATTATCACAAGGATGCCTCATAAACATGAAAGGCATATTTTCTTACACTGAAACCTTTGCTGCTTCAAAGAGGACATATTCAGTTAAGTTTTAAGGCTTTTCTTTTCTGGCTGTACTGGTGCCCCATGAATTCCAATGTACAACGCCAGTGTGGGCAAGATATTTTTTGAAATTTATAGAAAACACTTCACTTTGCAACATAATATTGTGTGGCAAATGCATATATACCATCTTTGTGAAGAAATAAGTTCGACTTGAAAAATACTGATCTTATCCTTTAAGATTAAGATGCTACTACATTGATTTATCCAGGGCTGTGGAGTCGGTAGATAAATCCTTCAACTTCGACTCCAACTCCTTAGTTTCCGGTATTTCTGACTCCAACTCCACTGTATTTAATATGCTAATGTTTTTCCATGTTGATTGAAGGAAGGCAACATACACGTCATTTAATCACAGAACTACTGGCTAGGAGACAGACTCTCTACCATTTTGGCCAATTTAAACAAAAGACAAGAACCTCTGAACACACATCAGGCCATAGCACACACCTCCACCTACATCATTAGACTTGTTTACACTCAAATGAACTTGTTAAACACATTATATCTGAAATCAAATGAAAACACTTTTTGTAATGTACCATAATCCAGATTACAATATGTGAATGTCAGGTTGTATAATAGCTCAGCTGAACTTCACACTAGTAGTAACATAACTATGCACTGGGCTTTATTCTTACATCAGAGAAGTTCTTAATTATGACTATTATTTGTGAAATTGGACATTTGTACTTGCTCTATTTTTTTTCATTACAATTTAAATTTATTAGGAGTCGGAGTCGGTACATTTTTGCCAACTCCGACCTCGACTCCAGGTACCCAAAATTGTCTCCAGCTCTGACACCTCGACTCCAACTCCACAGCCCTGGATTTATCTGTGTAGTTACAGCAACGGATAACCATGAAATAGACTACAGATCTTAAACAAACAACAAATAAATTGTCTCCTTGAGCTGCTTGGCCATTTCAATGAATAAAGGTTAATGTGAGAGAAACAAAAGCAACAGATCGACATAATGGATAGCTCCGTGTCATCATTAGGTTTGTCAACAGGCTACTCTTAATGTAGATTGTGCATGATTTCCTTGTGTATTCTTTTCATGGATTCATTCACCGCGCACCTGTCCATCGCATTCACATACCTACTAAAGCCAACTTACAGTGACCATCTAAAGTACTATGCATCCCTTTGGGGATGTGGGAGAAAAACTACAGTTTCTAATGGGAAACATATACAAATATGGGGAAAATGTGCACACACAGAAGATGTCCAGATACAAGATATGAACCCAGGACATTGGATCAGTGAGAAAATAGTACTGATCATTGCACCACTATGTTACCCAGAAAAAATGGGTTTAAAAAATAAAATGTCAACTAAAGTAAAATATTTTCCAACCAAAAGGAAGAAGGTCCAAGTCTTTAGAGTCACGGTACTTCCTGTTTTGCAATATGGTTGTGAGTCATAGACTAGGCTATCCAGTGACCTGAGACGAAGACTGGACACCTTCGGTACTGTGTCTATTCGGAGAATCCTTGGGTGCCACTGGTTTGACTTTATGTTAAATGAGCAGTTGCTCACAGAGTCCCAAATGAGGCACATTACCTGCATTGTGAGGGTGCGTCAATTATGTCACTATGGCCATGTGGCCCAATTCCGCGAGGGTGATCCGGCTTATTTTTGAGGACCGAAATGGCTGGACTAGGTCAAGGGAACTCCCACGTAACACCAGGCTACAACAGATAGTTAGATGGTCATTTCTGGAGGGTGGGACTGGTGTTTGTGTCTGCCTGGGGGGTTTCTAACCAGGATCCCGAGCTGTTTCATCATGTGGTGGGTGAGCTGTACCAGTGCATGCTCCCCAACCTGACCTGATCTGATTGCTACCATATCTGTGCTCCATACATTTGTGGCACAATTAATTTTTAAGATTTGAATTGATTTCATTTGATATATTTTCAACAAATGTATCTCTGAATGCTTAGAAACAGAATGCTCATCACCTTCAGTTCTTTCTGAAAACCTCTAGAATTCGGCATCTCTTCTTTAATATTTCTTTAGTGTAGGTAATGCAAGTGTATGGATCATTTACAGCACTTAAGATGCAGGTTACAATTTAAATAAAACAACTTGTGCTGAGCAGCATAATGCTTTATGCATTTGGCAGTTAAGTCCACTATGAGATAATTGCTCACAGTACTTCTGCATACACTTTTCAGCACAGATTTACCATGCCTGCCATTGGTAATGGCATCTCTGTCAGTTACATGAAAATTCTGAAATGTCAGTGACCTTAATTTAACTGCATCTGTTGTATATAGTAAATTGAACTGTTTACATAAAACATACAGGTAAAGACATATGCATCTACACATACCACTTTTAACTCAACATTGTATTTATCAAATACAATGCCAGTTCTCCACCTGTCCAGGTTTTAGACAAAATGTACACAAGAGACTACACTGTAATGATTACACCAGTACACATTTAACCTGTAATCTAAAAAAAAAATTAAAATAGCTTTTTTCATTTATATATTACGTCCCTAAACAGCCATATATATCTAAATATTGATTTGTGTTCTGCACTTGATTAGTGATAGGGGGCTCTCTTGCTTATCACCCTTCATTAAATATAGAGACCATTGACAAATATTTGTTATATCTGGAAAATGTTTATTAATTTCAACTACATTTATGTATGCTCTGCTGCTTTTCATCGTGGGTAATTGCTGGAAATCTAGTTTATTTAATTTGCAATAATATATGAATAAAAAGATCTGAATGCAGCCATGTTCTAGTCTGCATTTTATGATAAGAATAAAAGGCCTGATTGTTTTTGTAAATTAATTTTTTCTATATTTTTAATTATAGAAAGAACCATTTAGTTGATCATTGCCATAAATGCAGTGGTAATTCTTAAAAGATTAAAATATTAAAGATGTTAAATGAATTGGTGTTTTTGCATGTATTAAGATGCATTAACATAAAATTATCACCATCAATGTATTAAGTAATTAAATTCATTAGGCGTGATTTAAACATATTTTCATTAATATTCTGGCAGATCCATACAGCGAACAGCAGGGCGCTCTCCCTCTTTGTTTAAAATTATGCTTCATTTGTGAATCTTATGTCTCTGTAATTGTCATTAGTGGGACAGAATTGCAAAGTGTATGACGGGAATTGCATTAGTAAGTGTGTGGTTTCTGTAACAGCAGTGTGGTAACAGTTAAGGCTGGACAGAGTGACCTTTACACACCCGGAAAACATTTAGTACTTATGTTCATAACATGACAGCATCATCATTTTGTTTTATTACTCATGTTATTTTTTATTTTTTTTTGCATTACTAAAAGATTTTTTTTAAACTGTTTGTATTGATGACTGCAGCAAAATTAATTCACCTTATCATCTTTAAATACAATCAGAAACTCAGTCAACATTCTTCCTTGAGCCATAAGACATTTGTATTAGACTTTCCTGGACAGTTCATGGAAACTCAGAAGACTCTCTACCTGCTCTGAAAATGCCAGTTGTTTTGGAAGGTGAGGAGGAAATGGCTACAGAAAATAGCACACCCTCACAGAGAAAGCCGTTGCAGCTTACAGATGATGGCAAGCACATGTAAGAAATCACTTATTGATTACTCGTCATACTGTGTGGTCCTTAGGAGAAAGACAAAACAACACACTCTGCAATGAAAGATCTTTAAGTCACAAGGGATTGTTAAGTTATCTTTCAATTCAATTTTTGTTTGTTTTTCCTTTTGCAAAGTTAGCTTTTTTAGAGTGTAACAAATGTTGAGAGTTTAAAAATCTTTATACCAAAAATGTCAGAGGTTATTATTTTATCTTTTATTTGTATATAAAATGAGTCTTTCTAAGATATAAATATCTAGTATTTACACTGAAAAGACAGTAAAGCCTCATGTGTTATGATAAAAAGAGTCATTTTCACAATGACACAGGTGTAGTTTAAGGCGTTACATAACTTTAGAGTAAGCTTAATCTAATTCAAGGTCACAGAGAAACAGCCTGTTCTGGGAAGACCCGATATCAGATAGAACATCAGTCCATTACAACGCCTAATTACACACAAATATGGTCAATCAAGATTCACCAAACAAGTATGCAAGTCTTTAAGGATATGGGTGGAAAACTATAGGGTACTTGAATGAAAAGTCAAACGGATACGAAAAGAATGTTAGAAAACAATCACACATGGCATTTAAGCCCAGGACACTGGTCCTACAGATATGTGCAGATTTGTTGGTATCCTTACAGCTCATTGAAAAAGTACTGCATACCTCCTGAAAAGTGATTAAATGAAAAGCAATTGCCCTACGTATACCTGCATGCCTTTGATATCTTGTTGAGTAAAGCAAAGCAAGTTCGAAAAGAGAACAAGTGTTGCTTATTCTACAAGGATATTCTAAAATGGCCTGGACACATCTTGGTACCCCTAGTAAAGATCATTAATAATTGGATTATAGTGATTTTTACAAACTAGCTGTTTTCTTTAATTAGTATCATACATGTCTCCAACCGTTCAATCAGTTATTCTGCCTATTTAAATGGATAAAATTAGTTGCTCTGCTCTTTGGTATCATCAAGTGTCTCACACAGAACATGGACCAGAGAAAGCAAAGGACAGAGTTGTCTGAGGAGATCAAAAAGAAAATCAGACACAAGCATGATAAAGGTAAACTCTATAAGACCATCTCCAAGCAGTATGAAGTTCCTGTGACAACAGATTCAAATACTGTATCATCAAGAGGCTTAAAGTATATTGGACTGTAGCCAGCCTCCCTGGATGTGGCCACAAGAGGAAAATCATCCCCAGAATGGGCAGAAGGATAGTAAGAATGGTTGACAAAAAACCACAGACAACATCCAAACAGATACAAGCAGAACTCCAAGATGAGTGTCTGATTACACCGTCCATTGTTTTTTGAGTGACAGTGGGTTCAATGGAAGAAGACCCAGAAGGACACCACTGTTGAAGGAAAAGCATAAAAAAGTCAGACTGAGATTTGCTAAAATTGGCAAGTCACAATGCTTCTGGAGCAAAATGTAATGTCCAGTGCCAGAAAACTCTGTCTCAGTCGAAGGTCATGGATCCTCCAACAGACTGATGAACCAAAATACAAGGCTAAAAGCACCCAAGAATGGCTAAGAACAAAACATTGGACTATTCTGAAGTGGCACTCTATGGGCCCTGACTGAATCCTATTGAACATCTATGGAAAGAACTGACATATGCAGTCTGGAGAAGTCCACCTACAAACCTGACATAGCTGGAGCATATTTGCTCAAGAAGAGTGGGCCACATGAATCGCTTGTTTGCAGTGATTACTATTAGGTAAGGGTCCCATCATTTTTGTCCATGTATTCTGTTGAATCAAAACTTTAAATCAATGTCTGATTTTTGTTAAATACGCAATAAACAATGATGGGTGCCAGTTACTTTGTCAGTTTGAAGTTATTTCATAGATAATTGTGATTCCTTCTTTTCTCGTAGAGGGTACCAACAAATTTGTCCATGTCTATATCATTAAGCACCTCTAAACCCCAAGCCACAGCAATTTTCATATTCTTATAAGGGGTCATCTAGTGAGGAGAAGAGTTCAGAATGGTTTAAAAGAAAGTTGTGCAAGGTAAGCTAGAGTGTAATGTGCTCAGGATTAACAATGTGGGCAAGTAGACCACCCAACCCACAGTGTCTTAGGGCCCTTAATTGTATAAGGTAGACCTACAAAGGCACTGGCTTTCTTAATTTTTATTATTTGTACTAACACCTTCTGTATTGCTTGCCCCTTTGCATATTTACCTTTTAGTCAACAAATCCCTTTTTCATTAGATTTTTAAGTCTACTTGAGCGTGCTACACCTTTGGTCACAAGGTATACAAAACAAGTTATATTTTTGACAATAACAACTATGGGAATTACAAGTTTAATACAGTATTTGCAGGTAAATAATATGCAGCATGTTATCCCACAGCACATGTCTGAAAATATCAGTATATAATAATGTTATTCTAGAAACCAGATAGATAGATAGATAGATAGATAGATAGATAGATAGATAGATAGATAGATAGATAGATAGATAGATAGATAGATAGATAGATAGATAGATGCCACAAGCTTGGCACACCTATCCTTGGCCAGTTTCGCCCATTCCTCTTTGCAGCACCTCTCAAGCTCCATCAGGTTGGATGGGAACCGTCGGTGCACAGCCATTTTAAGATCTCTCCAGAGATGTTCAATCGGATTTAAGTCTGGGCTCTGGCTGGGCCACTCAAGGACATTCACAGAGTTGTCCTGAAGACACTCCTTTGATATCTTGGCTGTGTGCTTAGGGTCGTTGTCCTGCTGAAAGATGAACCGTCGCCCCAGTCTGAGGTCAAGAGAGCTCTGGAGCAGGTTTTCATCCAGGATATCTCTGTACATTGCTGCAGTCATCTTTCCCTTTATCCTGACTAGTCTCCCAGTCCCTGCCGCTGAAAAACATCCCCACAGCATGATGCTGCCACCACCATGCTTCACTGTAGGGATGGCATTGACCTGGTGATGAACGGTGCCTGGTTTCCTCCAAACGTGAAGCCTGGCATTCACACCAAAGAGTTCAATCTGTCTCATCAGACCAGAGAATTTTCTTTCTCATGGTCTGAGAGTCCTTCAGGTGCCTTTTGGCAAACTCCAGGCGGACTGTCATGTGCCTTTTACTAAGGAGTGGTTTCCGTCTGGACACTCTACCATACAGGCCTGATTGGTGGATTGCTGCAGAGATGGTTGTCCTTCTGGAAGGTTTTCCTCTCTCCACAGAGGACCTCTGGAGCTCTGACAGAGTGACCATCAGGTTCTTGGTCACCTCCCTGACTAAGGCCCTTCTCCCCCGATCGCTCAGTTTAGATGGCCGGCCAGCTCTAGGAGTAGTCCTGGTGGTTTCGAACTTCTTCCACTTACGGATGATGGATGCCACTGTGCTCATTGGGACCTTCAAAGCAGCAGAAATTTTTCTGTAACCTTCCCCAGATTTGTGCCTCGAGACAATCCTGTCTCGGAGGTCTACAGACAATTCCTTTGACTTCATGCTTGGTTTGTGCTCTGACATGAACTGTCAACTGTGGGACCTTATGTAGACAGGTGTGTGCCTTTCCAAATCATGTCCAATCAACTGAATTTACCACAGGTGGACTCCAATTAAGCTGCAGAAACATCTCAAGGATGATCAGGGGAAACAGGATGCACCTGAGCTCAATTTTAAGCTTAATGGCAAAGGCTGTGAATACTTATGTACATGTGCTTTCTCATTTTTTTATTTTTAATAAACTAGGGGGCTTTGCCCCCTGCTCGCTTCGCTCGCCAACCCCCGTATTTGGTTTTCCGGATACACACTTTTAAGATTTGAATTGTTGCTATTTCATTAGTTTCACTTTTATTTCAGAACTTCTGTAAAAACAATATTTGTAATCTTGTGAGTCCCAATATGCTGAATCTTTTTAATGAGGTCAGGATAGGTTTCTGTGTTTGGAATTTCAGCATAGACAAAACGATCTACATCATCAGCATTTAATAATTTTTTTTTACAAAGTAACAAAGTAAGTAGAGTTCTGCATTGGACTCCTGTCTGTAAAGTCGTGCTATTTTCCTCTCCCGGTTCCAAAAGTACATGGGTTTACCAAGGTGATACCCCAGCTTTTGTCTAGGTTTTTGTACAAGGGCTAGACAGAACGTTTTTGACTCCTGGGGTAAATTTAGGTTTTTAAATAAGCGGACAGATAAATATATATACATTAACAAAGTAACCAATAAATGCATGTGCGGTAAAGATTCTTTATTTGTCACATGCATAGTTATACAGGACAACACGCAGTGAAATGCATCCTGATCCGCTTATCAAAAATTGTGCAAAGTTAGAAGAATATCAGTTAGATTAACAAAAAGTCATAGATCGAAAGATAACAGTATAGTAGAATATAATAAATAAGTAAAATTATGTGAAAAAAGTGGGGACTGTTGCAACAAGTCTTATTTCTCCAATTAGAAACATGCTAGAGTGATGATACTCATACTGCACATGCTCAGTTAGGCCCTCTCTCCACCAGAGAGAAACTATACAGTTTCATCATCTGCTGCTGCATTTATTGAAAAATAACTGTTTTGAAGGTATGAAAGTAATTTTTTTTGCAAGTTGTTTTTTTGACTTACTGTCCATAGCTTTTATTTTAATTAATCAAAACATACCTAGTTCAAATCATTGTGGTGTTGATTTTTAAAAAGTATTGTTAGCATGTTTCCCTGACTCTTTGAATATCTAGCACATAGTGTTCTGTCATGGCTGGCAGGTCAGGGACGGTTGCAACAACTTGTTGCAACCGTTCCCAAGCCAACCAGCCATATTGAAATAGACTACATATCATTACTTTTTAACATTTTTAGTTCAGAATCAGCACATTTTTTTCAGTTTAAGTCCAAAGTATACTGCTATACAGCTTAACTGTAGTTTATGGATCTAAAAATAGAAATAATATTCTGTTTTTTCCAGTATGCCAAGAGTGAGGAAGACAGTTACTAACAGAGGGGTTCCCCTCGAAATTTTTGAACAAGCTTCAAACGTAATTAGGAATGAGGGCAGGACAGTCAGGGCAGTCGCCAAGGACTTTTCCATCTGTCATACCACCTTATTTCGATTCCATAAGAAAAGAGAGAAGCTTGCAAGTGAGGGATCAGATAAGTTACCACGTGCAGGGTACTGGACCATCAGAAGAGTGTTCTCAGAAGACCAAGAGAGGAGTCTAAAACAGTATTTACAAAGGGCAGCAGACTTATATTATGGGTTAAGTCCTAAAGAGGTAAGAGAAATTAACAGAAATGTATAAAGAGAGTAAGAGGGTTAGGGTAATATCGGTAAAAAGTGAAAGATAATAAAAACTATTTACATTTTATAACCTTTTATTTCAGGTTCGTAGGCTTGTATTTCAACTCGCCTCTCACTATAAGTGCAACTTTCCCTCACACTAGAATGAGGCCTGTATGGCTGGTGTTGACTGGTTTAATGGTTTTTTAAAACGGCACCCAACTCTCTCAATAAGACGTCCTCAAGCCACAAGCCTTTCGAGGGCAACCAGTTTTAATGAAACAAATGTTAACAATTTTTTTTAACAATTTAAGCCAGGTTTTGGACAAACACAAGTTTCAGTCACAAAACATATGGAACATGGATGAAACTGGGATAACAACTGTTCAAACTCCTGACAGGGTTGTGGCAAGACGTGGTGACAGGCAAGTTGGTGCAGCTACCTCAGCAGAAAGAGACACACTTGTCACACCAGCTTGTACAATCAATGCACTTGGTAACTCCATACCCCCAATGTTCATTTTCCCACGTGTGCATTACAAATCTCATTATGTTCAGGATGGCCCACCTGGCTGTATTGGGACAGCCAACACATCTGGGTGGATGCAAGAGGCTGACTTTCTTGTTTACTTGAAACACTTTCAGCTACACACAAAGAGTTCCTCAGACTCCAAAGTTCTTTTAATTCTTGACAATCACCCATCCCACCTGTCAATAGAAGGCATCAACTTCTGCCGCAGCCATGGAATTGTTTTGCTATGCTCCCCCCCAAGCCCCCCCCACCCCCACCCCCCCCCACTGCTCTCACAAATTACAGCCACTTGACAGGAGTGTATATGGGCCATTAAAAAGAGTTGTCAACTCAGCCTGTGATTCTTGGATGAAGACCCACCCGGGGATGACAATGGCAATTTATGATATCCCAGGCATTGTCAGAGTGTCCCTGCCACTGGCAGCAACACCTACAAATGGGCAGGCAGGATTTAGATGCACAGGAATTTGGCCATTTAATAGGGATATATTCCAAGAATGTGACTTTGCTCCATCAGTAGTCACTGATCGCCCTCTTGCCCTATCTGCTGTGCCTTCTACTTCTGGGACACCTCCTCCATCAGGACCACCTGCTGTCCCTCCAGGGACAACTGCTAATGTGTCTCCTCCAACAGAGTCACTTGCATTTGTGCCTTCTCCAACAAGAACACCTCCTCCAACTGAGCCACCTTCATTCTGTCCATCCCCATGAAGACCATCAACCTCTAGGATGAGTGAGCCTACAGATGACTTCTCACCTGAAGCTATACGGCCACATCCCAAAGCAGGACCCAAAAAACAAAGTACAAAAGGCAGGAAACGACGCTCTACTGCTATTCTTACAGACATTCCTGTGAAGGAGGCATTAGAGATGGAAAAAAACAAAACTCTGCCACAGAAAGCAAAAAAAAGAATAACAAGACAACTACGCAGAGAAGTATAAAGAAAACAAAGAGAAACAGAGAAGAATACGAATCTGAAGACGAAGATGATTTCTGCATCGTGTGTCTTGAAGGTTATTCAAAATCCAGGGAAGTGTGGCTGCAGTGCTGGATGTGCAAATCCTGGGCACATAAAGCCTGCACGCCTGGAGGTGATGTTTACACATGCCACAACTGTGAATCTGACTAAAAGAGTTGCATTATTTTGTTCTTGTTGTTTGTAGAAAGGTTCACTGGAAGCCAGTTCCCAAAATTGTTCTTCTAACTGGCAGATTTCTACTGTTAGTCAGTATAGATGTGGGGTACTTTATATGAGGGGTGATTAGCCACTGTTTAGGAATATCTGTGCAACTTTATTTGGGTTGTATTTGATATTCTCAATATTGTACAATAAATGTATGTTTAAATACTGTTAATTAGTAGGAATTATATTATAATTGTTCTAGTAACTGGCAGATTTATCCTGAGAGCCAGTAGAATTGTTGGGGTGACTTTTAATTCACTTTGTATTCAGTATTTTTTGACATGTTTTAAAGCAGATCCATGTTTGGACAATAAATGCATTTTTAAAAAATCCCGTGTGACATAAAAACACAGAACTTTCAATATGAATAAAAATCTACTTTAATATTATTGTAGATTTACACAGTACTTTGCAAGTTCAGAGAAAAAGCAAAGGTTAATTATTGAAATTTAATATATGTTTAACATGTTGCAACCGTCCCTTATATGTGTTTGGGACGGTTGCAACATCTGACTTCTTCAGTTCAAATCAATATTGTGCAGGATATGTAAAATATAATTAACTACAAGTACTATGGGTAATTAGCAGACAGATGTAAGTTTATTGTATACAAATTTGGCTGGTGTAGTTCAAACAGTCTCTTGAGTAAATGAGAGGAATGCAAAAAGTGCTGCAACCGTACCCAGGATTTCTGCTGCATAGTTAAATGAGGCAGTTTGTTTGTTTGCGCTACTGCGATCTTTACTTTTTTTATATTTTCTAATTTTCCTACTTTCATATCCTTTAACTTTCTCCACATGTGTATAGCGCCAACGTTTTTTTTTTGAGCCTTTCTAATTTCCCTGGTTTCATAGTCTCTAACCTGCTCTGCATGTGTTTAGCGCCAACGTTTGTAAACATCTCTATGAAGTTCTACTTTGTCATTTTACTCACTGTCATTTATTTAAGAGCCGGATTGGGCGTGCTTTTTTTTCAATTCCTCTTGTTCCGGGCTGATAATTACTTTCCTTTATTTTCTGAATTTGCACCTCGATTATTCTTTTTTCTGTCCAAAGCATTTGAGTCTCTTTTCTCAGCGCTTTTCTTTTTTCTTCGTTTAATCGTCGATGTTTCATTTCTACCCTATTCATTTCATTTCTACCGTATTGACCTTATACACTTTATATGCACTGAGCCCTGGAGCTGTGTGTGCTGCATGACTGCCTTTACACTACTGATTTGTTTTTTTGATATTGCTTGTAAGTAGGGTGTGTCTTGCAAGACTCTCGTTCTATGTTCCCGTGAGACTCACCGTGGCAGGTCTCTTTCGTCTCGCGGGTCTTTAAATTATCTTCCGAGAAAAATCACGTGTCGTACACTATCAGGACAGGGGACAGGATTTCTTTTTATAATAGAGAGATTCGCAAAAATCTCAAGTAAACTTTTTTCACGTTGTCATTATGGGGTGTTGTGTGTAGAATTCTGAGGAAAAAAATGAATTTAATCAATTTTGGAATAAGGCTGTAACATAACAAAATGTGGAAAAAGTGATGCGCTGTGAATACTTTCCGGATGCACTGTGGATGGCTGAAGCTGATTTTCATATGTGTTGGAATTTCACTTTAATACAAAGATAGTGAATGCTTTTCAACATACCACATACTGTTTAAGGATTATTTACAGTGCAAATTGCTATATATTTTCTTGTATAATTCAGTTAAAATATTTCTTCATTACAAAGGTATGCATTGAAAAAATGTTTTGATTATTTCATGTGATTTTTATATATTTTTGGCCCCTGAATTCAAACATGAAAACCATTTTTGTCCATCACATAAAATGTTTTAGCAATTATTTTTCTTATTGTTTATGCACTTGTGGACCACCAGGGGGTGTACCACTCCCCAACCCCGACACAGAAAGGCTGAAACACAAGTCTTGCCAAATAGCACACTTTTATTTAAGTGGGGAAGCATTTTTTCTTTTGCTCCCCACTACACAGCACAGTACCGAAAGAATCAAAGACAATACAATACAGTTCTTCTTTCTGTCTCTCTCTCTCTTTCTCTGTCGCCTCCACTTCTCCTCGTAAGCTTTGTCACCCACCTCACAACTCTGGCTCATCGCTGTGAGGCTGGCAAGTCCTTTTATACTGTCCAACCCAGAAGTACTTCTGCTTTTCCAGCCACATGTTCTGAAAGACCTTCTGGGTCAGGCGGAAATGTCATATCGTATGTCTCTTCAACAGCATCCCCTGGCAGCACCCACGGTACCCAACAGGGTTAAAATATCGAACTCCAAGTCCCATGGTGTCCTGTGGGAATCTGTAGGCACCGCTATAAACCAAGGAGGCTGCCATCTAGCGTTTTGGGTGAGGCAGTGCCCTAAAGCAGCCGTCTTCCCCCATCCTTCCATCTTTTGGGAGTGCTGGCCAGGTTGGGCTGCTGGCCGTCCCTTACACTCTATAATGAATTAAATGTCAATATTTTAGTATCTGATTGCATTTCATGTTCTCTAATATTAAAATCTGTGTTTAAAATATAAAAATATTCTCAAGAAAATTAACTAATCAGCATCGTTTGTTCAAATATTCAGCTGTCACAGCATATGCAATTCCCACATTTTCTCTGTGTGCTGGACAGCAGTGCCAAGAATTTACATTGAGTTGAGAAGCATTGGCCACGCAGAAAAAGGCTACATCTTGGTGCCAAAAATTTCATCAGATCCAGCTTGGTGGATCCCGATAAACTGCTATTACCATTGCTTTATACTGTATTAAACTTGGTTTAACAGAGCAGTTTGTCAATGTCCTATCAAAAGATAGGACCTGTTTGATTTTTTGTGCTGAAAGTTTCATGCTTTGTCTGATTCTAAATTGAAAGAGGGGCATATTTGCCTGACCTGATATTAGAAAACTGATTTTAGATGCAGAATTTGATGGTGCAACGAACAACCTGAATGAGAGGCTTGTGTATCATTTCAAGAATTTCAAAAATTGTAGGCAACAATAAACAACTAATTTATAAAGAAAACATTTAAAATGATATTAGTTTAAGGAATTTATTTGCAACATCAGTCTTTAAAAAGTTTTCTTTTTGGATTTGCTTTTGAAAATTTTCCCTAAAAATCTTGGAGCAGCGAGTGAAGAGCACAGTGAAACATTCCATCAGGATATCAAGGACATGAAAAAGGTGCTAGGGATGTTGGGATGTCAGTATGATGGTGGGCTAGTGCTGGATGATTCATAAGGACACATAAGAAAAATGTTCAAACAACAGGCCACTAAAATTTAGTTTTGGTTCAAAAAAAGTGACAAATAATACAGTATGTATTGTTGTTTCAAAATATTAGATTCACTAAATGTTTTCATGTTAAATTGGTTTAAAACAATATGGTATACATGGAATGAACTGTGCAATTTGTTAAATTTCTATTCAATTTTGTACTAAAATGTGACTTCATGGAAACTTTATAATTACATTTTTATTGTGTTCATGGGTTCAAATAAAAATAAGTATTCACAATAATGTTTAATTTTGCAGTCCTGTGTTACCTGTTGAATCATTTAATGTGTTGTTTATTGTGCTCATGTTATTTAGTGGATTTGAGGATGGTATAACCTTCAACAACAACATTTATTTCTCTAGCACATTTTCATTCCATGCATGTAGCTCAATGTAATTTAGAAAATGTCAAGGAAACAATGGGAAGAAGATCAATAACTTAGAAATGCATAAGTATATGAATGATAAATGATTACTCCTAAATAATCCAAATATACACATAATAGATAAAGTACAGTTCTTAATTATGGATTAATTTTTATGTCTGTCTAGATTATAATGAGAAGTCTTATGCCATAGTTAGATGGCCTAGGAAGACTCCAGCTGGCAAGATGCTGGAGGAAAAAATCCTGCAGGAGTTGCAAGGCCAAAAACCCACCTAAACTACACTGGGCCTTCCACCTAACATAGCTGTTATTAAATAGTTCCTGTGGTTTTTAATGTTTGGCACAGAAGATTCAATGTGGTAGGTCTCATCGACAGTGAGAGTGTCTACATTTATTCCAACATTACAGGTGGATAGTGCTTTGATCAGATTGTGAGAAGAGAAAACAGAGAAAAGTGGAGGTTAAGAAGATTGCAAATCTGACAAAATATGATATTGTAATACATGTATATGTGTATACATAGATAAAAAGGTAAAGCATTATAGATTTTTAGTGCATACCAGCAAAAGGCCACCAAATCTTGTTGGCTTAGCTCTAGGAATGTAAAGGGACAGACACTCCAAAATGTAAGAAGGAGCAAGGTTACTCAGAGCCATTAATAGTATTGTAAACTTGATGCATTATCTCCCTTGGAACGCTAGGTGGCAGCCCCCCTGGGTGGTTACAGCACCACAGATTCCCACAGGGCATGGTGGGAGTTGGAGTTTGGTGGCTCAGCCCTGTTGGGTTTCGGGGGGTACCACCAGGGGGTTCTGCAGGCACTACTGAGCCCTAGTCACCTGGAAGTGTTTATGGGGCTCCAGAAGTAGTCCCGGGTGTAACATAAAAGGAGACCAGCTGCTGCTGTTTCAGGAGGCAGAGAGAGACAAGAAGACAACGTGCTGTGTGCATCGGTGTTTTATCGCACTTGTATTGCTGCAGTGGGAAATGCTTACAGAAGAGTTTCTCACAAATAAAAAAACCTTTGTGTGATGCTGAACTTGTGTCTGTGTTTGTCTGTGTCAGGTTTGGGGATTTGGAGTGGCCCCTACATGCCACATCATATATGATGGTATTTATAATCTGCTTCTTATAATTCATTTTTTTCTTTAATCATCCATTTAGGCATTTACTTTGTTTTCTGATTTTATTTAATTTTGCAATATATAGCAACTGATGTGGAAGACAAAGACACCACACTCAGGGTTTGCAGTTCAGCCACTTCATGAATTTATTGTTTTGTTTCCAAGCAAAATAGTGCTCAACCTTTTAACTATTTAATGAACTTCTCTACTCAATGGGCCATTAAGAAAACATCTGAAACAGCCAAAATACTAACTTTTTGCTTTGCACCCTCCCTCATCATAGCCTGTCATCTTTGGGGGAGGAGCAAAACCTTTAGAGTTGTCAAATATTTCGATCTCCGGTTTTCAACGGATATTGACATTTTAAGGCCCTCTGATACTGAAAACATCGATATCTAGATGATAGGTATGTGTGTGTGCGTACGTGTGTCACAGCTTCTTGAGGACGGTCTAGAGCTAAAATGGCTGGACAGAAAAATACCAAACTCAAACCTTAAGCCTGTTATGAGATGCAAATTAGTTTTTGAGCCAAATCGTGCAAGAGAAATAGGCACTCTAGAGTAACCCTCAAATACTGTAATTCTGCAATTAATTATGAATTCTTCTTGTCAACTGCTATCGTAATGACCTGTTTTATTATCAGAAAGATCAGATAAATATTTACTGAAATGTTATAGAATAGTTTGGGTAACTTGGTTACCTACTGATGAATGTTTTATTTTGTTTTACAGAATAACTGCATATGAATGGACAGAGCAGACTCTTTTTACTTAAGAGTCTGTGTTTCTTTAATGTGGGTAGAGAAATCCTTTACATGTCCTGTAACTCTGTGATAACCAGTGCAATTTTCTATGCTATTGTGTGCTAGGCCAGTAACATCACTTCAAGAGAGGCTCGCCAAATACACCAGCTGATTAAGAAAACAGGTTCAGTTATAGGACACGTTCTCAACCCACTGTATGTAGCAGTGAAGGAGCGAATGAACAATGCTGTAAATCCTCTCACTTTACAAACAAGCATTGAGTACTTTTAGTCAACAAATTATTTAATAGAAGTGTGTCAAGAAACACTTTTGGATCTTCTTTATACCAATTGCAAAACACCCTTATAATGTCAAACTGTGGCAGCTCTATTATCTTCAGCCTAGTCAGACGTTTTTTTCTAAGATAATGATCACTACTGTGATACAGTGATAATGAGATAGCCCATAATAGTCATTTTACAATAATGTGAAGAAGTGTTTATCCCTTGTTTATCCATGTTACTTCAGATTTCACACAATGAGTGTTATTAATTTTTCACTAAAAATGAAAAATAGATTGAAGGAAATGCTGGTGAACAAATAAAACAAAATGTTGCTCCCTCTTTGATCAGATCATGAAAGATAGGTATGCTATACTAAGTTTCCTGTGTGATAGCACAACAACTGGCTATACCGTCATTACCAGCAATAAGTACAAATAGACGTTACCTGTAGTTAGTGATGAGTTTCTCACAGGAATCATCCTTTAGTATTACTTGTGGAATTGTTCTTTATTTTGTTCTTTATTTCACCTTATACAATTTCTTGTATTAGGAATTTGTTAGTTTTCGCATACCCCTTGAGGTCAGAACGCAGGGTCAGCCATTGTACAGCACCCCTGGAGCAATTACAGGTTAAGGGTCTTGCTCAAGGGCACAGCAGAGTAAGATCTCTTTTGGCAGTGACAGGGATTCGAACCGGCAACCTTCTGGATACCAGCACAGATCCTTAGCCTCAGAGATTTGTGTGCATTTTGACTATGCGCTGGTTGTTTTGGGTATTCCCATAATACTTTAGTGAGAGTCTAGTTCAAGAAGACTATTACAAAATTCTAAATGTATTTTTTTTCAGCTATTTTAATGTGGCTTTGCTATTGTATTTTTGATCTTTTTTTTTGCAGGCTGACCTGACAATGTTTCTCTTTCAGCTCATGCACAGATGGCCTAAGATTTTTCTGACAAATCCTCTAAAAGAACACATTGTTCTTTCCATAACACATACATTATCTTTTTAACAACAGCTAGCAATAAAAAAGAACCTGATGGAATAAAGCATCACAGAAAGAAAACTACCACTACTACTACTAGATTCTAAACATGAAATGTTCTTTTAACTTTTTTCCAGATGTAATATGGAATATCTCAGATAAACTCAGATTCACTTTTGACCAATATACCTAGTTTTCTGCTCCACAATTGTTAAAGATCATCTACAATATGTATATTTTGGAATACTTGAGGTGAGCACACTATTAGTGGACAGTAACTCTGTCACAGATTCCATCCATACATAGTTTTGATCTGGTAATGGAGTCATGACCGTAAACACAACTAATCAGAGACATTCTTACGTGTTATAGGATTATTTTTGTTTTTTTTTTTAAATATTTTGCAATACTCTTCTAAATATAAACTGTTCTCAGAACAGATAGAATCAATAGGGACCAGTAGAACAAATGCATGTCATTAAAGCCAAACAGAGTTTGTTACCGAGAAGACTAACCAATCTTTTGTCAAATCACAACACAAAATCTTAAATTGTAATCTAAGTTCAAACCTGAATGTCTAAAGCCAGAAAGCACATAAAAACTAAAATCACATGTAAATTTTACAGCTATTATCCAAATCTCGGATGACTCAGAACTTCCGAAGCGATTTTTTAAGCTGTAGCTCAAACCGGCATGCTAATTACATAGCAACACTTAACTGCAACACAATAAAACAAGGTTTCATCAAAAAAGATGCATATAATTTAAAACCCATAGAAAATTACTTCTAATTAAATTCAGTTATTCCAAACACCATAGTAATTTCATTTTATTATGTAAAAGAAAAAAAAAATGAAACAAGATCATAATATAAAATAATGTTACTTTTGTACTTTAGACTCGGGATTTTTACAGTACATCTCTTCCAATTTTCTTTTTACTTTTAAGCCTTTACTCCTTTTGTTAAGATTGGATTCTTCTTTAAATTTTTGTTTATATTTCTAACATGGTAATGGTGTTTTAATTGTCTTTTTTGGGGGCTTTCCATTTCTACAGTTTGTTTTCTACTTGAAGGCTTTATAAAAAAATCATTTTTTTTGCATTACCTTCTGATACCATTTTGTTATAACAACAGGTTCTGCTAATTTGTGAATTTCAAATCGATTGTAACCCAGTGTCACAATAAGAGTCGAAAGACATCAGAAAGGTTTGGGGCAGCCACCCGTATTTTGTGCTCTGGCTACAAATAGGTAAATTAGCTTTTGAGATGTTCACAGGTCTGAGTCCAAAATATAACTGATCTTTAGGGTTGTAAGGCAGCTTTAAAGACCACGACAGGAAGTGACATCATCAGTGGGGCAGAACCGGAAGTGACATCATCAGTGGGGCCGGAACCGTGCGAGATTTTCCGTGGATGGTCTGCAGAGGATTGAGAGAGAAAGTCAGTGCACCTCGCTACCTCCTGGTCTGGCGTGGAACTACTGTTATTCTGGCCCTTTAGCTGCCTCCCAATGGCATGTGTGTGACACCAGGTAATGCTCCCACAATTTACTGTGACAGTGCAACAATTATGTGTTTGTCTTGGATATTTAAGGATTGCCTTTTTAATTTCTAATTTATTCAAGATTGGATAAAAATGCATAAACTACTTGTCGATCATTTCTTTGTATTTTGTAGCTAATAAAATGCCTTCTTCTTTCTCACTTTTGACAACAATTTAATTTTTGCCCCTATTGCTTGGAAGAAAGATAGGATTGCGTAATACATTTTGCGTGTGTTTACATTTCCTCTTCTGGTCCTTTTCAGAAAGTTTTCTGTCTAGCTTAGGCAGAACACCTTTTTGTTGGGCTAACTGTGTAAAGCTAAATGTTTCATTACACCTCGTACTTAAAAGCCAATAAGCAAAATTACAGTGCTGTTTTTTATAAATTCTTAAATGCTTAGGCAGGAGTTTTGCATCAGAAATTAAACATTTAATAATGGGCCTGCTAAGCCTAGTAACCTTAGTAGGCAATGAATGGCACAGCACAATAAAGGAAAGTGATGAGCCACAAAACAGATGATGTGGCTTATAATACAAAAGAATTCATATTTTATATGGTACATTAACCACAGAATTTGGCACAATGTATTCTAAGCATCAGTTTCGAGATGTTTGCATGCCTATATTGTTAACTGACTTAGATCTCTGATTTTTAGTGTAAGAAAAGTTATAGTGACCCTTACTGCGATTTCCATTTTTATCCCATTTTTCTGCATTCAGATTTCTGTTCCCTTTGAAAATAGCTGCAGTAATCCTTTTAATTCTCTTCAAGAATCTCAAAGTTTCTGTTAAATCTGCTGTTAATCTTCTTATCTCAAACCCACAGAGTTTAAATTTAATGAGTCTATTTGTACACAATGGTTCTATCAACCTGAGGGGATTATTCTTGCTGCTGCAGTCTGCACTTTTCCAAGATTCAATATCTTTTCCCATATTTATGGCCAAAATTAACTACTGAATTTATGGTGTAATACCTGAAATGTTAAACATAACTTTCTGGTTTGTATTCTCTTCATCAGCTCTATTTAATCCTCAGGGACCCTACTCAGTATTAGACTACTAATACTACTCCAGGATGATTAATTTTTTGCGTTATAGTAAAAAAATTACAATTTATTAGATGTTTTATAAACATAAGAAAAAAGTTTAATTGTTCACAATTTGTTAAAACTGCAGCCGAATCAGAAACATTCTCAAAATTAAATTTGAAGTGTTTGATTTTTTTATTTGCTCTCTTTTCTTGTTGAGGTATCTTTTTCAGCTCAACTCTGATATACTTATCTAACAGCTTTAATGATGATTGCTGCATGAATTTTTAATAATGGATTTAAAAAGAGCACTTGAGATTCCCATTATGTATAGTTACCATAATAACTTGACAGCTTTAAACTTTATAGTTTTTAAAAGTGCACACTTAGAAGAAAGCACATTTCTGGGTAAGTCCTCAAGTGAACATATGGCATTTATTTCTAATTCCACAAGCTACCCAGCCACCAATACAAGACACAGTTTAAGGCAGAGAAGCTCTCGTCTGTTGCCCCTATATGTGATAATAACCTGTTTCTACCCTTTTCTACTCAATGCTGTTTTCAGTCTATTAAAGATGCAATGGCTTGTAACATTTAGAGATCTCTATATTAATAATGTATTTGAATCTTTTGAACTTTTAAGTTCCAAATGAATTTTTCCAGCTACACACCTTTTTGTCTGTTTTCACATTAGAAACATTTTTAAAAGCAATCTTCCCTCATCTTTCACCCATGTCTGTCCCTGAGGTGATTCTTGTAAGAGCGGATGAAAATTCAGACATCTCTAATATATGTATATAAAAAACGTTTAAAGAACTCACACTCTTGTAAGAGTGGATGAAGATTCAGACATCTCTAGGATATATCAAAAACGTTTAAATGTTTAAAGAACTCACACCCTGGTGATCTTAGGAAATGACGAGAAAATAATCTTTTAAACTTTTTGTAAAGGAATAGATTTCAGCCCTTCATAAAATACACTCTAATTCAATTTTCACAAAGACCTGGGGACCTGGGTTCGCTTCCCGGGTCCTCCCTGCGTGGAGTTTGCATGTTCTCCCCGTGTCTGCGTGGGTTTCCTCCGGGCGCTCCGGTTTCCTCCCACAGTCCAAAGACATGCTGGTTAGGTGGATTGGCGATTCTAAATTGGCCCTAGTGTATGCTTGGTGTGTGGGTGGGTGTGTTTGTGTGTGTCCTGCGGTGGGTTGGCACCCTGCCCGGGATTGGTTCCTGCCTTGTGCCCTGTGTTGGCTGGGATTGGCTCCAGCAGACCCCCGTGACCCTGTGTTCGGATTCAGCGGGTTGGAAAATGAATGGATGGACACCCTAATTCAACTAGAAATTGTTTGTTGATCATGCATACTACATATCTATATATATAATTCACTAAGCAGCCGACCATGGCACGCAAGACAGAGACCATGGGATACGCACGACAGAGCCACGCCTGCCAACTCACAGAGCCCCGCCCACCAACTCTAAGAACATGGGATGCGCACGACAGAGCCACGCCCGCCAACTCTAATCCTCCTCCCACGTCATGGGATACGCACGACCGCGTCCACCCTCGCAAACTGTTTTACACGCTGCATACAGCGATTCCCATCCGCGACAAACATTCTTCTTCTTAGATGGTCCTGCAGGAACAGGGAAAACCTTTGTCTACAAAAACCTGATTCATACCATACTAAGAGCATAGTGTTTTTGTTGGCTTGCCCGCCCGCCCGCAAACCCGCCCTCCCGCCTGACTGTTACCAGCATTCACTGCAATGTACTGGAGTGTAAAACTATCGCAGCTGCTACCTCACAAACTGTCCTTATTCCCCGGATTTCCCTGACCCCATCAGATTCAAATTTGCCTTTTACTTTTACATGAAGACAATTTCCTGTTAGATTGGCTTTTGCAATGACAATTAATAAGGCACAGGGCCAAAATTTCAAAAAGATATGCCTGTATCTGCCAAAACCAGTTTTCAGTTACAGACAATTTTATGTTGCTCTCTCCAGAGTTCCATCTTTTCATTCACTCACAGTCGTATCCTCAAACCCACCCCATTTGGACAACTGTGTCTTTCAGGAAGTGTTCACCCATCAATAAATAATTATGCGCAGGTTGGCTAGTTGTCTATAATTGTCTAAAATTTAGTCATGATAAGATGAGTGGTAGAAAAAATATGATGAGGTTTCTTAAGCTAATTTGTAGGGATTTCCTTTGTAAAAGTACAAGCCAGGAAACAGAATTTAGTTAGGAGACCTTCTCCCTCCTAGATAGATAAGCTAGGAAATGTAGAGATTTTAAGTAGGAGACCAGAGGGACAAGAACAGGTACCCCTATGCTACAATTCCCAGGAGACAACTGTCAATTAATATGTGTGGCATTATATGTTATGAGATGTACCATTACAGAGTTCTGCTATAAAATGTGACTGCTATGATAAGTAAAAAATAGAAAGAGCACTACTGCATACTGGTGTGTGTTGGCTGACCTCAAACAATGCTGGTAGACATAAAAACTCCTGGTACTGAAAATAGCAAAATGTACAAGTGCAGGTATGGAGTTCCAGTGAATACCAGAACACTTCAAGCACTTGGTAAAATCCAAACTGTGGCTGATGTCATTCAGAGCCTGTATCAGTAGGTCACAGGTTTTGGGAATGTCCTATACTTTAATCATTTTGGACTTTTTGTGTATCTCTTGAATATCCTTAGATTTAAAATCACTTTAACAGCAATATTTGGAGTAGTACAAGATGGGATAAAATTATGTAGTGAAATATCAGTTGTAACATCCTAAACAACATTACATTCATGTAGTATTATTTTGCTCGACTGGAAAAATCCCAATCATCCTTCTCTAGTGAAGTGGAAAATTGAGGTTTTATATTATGTCAAAATGGAAAAAATAAAGTGCCATTTCTTAGAATCTGATCAGAACTTTTTCTGAACTAAGCAAGAACTCCTTAATGTAATCTTAAAGTAAACACATTGTGTCTGTTCTTAACCTTTATATTTTGTATTGTTTTATCTTACACAAGGGGCCGCTTGTTAGCCTGGGGTTAAATGCTGAATTTTCTGAATTGCTTTTGAGACATTCTATTGTGTTTCCTATGTTATTTTCATTTAGTTGATTGAGGGGTGTTCTGTATAAAGTAGGGCTGTTGTTCAAGTAAAAATTTTAACCATGATTAATCTCATATTTAAAACTTTAATTGAAACTAATTGAGTATTAATCACAATGTATTATATTTTCTTTAAACATATTAATATGTTTTTATAAACCCAAAAATAACTCAGTGATTCATTTTTAATACAGTTTTAATAATCACTTACCTATATTCATGTATTTCAGTTAGTTTATTGAACAGTTTTCTGTAACAGGAAATTGTCCAAAATGTTTCCAGGGCAAGATCCAACCTGCGAACGCTGCAATCAAGTCCCAGCCTCACTGGGTCACATGTTTTGGGCCTGCACCAAATTAACATCATTTTGGATCAAAATTTTTAAGTGCCTCTCAGACAGCCTTCGTGTCACAATCCCTCCTAACCCACTAACAGCTGTGTTTGGTGTTCTTCAAGATGGGTTTAAAGTGGAGAAGGACAAACAAACTATGATTCCATTCACTACACTTTTGGCACACAGACTTATTTTGCTAAACTAGAAGAATCCTAATTCTCCTCTTTTAAGTCAGTGGGAAACCGATGTTTTATACTATCTGAAATTGAAAAAAATCAAATATTCAGTTAGAGGATCTGTACAGAATTTTTTCAAAACCTGGCAGGATCTAATCAATAATATCTTAGAATAAGCTCGTAATGCACCAAGGCAGCAATTATCTCCACATTTCTTTTTCTTCTCCATTTATCTGTATTGCCCTATTAAACTCATCAATTTAGGTATGTTTACAAGCCTTAAGTTTTACTCTGTTGGCCATGCTCTCTCTCTCAGGGGTGGGGAGCGACTTGTTTTCAATCCTATCTTTTGTAAAAATTGATCTATTTGTAAGGAATGATTACAATAAAATTAATAAAATTTAAAAAAAAAACAAAAAAAACTGTTGAATAAACAGTGAAGCACTAATCAGTCAACAGCTCAAAGTAAGATTTTGTTTTATTTTGAGCCACATCGCAATGCAAATTAGTCTAGCACTTTGATTGGTTCTGTCAATATTTCTACCTTTAAAATAATATAAAGATGAAAAATAAGATATTATTGATTTTCTATTTTTTATTCAGCCAGTTTCTTAAGCACACCAATTTATTTGCACTGGTTGTTCAAGAGATGGTATCCAGATACAAAACACACACGTTCACAAGGAGCTAGTGTTGGGAAACGTTACTTTAAAAATGAACATAGTTACATTACTCATTACTTACAAAAAGTAACTGTGTTACTTATTATAAAATATAATACATTAAAAACTGCTTTTTCTTTATATATTTTTTTTTAATACAGTGTGGTCGAAATTAACATCTTATTAAAGAAAGAAACAACCTCTAATAGGACAATTCAGTAATCAGGCAGCAGAGAAGCTGTTCATTTTATCTTTTAATTACTCCTTGGCAAAATGCCTTGGAGGGAGCATTCTTCAGAAGCAGTCTGTTACAGCATGGTCAGAATGATCAGAATGGTCTGAGAAACAAAGAATAGATGTTTATTTTATAAACTGTTGAATTTACATACAGTGTCAATCAATGCATACATTTTACTCTGGTTGGTCTGTTGGTTTACACCCAAATGATTTACAGTTAGGTCCATAAATATTTGGACAGAGACAATTTTTTTCTAATTTTGGTTCTGTACATTACCACAATGAATTTTAAATGAAACAACTCCGATGCAGTTGAAGTGCAGACTTTCAGCTTTAATTCAGTGGAGTGAACAAAACGATTGCATAAAAATGTGAGGCAACTAAAGCATTTTTTAACACAATCCCTTCATTTCAGGGGCTCAAAAGTAATTGGACAAATTAAATAACTGGAAATAAAATGTTCATTTCTAATACTTGGTTGAAAACCCTTTGCTGGCAATGACAGCCTGAAGTCTTGAACTCATGGACATCACCAGATGCTGGGTTTTCTCGTTTTCTCCTTATTAATGCTCTGCCAGGTCTTTACTGCAGCGGCTTTCAGTTGCTGTTTGTTTGTGGGCCTTTCTGTCTGAAGTTTAGTCTTCAACAAGTGAAATGCATGCTCAATTGGGTTAAGATCAGGTGTCTGACTTGGCCATTCAAGAATTTTCCACTTCTTTGCTTTAATAAACTCCTGGGTTGCTTTGGCTGTATGTTTTGGGTCATTGTCCATCTGTATCATGAAACGCCGCCCAATCAGTTTGACTGCATTTAGCTGGATTTGAGCAGACAGTATGTCTCTGAACACCTCAGAATTCATTCGGCTGCTTCTGTCCTGTGTCACATCATCAATAAACACTAGTGTCCCAGTGCCACTGGCAGCCATGCACGCCCAAGCCATCACACTGCCTCCACCGTGTTTTACAGATGATGTGGTATGCTTTGGATAATGAGCTGTTCCACGCCTTCTCCATACTTTTTTCTTGCAATCATTCTGTAGAGGTTGATCTTGGTTTCATCTGTCCAAAGAATGTTTTTCCAGAACTGGTGCTGGCTCTTTTAGATGTTCTTTAGCAAAGTCCAATCTAGCCTTTCTATTCTTGAGGCTTATGAGTGGCTTGCACGTTGCAGTGCAACCTCTGTATTTACTTTCATGCAGTCTTCTCTTTATGGTAGACTTGGATATCGATACGCCTACCCCCTGGAGAGTGTTGTTCACTTGGTTGGCTGTTGTGAAGGGGTTTCTCTTCACCATGGAAATGATTCTGCGATCATCCACCACTGTTGTCTTCCATGGACGTCCAGGTCTTTTTGCATTGCCGTGTTCACCAGTGTTTGCTTTCTTTCTCAGGATGTACCAAACTGTAGATGTTGCCACTCGTAATATTGTAGCAATTTCTGGGATGGGTTTTTTCTGTTTTCGCAGCTTAAGGATGGCTTCTTTCACCTGCATGGAGAGCTCCTTTGACCGCATGTTGTCTGTTCACAGCAAAATCTTCCACATGCAAGCACCACACTTCAAATCAACTCCAGGCCTTTTATCTGCTTAATTGATAATGACATAACGACAGACTTGCCCACACCTGCCCATGAAATAGCCTTTGAGTCAATTGTCCAATTACTTTTGAGCCCCTGAAATGTGGGGATTGTGTTAAAAAAATGCTTTAGTTGCCTCACATTTTTATGCAATCATTTTGTTCACCCCACTGAATTAAAGCTGAAAGTCTGCACTTCAACTGCATCGGAGTTGTTTCATTTAAAATTCATTGTGGTAATGTACAGAACCAAAATGAGAAAAAAGTTGTCTCTGTCCAACTATTTATGGACCTAACTGTATATAAAATTAAAGTCTGTTATATTATATTCTGGTTCTTCTTATACCTTTTGAGATGAGCCACCACCCTTGAAATTTCTGTGCATATAACAATTGTCCATTCTAGTTTATAGGACACTGCGGTGCGTTGGCACCCTGCCCGGGATTGGTTCCTGCCTTGTGCCCTGTGTTGGCTGGGATTGGCTCCAGCATAACCCCCGTGACCCTGTGTTCGGATTCAGCGGGTTGGAAAATGGATGGATGGATAGTTTATAGGACATCTGCTGATTTCTTAGTCATCTCTTAGTCATCCTTCAGTACATTTTGTATATTATATCAACCTTTCTTCTCGTACATTCTTTATTTACTTGACCATCTCAGTATTTTTCCTAAACCAGATCTTATATTTCAGTGTACATTTTGTTGTTCACTTGACCTCTATCTGGTTTCCCACATTTATTAAACCTTTATGCTATTTCTTTAAGATGAATGCTATGTTACCCTAAACTTATTCTTCCACAACAGTTATGAAACTCATACTTTAATCAAAATAAACATATTTCTTTGAACAAAGAGAAAAAAAAATTGCAACATTCATTACTACTTCACTCCAGATCAAGAAAGATGACAACATAAAGCAGGACCACCTAAAAATGAACTTTTAAATGTGTACCATGGTTATGGATCATACAGAATAGCCCAATAGGGTTATTTATTTAGATTTTTTGAGTTGCACATTGTCACTGCCATGGAAAGCAAGATACATCATCCTGGCTGACTCAGCAACAGAAATTATTCACCAGCATCTTTTTGATGAATCATTCTTAATGGTGACTCAAAGAAGGAATCCAGGCCTATTAGGCCTGTTCCTTTTATGGACACTGCTCTATCCAAATATTAATGTCTTTAAATATAAATCTGTGGCACAATCTGAGCATGTCTGATCTCATTTTACTGCCACCTACAAGCCTGCATTGACATTAGATATTCTTTGTTATCCATGCCAGAAGTTTTAATGTGTGTTTTTGGTGGTAGTAGTTTGTTTTTATCAACCGGCACCATGCTGTTTCAGTTCAGATATCCCCAGGGACAGGGCTGACCCATTAACATTCTGTCTCACACTCAAACCTGTACCTCGACAGTCTGTTTCACAGGCAAATTTGGATTAGCAGACTGTACTACACAATGTCACTTTTTTTTTTTAACATCAGTTTGTGAACACATCACACCATGGTGATGGACAGGTTGACAGATGAGATTAGACAGGAGTCCCCGTGGACTATGATGTTTGCTGATAACATTGTGATCTGTAGCGATAGTAGGGAGCAGGTTGAGGAGACCCTGGAGAGGTGGAGATATGCTGTAGAGAGGAGAGGAATGAAGGTCAGTAGGAACAAGACAGAATACATGTGTGTGAATGAGAGGGAGGTCAGTGGAATGGTGAGGATGCAGGGAGTAGAGTTGGTGAAGGTCGATAAGTTTAAATACTTGGGATCAACAGTACAGAGTAATGGGGATTGTGGAAGAGAGGTGAAAAAAGAGAGTGCAGGCAGGGTGGAAATGGGTGGAGAAGAGTGTCAGGAGTGATTTGTGACAGACAGGTATCAGCAAGAGTGAAAGGGAAGGTCTACAGGACGGTAGTGAGACCAGCTATGTTATATGGGTTGGAGACAGTGGCACTGACCAGAAAGCAGGAGACAAAGCTGGAGGTGGCAGAGTTAAAGATACTAAGATTTGCATTGGGTGTGACGAGGATGGACAAGATTAGAAATGAATACATTAGAGGGTCAGCTCAAGTTGGATGGTTGGGAGACAAAGTCAGAGAGGCGAGATTGTGTTGGTTTGGACTTGTGCAGAGGAGAGATGCTGAGTATATTGGGAGAAGGATGCTAAGGATAGAGCTGCCAGGGAAGAGGAAAAGAGGAAGGCCTAAGTGAAGGTTTATGGATGTGGTGAGAGAGGACATGCAGGTGATGGGTGTAACAGAACAAGATGCAGAGGACAGAAAGATATGGAAGAAGATGATCCGCTGTGGCAACCCCTAACAGGAGCAGCCGAAAGAAGAAGAAGTTTGTGAACACAGTACCACTGACGTGCAATCTCACAGAGCACGCAGAGTTTGTCTGACTGCAATATTAGTGCGCCACAGAAATAAAACTCATTTACTATGCTTGTATAAGTGGTTTGTGTTTCACTGCTCTTATGTTGTTCAATGGATTTTGAAGAGGTAGTGTACATATGAAAAAATATGTATGAAAACATGGGACAAATCGCATCTCTTATTGATTCAATATAGTACGCAGTAGTTTATGTTTCTGTACAGGACGATCCTGCATTATAAGTATCGGGTGGCAAGTCTAGTGGTGTGCATTGATGAAGATTATCAACAATGAACATAGGAAATGATCAAGTGCTGGTGACCAACTACTATTAATAGACTTGGATTAATTTGGTGCTACTTCATTAACAACATGTGAAGTGTGGTCAAATTAAATGGATTAAATGAAACCTTTTAGAGTTTGGGTTAATACATTTATTTGCAAGAATTTTTAATGTGTTAATTGCACATGTTAACAGCAATTAATTAACAGCTCTAGTCTTATTTCAAATGAAAAGGAATTTAAAACAAATAAACAAATGAATGGTACCCTGCCAATGCCTGTTATCAACAAAACAATAAAACAAGTCATTAAGTTTGTTCAGTTGGCAGATGATACCAAGGTAGATGGATTGGCAGATGCTCTAGAATGCATTGACTCATTACAAAGAAACAGCATACAGGCTTGGGCAGATTTGTGGCAGATGAAATTTAATGTAAATAATGTAAGGTATTACACATAGGAATTAACAATATTAGGTATAAATACACAATGGGAGACATAAAACTTGAGAGTACCACTTATGTGAAGGATTTAGGGGTCATAGTGGACTTGTCACTTTTAACTTTAACACAGTGTTCTGAAGCCATTAAGAACAGAATATTAGATTATATAGCACAATGTGTCTAAGTCTAGGGAGGTTATCCTTAAGCTTTAGAATGCACCGGTGAGGCCTTATCTGTAGTTCTGTGTACAATTATGGTTTCCAGTCTATAAAAAGGACATAGCAGTTCTAGAAAAAGTCCAGAGAAGAGCACCTCTCCTGATTTCCAGACTACAGGATATTTAGTCATGAGGAAAGATTAAAGGATTTGAGTTACTTTTTCAGTTTTAGCAAAAGGAGATAAAGAGGTGTCATGACTGTGTGATTAAAATTATAAAAAGAAAAAATACAGTGGATCCAGGCAGTTACTTGAAAATGAATTCAACAAGAACACAGGGACATAGTTGGAAACTTAAGGGTATATTTCTCACAAAGTTTTTCTTCACATAGAGAACCATTGATGCATGGAATAAGCTACCAAGTAGTGTAGTATAGTAGGACTTTTCGTTGAAAAGTAGACAATGTTATTCTGGAGGAATTAAATGGATAGGATTGGTGAGCATTGTTAGGCTGAATGGCTTGTTCTCATCAAAGTTTTTCTAATGTTCTAAAATTTTAAAGTATACCTTTGAACTGTCTATACCTCTTTCCTGTTATTTGTCTTCTCTCCTTGTTCCTACCCTCTTTTTAATACACTCATCTCTTCTTTCTGGTCTAAACTGCTCTCTCTTTCTCTTCTTTTGGCACTGTTGCATCAATATTTAAACCACATTCCTGTCAGTAATGTTGTCCCTAGGGAGATGTCCCATGATTTCATTAAAACTGTTTCCCCGAGAACTAAACGCCAACCGTGCCTTGTACTTCCCCCACTGCTCTCAAAAAGACATCACAGCATTTTTATAATATGAAGAAAAAATACATAATTCCTTTTCACACACTATATTTTTAAAATTGAATGGAAAGTCTATTTGCTTATAACATAAAAGTAAAGTGTGATATGCTGGAAATAAAAGTAATTATAAGTGTTGCCTATGTATATTAATGTTTCAGTTATACAGAAATGAAACATTAACAGAAGTAAAGGGAGAGTATGGAATGCAAGAGAGTCAAAAATACTAAACTAATACATCTAAGATTTGCAGTTAAGTATTTCTATGAGACTTCGCAGTTCTGATTTTGACTGTTAGGCACCCCAGGAGAGAAAATGGGGCAGGCATGGACAAGATTTGTAATGTTTCATTTTTAAGTCAGAAAGAAAAGAGTCAATCCAAAAAAAAGGAAAAAAGTATGAATGCTGTCATTTTTTGTCTCTAAAACTGATGGTGATTAGTCAAGTATAATACCAACTAGATAAGAGAGCTCAGATATTCAACATAATTCTGATTTTTATGGTTTCCTGTGTCCAAATCCATACTGACCGTCCCATAGCTACCTATCGTATTCTAGTTAGAGATGTTCCTCATATTTAAAATGATTTCCATTTTGTTACCTACAGTGTTAGCTGGACTAATTGAAAAAGATTTTCTAGTTTCACAATCCCCTGCTTATTTATAAAAGGATCATATTATCCTTTTCTCTAAGTGATTTACCAGATACAAATATACAGCAGGGCGGCATGGTGGCACAGTGGGCAGCGCTGCTGCCTCGCAGTTGGGAGACCTAGGGACCTGGGTTTGCTTCCCGGGTCCTCCCTGCGTGGAGTTTGAATGTTCTTCCCGTGTCTGCGTGGGTTTCCTCCGGACACTCTGGTTTCCTCCCACAGTCCAAAGACATGCTGGTTAGGTGGATTGGAAATTCTAAATTTGCCCCAGTATGTGTGTTTGTGTGTGTCCTGCGGTGGGTTGGCACCCTACGCGGAATTGGTTCCTGCCTTGTGCCCTGTGTTGGCTGGGATTGGCTCCAGCAGACCCCCGTGACCCTGTGTTCGGATTCAGCGCTTTGGAAAATGGATGGATGAAATATACAGCAGAAGGGAATGTTTTACTTAAATATATTCAGGAAAAAGCAGTACATGCTTATGTTACCAGACAACCTAAACAGCATGTCTTTCGGGATGTGGAAAAAACAGCTTAGAGAGAACTCATAGCAGGCACAAGAAGAATGAACAAAATCCACCATGTTCATTGATTAGGTGTGGGCTTAGAACTCAAGACGCTGGGACCATGAACCAGCAGCACTAAACATTGCACTGCTGTACCATCCAACAGTCATTCTATTGCATTCTATTTTTTTTGTGGCTGCAACACATTATAAGAAACTGCAATATAATATGCAATTTTGTTATTTTTTGAATTGCACTCAGTGTAGTTAGGACAGACTCTGCCCCCTACTACCCTGACTCGGATTAAGGAGATTTGAGAATATTCCAATATATGGAGTACCTAGTTTTAACCTTTGATTATACTGAATTCTAGGAGTAATGCAAAAATCAAATCTGGTAATTAGATAGCATACTGTAAATTTCTATTAGCGATAAGCAAAACGATTCATGCAAAACCGAATTTTGTTTTCCACCTAAAAAACTCTTTAGTGTGTTTTGCATTTCACAATTGAAACTGTTCCTAAAGCTAGGTAGGGAGCCCTCTAACTGTTCCAACTATAACAGTCTCATTAATAAATTTTGAAATAAAGCTGTTGGTGAAAACATCTTGTGGTTCATTCGGAGATGGTAATCAATAAATTAATTCACCCTAATCGGACAGAAATTATTAGTTACCACCAAGCTGCAGATAATACTACATATTACTAATTATTACATATTACTGATATTGCCAGGTATACCCCCTCTTTAAAGAATGAATCAGAGTTTCCATCTAATGGATTTTGACAGCAATAAACAAAACTGTGTTACCTTTAGGGTGAGTGTCCTGCACACCATAAACAGCTGCTTCACATACCAGTTCCAATCCATACAGGCATTTATTTTTCATAATATATTTCCCACAAGGCTTTAATTCACCAGCACAATAATTATTTTTAGGAGTAGTACTATTCCTGTCTCTCTGTCCTTGTCTCTGGTCAAGTGTTGTCCTCCTCTGCTCTGGACTATGATTTGCCTGGTGTTGAGGAGGAGGGGCTCCTTTTCAAGTTGGACCTGGGAGTACTTCTGGTGCTACAGTATTGAATCTTCACAGGATAGGGTAGCCTCCATTCCAGAAGCTCCCATCAGCAGTACCCAAGGGAAAAAAAATGGCCCCAGGAGATAGTTTCGCACTCTCCATTCATTTTATCCTTGTTTATTTGGAGCAATAACAGACCTTTCATGAGCCAATCCTTGAAGAGTCAGAAGAGGTTGGTTGGGTGGGGTGTCCTTACCTGACCTGAAAAAGTAGCACTGGATATTTACCCTTAGGCCCATCTGCAGTTGGTTGAATTCCTGAGTCAATCCACCATTCTGATTGCCTGCAAAGACCATTGAGTTATTTCCTAGATTCTGTACTGTTATTCCATTTACTTCTTTGCAATTGCAGATGGCCCAACTAACACAAGCCTCTTGACTTTTAAGTCTTTTTTTCCAGAATATTCAGCAGGTTCTTGCAAGCTCACAGAAATACATTTAAACAGCAGAAACGTTAAACATCAAGCTGTTGTACCAAATCTTAAGAGCATGTTTTTTCACAGGGGTCAGCAATATACTCTCAGACTCTCCCATTATAAAAATGGAATAACATTTCTTAAATTTAAACATTTTTATAGACTTATGTATGCCATTTTAATAATTTATTATGCTGTTACACTGATTTGAAGGCCTGGGACATCAACTGAAGAGCAACCTCAATTATGAGAATGGATATTTTTTCGATTAATCGTTTTGTAGCATTATAACTGCGTCTCCTGATCAACATTTTATCTTTTATGGGACAGTATAATTGAGTATACAGCTTGTTGATTCATGGAGTTATGGCAGCTGGCTAGAGACCAGCAAACTGCTTAAATTTATCCCACTGAGAGCTTAGAAAGGCAAAGAAATGCAGGTACATAATTCACTTTTCCTGACAGTGATATGTACACATAGCAGTGAATGGATGAGCTCCCATGTTCATATAAGTTTATCATAATTGCTTATTACCTGGAGAAGGAGGCTGAGATTGATAGACTGCATAAAAAATGATCCAATAAGTTCAATACAGATTTAGGTACATTCATATTGGCAATGAGATAGATAGATAGATAGATAGATAGATAGATAGATAGATAGATAGATAGATAGATAGATAGATAGATAGATAGATGGGTAAAGATTAAAAACTCTAAAAAAATGCATAGAAAAACTTAATATTTATTAATTCCATCCATCAATGCATTTTTGTATCTGCCCTGTCTAATTCAGAGTTATAGGGCCAAGTCTATCAGGGACAGGAACTGAACAGAGCCAGACTTGGTTTATTTGTTATTCAGCTACTTATTATCTGCGTTAATTCATTCATTTTGTAAACCACCTTATTCTTCTCTGGGAGAGGCAGCAATATATGTAAGGTATGAACAAACAAGGGGTCAGATATCAGTCCACTGCCAGAATACAAATGCAAACATTCATAATGGACCAACTTAGAATCACCAGCCAGCAAGATCAAATGTTTTTGAACACAGGAAGGAAACTGATATCTCCGGAGGAAACCTTTACATACACAGGATGACAGTGCAAATTCGACATGGAATAAAACATAGCTGGGAACTGAACCAAGTTCCTAGTGGAATGATGTAGCAACATTAACCTCACAGTGTTAGCATACTATATTAATACTGGAACATCTTGCAGTTTAACTTATTTGGACTGGAAATGGAAGAACTAAGAGAAACTCAGTCTGTTACATATTAGTGTCCCAGGCATCTCTTACATGAGGCACCCAAATCACTTAAATTAATTTATATTTGGAAATGCAAGAGAGCAAAAGGTCAATTGATGGGTGGATTAGCAAAAGAAAAGGAAGGGGAAGAACTCTTACTGTGGAAAGGCTTATGGGGACAACTCTCCTTGCAGCATATACCTTCTCTTATCTGTGCAGATTTGTTTTAACATGGAACCACAGTAAAATGTCTAATTCTTTTTTACTTGGACCATCAACAGCACTTGGGATATGCAGTCCCTACTTTATTCTGTACCATGCTACGGTATCAATTCTATGCATACTGCATTTTATTCTGAATTGTGCTACTATATTAAATCATTACAGTCCTTAATTTATTCTTTATATTGTGTTACTGTATAGAAACCTGCGTAAACATCATCTTCCTCACTCTCTGACTTTACTCTGACTCTGAATTAATGAACTTAGTCCCTGGCAGTAGAGTAAATAAAAATGCAAGCCAGTAAAGTAGAAAGTTAATTCAGTTTAATATTGTAATGTTTAAAATGTTAATATCAAACAATTTTGTACCATAAAGCAAAAGTAAATTATTAATGTATTGATCCACATCATGTATCCTGAAAGTGCTAGATGTTCACTGTCTCAGGCAGTGCTGTTCTTAAGTTTCTGTTGGGTCGTTCAGTCAAGTACTTCATTCACACCATGGAGCAGATGGAGGACAGCACCTGCACGCAATTGGCTCTAGAAATGGAGCCTGCACGGCAAAATGAGAGGGAAAAAAAAACAGAGAAAAGAGAGACGTCGAGGTTTTACAAGAATACAGCTGGAATTGTGAGTTTTATAACAGTTTCCTGCCTTGTATTTTAACCTTGTTATTATGGATATTGTGGTAAAAATAAGGCAGTAGACAGGAAAAAGGTTAGGGGTTGCCCCCCCTATATATTAAAAAATTAGTATAATAAAAGAAGCATGTCTTTACAGATAGGAGTTACCAACTGAGCTGAACTAACAGGGTGAGTCTGTTCTATAAATATGGTGGATAGGAGGAAGAGTCGGAGTTGGGTGGCCAGAACAGGAACTAACATGGCAGGAAGATGAATTCTGGGTACTGGAAGTGATGTCACCAGGGTTGGCCGGAAATGGTGTTAGCGGGTGGTTCGGTATTGATGTCACTGAGAGGCAGGGCCTTTGGCTGAACTGCAGGGGAAAAAGAGGAGAGAGGATCAGTTGTGAGCACCACCCCTCGTTCTGGCTGATAAATAACACTACCTTAGCCTGTTAACTGTTCCCCATGCAGACGTGTGTGACAAAATATTTATTGGCATTTGACTTTTTAACCTCCACCACAAACTTGATTTTAATGGATAATTTATTGAGTAATTTTTTGAAGAATTGCACGTTTGGACACTGTGATTTTAAATTAATTCACCAAAACATTGTGCACCACCTTTTGCAGACTGTGTGTGTCCTCACTTGCCTGGCTCATCCTTGGGTACATTATCAATGTTTTCAGGTTCAAGTGGCTCCTACTCACTAATCATGTTGCTGGAGAGTAGTAATGTGTTGATTTTGCACATGTAAGTAAGACTTTCACTGTACTTGATATAGATGAATAAAGCTACCCTGTAAAACATAATGAGGGAAGTGCAAGATTACTGACTTTCGAAAAATGTTTTAAAATAGTCAGTTTTAGTTTTATGTTGTATGGCACCTATCAAAGAAACTTTAACTAATCACTTTAAAAAGCAATCAAGACAAACATACAAGTGCAATAAATACAACTATGACTTGTAACAGTGAAATAAGTATTCATGAATGACTGAAGAAATGTGTCGACATTACAAATTCCATAGTACCAAGGTATATTAAATGTGTTTGGGTTTAGAGAAAGAGCAGTCTCTTTGACCCAGTTTAACACTCCCTTGACCAATGTTACTTGAAATAATACATAGATATTTTAATATTCAGAATTTTGTTCACGAAGCTACTGCACTACTGCACTAAAATGAGTGTATAAAAGCTTCCACCAAGGTCCTCCTCGTTATCCATTTTTTAATTTTTTTATATACTCATTTTGCTGTAATCTAAATTAAAGCAGTGAAACCATTTGCCCCATGTGTATTTATGACCACAGCAGGCAGCCATGTAACAAGCACAGTAAAGCAAATCGGACTAACAAAGTGTATGTAACATAGAGTTTTTTTCTGCTTTAATCTACATCTGTGCTTACAATCTCTTTCTGGGATGTGATTGTTCCATTTCTATCAAATGCAAATGTTAATGAATAAAGTGCATTGTCCAGCTGACACAGAAATCTCTTGTGTGGAGGTTGATATTGGCTATAGAGAAAAAGCCAAACTGTTTTTCGCCTTGCCTGAAGAAGGGGCCTGAGTTGCCTGAAAGCTTGCCTATTGTAATCTTTTTAGTTAGCCAATAAAAAGTGTCATTTTGCTTGACTTCTCCCTACATCCATAATGGCTAACACGGTACAACACCCTAGTACTACAGGAATACTGTCTGTGAAATAATTCCTGTTTACATAGTGGAAGTCCTTAATAGGACACTTCTCTGCTCTCCTGGTTCCCTCAGGAAGTTGCTAATGGTTATATTGTGCTCATATAGGTGGAAGGCTGAGCTAAAAAAATACTGTCACTGTTTAAATGATGTTTTTAATAAAAATGTAATCTACTAGTCAATCCCCTAGTTGGGCATCTCTCTGACAGAGGATATGTATTAAAATGTATGTGAATGTAAATTTTGCTTTAGGCTTTTGTCAAAAAGAGCCAGGGGATGCAAAAACTGGTTTGCTTGTTCCTTTGTTTCAAAGGTGACTTTTTCTGATTGTCAAATACATGAAAAATAATTATGCGATAAGGTCCTGACATACAAAAATAAAGGTAACCCTGAATGGAGGATGGGGATGATGATAATTTTCAGCCACACATTGTGCACATTTGACCTGAAGAACTGAGTGCATAACCAAAATGTAAAATTTAGCAAGAACTTCAATTACACATGATATCAATGTCCCTATAAACCTATTAAGGGCAGAATTGACCATCTTATTGAAACATTATTTCATACAAACTTGCAATTAAAGCAGTAGTCCTTTACAAGGTGCCAGAAACACTTATGATGAAGGTGTACAAACCCCACACATGCACTTTCCCAAAATTATGTCATCAGGATGCACTCGTGGCATTTGGACTTGTGTTGAATGTTGTATGTTTTAATTTGGTTCAATTTATTGTCAAAACCTGCATAATCAAATTTGGATACAGAGTAGTTAAACATGTCAATAGAACATAAAACATAAACATAACCCATCCATCATGCTATATCCTAACTACAGGGTCATGGGGGTCTGCTGGAGCCAATCCCAGCCAACACAGGGTGCAAGGCAGGAAACAAACCCTGGGCAGGGCGCCAGCCCACTGCAGGGCGCACACACACACACCAAGCACACACTAGGAACAATTTAGAATCGCCAATGCACCTAACCTGCATGTCTTTGGATTGTGGGAGGAAACCGGAGTACCCGGAGGAAACCCACGCAGACAGGGGGGAGAACATGCAAACTCCACACAGGGAGTACCCAGGAAGCGAACCTGGGTCTCCTAATTGCGAGGCAGTAGCACTACCCACTGCGCCACTGTGCCACCCTAAACATAACCCTGAATACAAAAGCATAATTCAAAATGTGCACAGAAAAAAGCACATAAACTCTTGCTTATTAATACTAATATGTTTCTAACTCGGCTGACATGATAGAAGTGTTTAAAATTATGAAGTGAATTAGTACAGTGGATCGATACTGTAATTTTAAAATGAGTTCATCAAGAACATGGGGACACAGTTGGAAGCTTGTCAAGGGTAAATTTTGCACAAACATTAGCAAGTTTTTCTTTACACAGAGGACCATAGACACTTGGAATAAGCTACCAAGTAGTGTGGTAGACAGTAAGACTTTAGGAACTTTCAAAACTCGACTTGATGTTTTTTTTAGAAGAATTAAATGGATAAGACTGGCGAGCTTTGTTGACAATGTTCTCGTCTAGATTGTTCAAATATTCTAACTGCACAACTCAAAAGGCCAACATGAAGAAAAGGAAAAGGATTATTTTACAGAAATAATGATACCAGACAAACCTCTATAGACCTCTGGTCCTACCTACTCATAGCTTTTCTGTCATTTGGATTGTCTGTCCTTTTAGGTTGGCTGGTCCACTTGCATACCTACACATACCAAACTCATCCTTTCGCCTTACTCTAGTATCTCCACCAACTGTCAGAGTGCAAGAGATATTCACGAGGTTCAGTGCAATTTCATTTGTTTTTGTATAGTGCTGTTCACCAATTCCAAGCTCAGAAACTGTAACAATTTTACTAGTAAATGTAATCACAAACTTTAAAAATTGCTACTTCCATAATGATACAAATGAAGATACAGATATGTTTAAATATTCAGGAAAGGAAAATAGTTTAAGACTGATTATCATAAATGGAACCAAACAATATCTGTGTATTAATTCATTGTCAATCTATGGTCATTCTGTGTTAAAACGTGTTAGAGGTCCATGGCTGTGCAGATTTTAGTCAATACAAACAATGCAGAGTGGTTAATGATGAAATGGCTGGTCGTGTTTGTATGTGAAGGCGTGATCAGCCCAGCAAGTTTCCTTGTTGATGCTCCGCGGGTCTTTAGGTGGACCACACCTAAATGGACCTCTAATGGACTAAGGTGGTGCTGGGACACAAGCTGATTAAGACTGCGATGACTTGTGAGGTGACCCTGATATGGATTGCTTATTTATGGTTTTTAGTCCCACAGAAAAGCACTGTTTTATGGGTTATTTATGGATTATTTATTTACTCATTGAGACTTCAGTGCACTTTTGAACATTGATTTGTTTGATTTGAATGAAACACACAATGCACCTTTTGATGCAACAAATCTTGTTGTTATGAGTCCTCGTCCACCCTAGTCCATCTCAGATTATGACTATCAATGAGCCGGTTTCAATGAGGTAATATCCTCTGCAGGCAACCCGGGCATCACACGTTCTCCCGCTGACAGTCTATTTCTAATGGCAATGCCACTCAAATTGCCTCAGTAAATGTGTACTCTGCCAGGGCACCTTAAAACTTGAATTCAATCCTGTACTGCACCAAATGGCCTTCGTGAGCAGGGTCCACATCCATATATCAAAAATTCCAGTTGTCTATTCTAATTCTATATTTACACCAATTAAGAGTTAATTAAAATAGATGGATAGCCTTACTGACTGTGCTTAGACAAGGGACAAAGTAAGCTCTTGTGAGATCAACAGAGGTCTGCCCTAATGTTCTTTTTCAAGTTAGTGAAATGACCTGTTGGGGCATTTTGCAATGTATGCCGCTCTCTCCAGTTGTCCTGTCACTGTTAAAAAATGTGTGGCCCTGCAGCATAAGTTTATTTTCTTTATTTTACATGACTACCAGTAATGAGAGTACATGCTGAGATTGATAACTTCTGCAAGGTAAAGGGGAGTGGGGGCAGTAAGCCATTTATGACTATATATTTTAAAAAGGACTTTAGGATTGTATAATCAAAGCTAAAAGTCTATGTGGTGATTAAAGAATAAGAATGATAACGTTATTAATAAAATTTTAGAAGATAATATGTAAGTGTAGAAGGATAATATGTTGTGATGCAGTTCTGCTAGATTTGAAATATCAGTGATAAATGTGTCATGCTATCTAATTTATCATAAAAAAATCAATAAAGTAATTTTATTATAATAGTTTGAAATGAAATCAAACATTTTGCATTTGTTTTTTTAGCCTAGTAACTAACTCAAAGGCATTAATATTATAGGTACCTTAAAGTGGTTGAAGATATCCTTCTTATATTTTACTGATAATCCCATAGTGAGTTGCATTATTAATCTATAGTGAATCTTTTAACGTTATTACTTAGTTTGAACCATTTTTCTATGATGATTCATACTCATTTGCCAACTCATTTTCATTTTTACTAGCTGTCAAGCTTATGCTTAAGATAAATGCAAGTACTTTTATTATTTAAATGCCAACCTTCTGATTAATCCAGGGGTCTGCATACCTCCATCCTTCTTATTTAGTTTATCCCAGCCTCTTTTTCTCTTCTTCTTCTTAATCTTTCGGATACTCCCATTAGGAGTCTCCACAGCAGATCATCATTTTTCATATCTTCCTGTCCTCTGCATCTTGTTCTGTTACACCCATCACCTGCATGTCCTCTCTCACCACATCCATTAACCTCCTGTTAGGTCTTCCTCTTTTTCTTTTCCCTGGCAACTCTATCCTTAGCATCCTTCTCCCAATATACTCAGAATCTCTCCTCTGCACATGTCCAAACCAACACAATCTCGCCTCTCTGACTTTGTCTCCCAACCATCCAACTTGAGCTGACCGTCTGTCATAAATCACTCCTGACACTCTTCTCCACCCACTCCAGCCTACCTGCACTCTCTCCTTCACCTCTCAATGCATACTCCCCACTACTCTGTACTATATTTTTTCCCTATAGTTAGTACAGCCCTGCACATCACCCTTATTCTTAGAAATCAGTACCAGTGCACTTCTTCATTCTTTATTCTCTCTGAGCCAAGGGAAATCTGAGCTGTTTGCTAAAGTATTGTGCCTCATTTGGGGGGTCTTGTGCCTTTAACCATTCGGCCTATGTTTTAGATGTGCCTCCTGATCAGTGATGTTTGTTACTTTTGGCTATGATTAGCTCAATTGATCCATTTGACTATCCATTTACAACATTGTTTTTAGATTTGTGGACTTAACTAAAATCTTTGTCCCCACTTGTTATCATGGCACCTTTTTAGCATGCACATCTACACTTTCAATTACAACAAATCTCATGCTGCCTGCTAAGTGTGACAGGTTTTCTCTATCCAATCTAATGGCTTGGATTCTTTACTGAAGAAGCACACATCAGTGGCCTGTCCGGAGTGTTCAGCCACTTCTGAAGGTGCAGTCAGGTAGAGAGCATCCCTTATTAGAAGAAACAGATGCAATTAAAAAAAACAGACCTGAGACATTCTCATTAACAGCAAAGATGATTAGGCAAAACCTTCCACAATTAGAAAAAATGCCTGAAAGCAAGGTTTTGCAAAGTGTGACTGCTTTCAAATGTATATGAATGGTAAAGTCAAACGTCAAGACTGCTTTATCTTAATGGGCAGCTAATTGAGATAAAATGCAGCTCTGCTAAACTAAGAAGAGTTAGAAGGTCTGTACTGTAAATAAATAACATAACATCTAATATCCAGTTCAGGACTTGAAACAATATTATATTAACTCGATTGTATGAAGATATTTTAAGCTCACCATTAACAATCTCACTTATTTAAATGAGTAATGGTTTAAGGAAAACTTAAGGAATTCCTATTTTTTATGTTTAGACTAAATATAAGGAATAAAATGATATTATACTTTAAAATAATATAATTAACCTTTAATGGGTGAATAGAAGATATTTTTCATTTTTAAAGAAGGCATCCCTACCTTCCTACTGGAAGAGTTCAGCTGAGATTATTTTATGTTGTCTGTAATTTGGCTCTAATTTTAATTTGCCACTCTTTTAAATTAGTATGAATATAATTTTTGACACCCTACCCATAAAGTGATATTCAATTTCAGATAATATAAAGCTTGTAATTTAAAAATCATATTGCTTCAGTAAAATGGTCTACTTTTTAATTGTATTGCCATATTTTGGGATACAATCAAAGATCAATTGCTGTCAGAATTGAGACAAGCTTTTGTAAAAGTGCTGGCACTCCAAAAAAGTATACTTTTTTCATACAACCTTTGATTTCAGATGCAGTCTCTCTGATCAACAGCTGGAAGAATTTAGATAACTATAGCTGGCATCTTACAGATATGGTATAATATTAGTATGGACAACATACAATTCAGTTTTGACATGTTCTTTTTGCTTTTGTGATAGAAATACAGTAGGTTTCATTCCTGCCAATCTGGACAGTTCACTGTTGGCTGGACTGGTCAATTTAGCATAAATGTCAGATACCTGGGCAACTAGAAAGCATTTTCCTTATACTGCTGAGGAGTTCTGGCTAGCTGACATTGCAAACTATGAAATCTCCAATTATGAACACCCTTCTTTATGCATCAACAAACATACTGTCAAGTCTCAAATGCCTGTACCATGTCCAAGCAGGCCACATGGATGACAGACTTCTAACTCTTGATTTCTTTGCCTCCAATCTGAATTGAATCTAATTACCCTCTATAGTATTGTTGCTGAATTTTGACACTCACTATTTATAGATTTCAAATCAGAAACGGAAAAATGATCTCAATAAAAACACATTTCAGTTTGATCTAAGCTGCCAGAGTTTTAACTAATTCATGTACAGAATCAATTGAGAGGTGATAGATAGGGCATGGAGGTGATCTTCTTTTTCTATTGATTTTAAATTAAATTTAGTGTTTTTTTTTATTTCCAGTAGTTAACATACCCTTTGATTTTGCCTAAGATAAGTCTCAACAACAAACTTAAAGCTTTTAAATTGCATATTTAATGTCACTCTACTGGGGCTAACTTCTGTTAAAGTGCTTTCGGTAAGGTTCAGTCATTTTTAATTATTGATTTTATTTTTTGTGTCACAACACCTGAAGGCTACCTGATCAAAGTAAGGTGGATGGATTTCATATCTGTCCTGCCTCTATATAATGTGAAATGTACGATCACTTTTAAACAGGTTGTATGAACTGTCACATCTCATGGAGGTGTAGCATTTTTTTGTAATGTAGAATACCAACTTATTTCAGAAGCTTTTTAAATTCCGTACGAATTTTATCTTATAGGATATGATAGACTGGATACTGACTAAATCTGTCCATATTCCTATCTAGGGAAATAAGTTACATCATCCATGTTAGTGCTTTTTAACATAGCAAAGAAATGATTAACTCTTTTACCAACACTCTAATGATGAATTATTCTGACCCTAGAATAATAGTGACATCAACCTGGAGCACTTTGAAAGGAACAGAATTCTATAAGCATGTCCATTTGTGAACACAACAAGTTGGACCTGCTCAATCCAAATGTTAATGCCTTTAAATGTAAACCTGTGGCACAACTGGACACATCTTTCTGCCACCTACAAGCTTGTTGTCAGATGGGATGGTTGTCAGATCTCTTATTATTCAAACCAGAACTTCTTGTGTGTGATTGGGGGGTTGTGGTTTGTTATATTATTTATATTTTTATTGAGCTTCTGTAAAGTTTTAATTTCCCCTTGGATAAAGTATAATCCTATCTATCTATCTATCTATCTATCTATCTATCTATCTATCTATCTATCTATCTATCTATCTATCTATCTATCTATCTATCTATCTATCTGTCTGTCTGTCTGTCTGTCTGTCTGTCTGTCTGTCTGTCTGTCTGTCTGTCTGTCTGTCTGTCTGTCTGTCTGTGGTGTATAGAATTTCTGGTTCAGTGCTCTTTACATGATGTCTGCCTGAATTTATTTTGTTGTTTTTTTATCAAATAAGCTTGAAAATGATTTGTCTAGTAAAGTAAATATTTATAGTATAGGTTTAACTCTCCTCATTGTTCTCTAGTTTTTTGAAAATTATTTTATTTAATATTGGGTTTAGCAAGCAAGCCTAACACAATCATCACAATTATGAGAAATCATGATGACATTTAAATAGGCTTCTCAGTTATGCTTTTATTTAGTAATTTAATGCAAAGGTTATGTTTTACTTACTATACATTAATAATTAATAAAATTAATAAAAATTTATAATATAGTTTTTTTACTGACAAATAGGGATGTCTTTTAGGAGGTGTCAAGATAAGTTTGCACATTGAATCATACGATTATAAGAAAATCTGTGTATGAATTGCAAAACAAATAATGAAGAATACACACAAACAAAATAAATAAAATCTTTACACTTGTGTTACCTTTTTAACAAAATATGTGTTAGAAAAAAATATCAGTGGTTATTCTAGAATATGCTTGAGGACCATAGAAATGTTCCAAATTATTTTCAGTTTATCGAATCAGGATTAAAAATGTGTGTGTCGTGATGCATATGCATCTACACGGTAATGCCTCCAGCAATATACAGTGTACACTTTTTAAACATTTTTTATCATTTGTCATTTTAGTTTCTGCTTTAAGCATTTATATGCAAACACTACTGTAAATGTTTCAGCAATAAATGTGTTGTAATCATCTTGTACATGCAAATCAAAACACAGCCAGATAATTATACATTGATGACAAGTAAATGCTTATAGTGAAGTATGAATATATAAACATGTCACAGCTCAGTTGCCACTGACAATATAAAGCACAAAATTGTGCTACTGAATTTGTATTGTTTTGTATTGACAAGGAGATGAAAACCTGTACATTGTTCTAACCTTAGAAGTAAAATAAGACAAGATGAAAGTTAAGGTTTTCCATATATTGTAACCCAGCATGGCCAGAGAAAGCCTCCAGCTGTTTTGTTCCATTTCTTTCACAGATCATTAAAAATATCACATAACTACAAAAAATACATCATAATTAATAAATAATAAAGGGCAAAAAATTCAGAGATAAAATATTATTTAAAAGTACAGACACCTGAATTTTACATGATTTGTCTGATCTGCTTTGCACATAGGACAGATTATAGACGATTTTAACTAGGCTAAAACTGTAATATTCAGTGTTAATGATGTAAACTTTTGCTTAAAGAAGTACTCTAACCATCTGATGTATCTAAGATTCTGCAAAACTCAATATAATGAAGGTAAACTCAGTATTAACAGTATTCAGTTCAGTGCTGTTTCTGCATTAAAGACCACCAGATGTTTCGCAAAAATAAGTTAGAAACTTTGTCTTCTTGAGCAATTGTTTTCCAATTTCCCACCATATGCTCAATGCAATTTCCAATCTAATAAAATATTGCTTAGTATTATGTGAAATACTGCAAGCTTGTTTCTGGCTGAAGGCCTTGACCCTTTGGCCCTGAAATATTAAAGGTTTACTCTTCGGTATGTATGCGCATGTGTAAACTGAATTTTCCAGTTAGTGATGGGGCTTAAAATGTACAGCTCCTTGATCTCATCATTAAAATGAGTACTGCCTTCTTTGTTTGTACTTCCATTTTGATCTTTTACTAGTCAAGGCTAAGCAGAATAACTCAATGGAGAAGTGCAAAAATTCCAGTACCAAGTTATTCTTCGTAGGTAGCCAGAGTAGTTAAAAAAAAAATTGATCAGAGCAGGTTTGAGAGGCATTTTGATCTTCACCCTCCACTGAGGAAGACCACCTGACTGCAATAGATTTGAAAAAGCTCCTTCGACATTAAGGAAAAAACACCAGCAGTATGATACCTCTGTTTCAAGAAGCACAGAGTCCTGATACAGAAAGAACAGGAAATCATTATTCCATTGTTGGCCAGCTTTGTGTTGCTCTACAAGCACTTAGTGGTTAGCACTGCTAAAAAGACAGCTCGAGAGTGCAGTGTGTTTGTGGTCGGCATGTTCTGTCCATGTTATTGTGGTTTGTCCTTTCTCACCTCTAAGCTGTTTGACATAAAACTTGAGGTGTTACTGTTTCAATTTAAGCAGTTCATCACTAATATATATTCCTGGGTGCAAGTAGTTGTGAAGTTCTCTGTTAACTTAACATTTAAGTCTATATTACTGTATTTTTAGATGACAGAGTGTATTACAATGATCTGATGCTAACTGACACAGACCAGGCAGCCGCATCCTATCGTCTGATTGAATTTTGTGATGTTAACAGTACATGAACTTACACATCTTGCTTCGCCTTACAAGAAAAACATTGAGTGTTAGTTAGGTAAGTCAATGTTAATGTTAGAGAAGTCTGCAAACACTATGGAAAATTCTGGTATGGCCTCACTAGAAGTTTCATTCCAGGTTTCTGGTGCTGAAATATTTTCAGTTTGGCATCTTCCAACATTTGGGTGCATTACATTTTAGACAGAAAATCACAGCATCTTAGACCATAAATATAATAATCTGTTGATCCACCACTTGAGTCCTGCAGCTGTGAATTTATACAGTAACTCTAACTGACTACAGTATAATGGATAATGCAGCGGGTATTTGTGACTTTATTGTGTTTTACATTTGAGGTCAGTAACCCACTAGATTTATGGTTCAAGCTTTTGCAGTCCTACAAAAATCACTGGAATTAGTTTCAAGGAACCAAAAATACTTTTTGATAATTTAGTACCTTAGATTGATACAGTACATTTGTTAGGTTGAAAACAATGATATCTCAGTATGAGATCTACTTACAACCTTGTGAAATGTTTTAATAGATGATGTGATACAGGGTATTTGATAAATAGAGTTCTAAGCCCTACTTGGTACCCACTTTAAGCTTTGTCATGCTTTCAGAAATAAATAATCATAAATTAATTCTAATTTTATAACAATACTCTTATCAAAAATTACCACATTTGTGTGCTAAATCTGTATACTGAGGTTGCACAGGTAGCAAAACCTCTTGTTATTATACATCTTATAGTTAACCCCTGTGATATGTGAATGAGAGAATCTCTGGACATATTTGGGATGTTATGACAAAAACAACCCCATGTGATAAATTGTAACCTCAACAAAAGCAAAAACAAGCTTTTTGCATGAGGTTAAACTTTAGATTTTCAGAAAGCTCTGTCTCCTCCACTGGTCTGAGGCAAAACAGATGCCATTTATGCCTTGGCTCCCAGGTTATATGAGTCTGGAAGGGATAAGGCATGGGACAGAGGGGAGGCCAGTCATCGTCTACTGGTGGAGGAAACAAGAAACGCGGTTAGTGACAGTGCCCCTTCCTGCAAGACAGCGGAATTACTTAGCTTACCTGAGTAATCCAGGTGGCCTCCAACCATGCACGTGTGACACCTTGTAACCAGTGGCGTAGCTCAAGTTCGCGCCACTCGGGGCAGGGCGGGGCTTCAATTTACCGCCCTCCAACGTATCTGAATATGTTAACTTATTTAAATATAAAATTAAAATGACATATTGAGAAAATTTAAGATACATTTTGCATAGATTTATTTATATATAGAGAAACAGCAATATTTTTTTCACATATAATTATTTATAAGCATTAACTAGACAAGAATACAGTATAGACGCACTGATAAGCTGTGTTCTGATTATTAGTTTAATATAATTACCCTGCGAAAACCAGAACCGGTGTGGTGTACAAGTGATAGGTGGGGATGAGCAAAAACGCATTGATAACGAAACAAAATTATACATTGTGAATTAGTTGTTTATCTTCCTAGAAATTATTATCAGTGTAATGTTTCTGTTTATTTTTGTTATTGCCTCATAAATTTCAACTGCCGTGTCTGATGCTGTCACAGAAGGACTGTCTGAAAATGATTTTTGAAGCATTTGTGGATGAAAATCAGAGAATTTGACATTTTTCATTCATGAGTGATGTTTTTCCGAACCCTGCTGCTTACACGTGAAGTGTTCTGAGCCTTTTGGCCAATAATGCCGCCCCCAAAAATGGTGCCGCCCGGGGCGGACCGCCCCCTCTGCCCGCCCCTAGCTACGCCACTGCTTGTAACTTCTATTTAATCAGTTGAGCAGCATGCAACTAATCACATTACCCTGATGTTGGAATTTTATAGGATTTACAGAGCTTGAATGGATCAAAAGGAAACACAAGTTAAAGTGAAGAAAATAAGGAGACTGAAAGGAAATACATTTCTTCATTTTGGAATGTATTTGCTGGGAGAAAAAAGATGTTAGCTCCAATGACTAAATACCTTTAAAATTAAGTCATAAAAAGTATTTCAGACATACTTTTTGTATTTCACGTTCCTTCCTTTTCTCAATACATGTGTATGCATGTTTTAATAAACACCTATTTACACACAGTGTTTAAGAGTGAAAATTGCTGTCAGTCTTGAAGATTTGACGAAAAAGGGGAAAATGGGGAAGCTGAGTTACTGTTTAGGAAATTAATTTTTTTTTAAGTTGAATTAACACTGGCAGGAATTTTTATCCTACTATGAGTTAATTTTCATGTGTTTGAAAGAAATACATGTTGCATTTAATACTGTGGTCTGGACAATTTTTATTCAGGTTTCAGGGCTTTACCAACACATAGTACCATTACACTAGTTGTAAATAGAATTGAGGCTCTCCTAGAAAGCAAAATTATCCACTAAATCTCTTCCTTGAATTAGATTCCTTAGTTCATAAAGAAATGTTCTGTTACTGTATATATAAATTTGAATTTCTTCAATACGTGGATCCATCCCAGCCTTGCCTGTCACCCAGCTGCAATCAACTTTCATTGTTCTTATAGTAGCTATAGAGCAGCTCCATGTAGTTTTACCAGGTGGCACATAACAGACGTGATCTGGGGTACTTGGCATCACAAACTTCACCAAAACGAGTAGAGTAATAGTAAAGTGAAGTTTTTAATGCATTTTAAATGTTGTAATTTGTTGAAATAATTGTATGCGATGAGATTGTCAATACTTTCATACTAGTCAATTAACAGATAAATTGTTCTGACTTAATGTGGACCTCTGGATATACTGCTGCACATGGCAGATTAAAACACTGGTTCTGCACAATAATCAATTGTCAGATTTTAATATCAAGAAGAGCAAAATAACAGCTCAAATGTAAATTTGTTTGTATATAACCTTCATGCCTTTAAAGGTCTAGGGAAACAAATTGAATTTTTTATCTGTTGTCATGCTCCAGCCAGCATTTTCCCCGGGGCTACGGTTTGATTACATATTTTGGGTCTATTTTGTCTCAATTTATGTCAGTTATTTGTATTTAGGTTTATTTTATTTATTGTGTACATTTTTCTGTTTGTATGTTGGAAAAGGGAAAAGCCTCGGTAATGTCCCTTATGTTTTGTTGGTGGTTCCCCCAAGAGATGGGGCAACCTGCCAATCACTGCCAGGATGGCCCTTCATCCTATTTTACCAAGGGCCTCCCATAGTTGCTGGCAGTTCATTGAATACGCAAGGAGTGGAGAGTGTTTTTTGGTGAGTTTATATGCTATTGCTTTCCTTTGTGGGAGAGTGTTTTTTGTATTTTAACCCTGTGTTCTGCTTTTGTTATGGTGCTTATTGTTATTTTTGAACCTCTGCTCTGTTTTTGACTTCGTTTTTAGGATTTCATATTCGGACTTTGTTCACTGTGTACTGTCTTGTCTCTCCTGGCATCTCCTTGCGTTCTTCAGAACTTTGTGCTTGCACAGCCATTTTTGTGGAAGTAAACATTTATTTTATAAAGATTTGTTCTTGGCCCTTTGGGTTTTGGGTAGCCTTCACACTACATGCTTTGTTTTCTTTGTTTCCCTCAATACAGCTAGGTGGGGTCTGCACACTGATTCAAGTCTAAGAGTCCTTTTCTTCCTAAATCCCCGTAATTTTCAGGTCAGAAAAAAATAAATAAAAACTAATATAAAAAGGCAACACTATAATAACCTTGCCTGGGTGCTGTACATTCCACTCACGTGCCAAAGATATGATAGGACTTCAATCGGAATCATTTTATTGCCCCAGTGTTAACCTGTTTGTGTGTACAATAGGTTTGGCAATTCTTTTACCAAGGGATGGCTTAAACATATTGCATCCATTATAGAGTCATGCAGTTTTTTGCCATGGGTAAAAAAAAGGCAAAAAGTGCAAATAATAGGAAGCTTCATATTAACTAGGCCCACATGGTGAAATGTGCCCATGGCAAAATGGATCCTTTGGGTGCATATATTTAGTGTGGCTCAGACCTCATAAGTGTGTAGGTGTGTGCAGGTGAGACGTGAAGCCATGGAGCACCTAATCAAGGAATGGTCTACACTTGCATGTTGGGTGCAGCTTGCACATGCGAGATAAACAGGGGACAATCCACCAGAAGAGAGGCAGACATTACAACTACTGCTGATTGATTATGCTGGGGTGGCGTCATGAGAGACTGACCTGGTAAAACAGAGCTCGGCGTATAAAACTGATAGACCCAGTAGGGGTCATCTTTTGACTGTCTGGCCTTTGCAGAGTGAGCATGCTTAAATACTCAGATAGCATTTCTGTATATAGATTTTCTCACTGTTTTTTCTTGTGTATTTTTGTGCTTATGCTGTTTTTCTCACTTTCACTTTTGTTTTTTCTGTCCTTTCTAATTTTTGTTTTGTTAGAATAAGGAGGAAGAAGAATTGTTTGTATTTTTGTTTGTCTTTTTTCCCTCTAATTTGATTTGAGTGGCACTGTACATATTGTAAATATTCACTATCACATCTTCTTGTTGTATATACTCAGTGTCATTGCACAATGACTGTGTTTTGAGTGTATAATATTCACAAAGTATTATTTGCAGGCTCTATAATATACAAGTTTGGGAGTCGATGTAGAAGTGCCAGTACATGGGGCATCACAGCCTAATGGATAGCAAGCAACACTGTGAACTAAAATATTATTAAGTCACTATGTATAAATATTTCTGCTTCCGATTTATAAGCATTATCAGCACATGGTTTCCTAATCAGAGTTTATAGCAAATCATTAAATACATATTTTTATATCACATTGGCAAAAGAATTGCATAATGTACTGTAGTTACAAATGAAGGGTCTTTCAGAGACCACAGTTTTCCTGGAGTTAAAAGACAAACTGCCAGGTCAATTCAGGTCAGATTGGAATCTCTAAGGTGCCAAAAGTCTGTGTGTTTACTCTTCAGTTGTTATGACTAAAACTGACTCTGATGATAAAAGTACTAAGAAAAGCAAGTGTCAGAATGTATAAAAGAACTATTGGATGATGAATAATAAATACACACTTACATACTTACTGTTCAGGAAGGCAGTCAAAACACATCTTTTGCAAACATCAATGTCAACATGTACGATAGATAGATAGATAGATAGATAGATAGATAGATAGATAGATAGATAGATAGATAGATAGATAGATAGATAGATAGATAGATAGATCCAGCCATCCCTGATAAGGGTTAAACTCAGAGATATGCATGTGGAAGAGTCAATGGTGTCCTGGATAATGGAGTATCTGTTGGACAGACTGCTGTGTGTAGTACTCAAGAACTGTTTCTGATGCAGATGTGAGCAACACTGGAGCATCAAAAGGAACAGTCATATCTCCTTTTTTATTCACTCTGTACTCTGTATTGATAAGGGAGGGGGATGAGACAGGTTATAGGTGTCAGGTAAAGAACTTTGCTTCTTGGTGCAGTCAAATAAATGAACCACACGTCATGGCGCAACGTAAGGAGGCGGTGCAGTGAGTATGTATGCCTGATGAGCCCAGAATTAGGGCGAAACACGTGTCGCGTACTCTTTGCATTATTTGTCAGTAAAACTATGCAAAGACAATTGTGTACATCATAACATCAGCAAATCCAAGGAACTGGTTAATGACTTTCACTGCACCAAAGAGCCTCTATATCTGGTCACTATTCAAAGAGTGGATGGAGAGGTGGTCCACTCCTACAGGTACTTGGAGTTCCACATCAATGACAGGTTGGACAGGTCTCGGAACACAGAGGGACTATATAAGAAAGGAAACTGCATTCCTTCACATCCTATACAACTCTGTGACGGCCAATGCAATTTTCTATGCTGTGGTGTGCTGAGCTGGTAACATTACTTCAAGAGAGACGTACCAAATTAACAAGTTAATTAAATGGGCAGGCTCAGTTATACGATACACTCGGGATAGCCTGGAGGTAGTAGTAAAGGACAGAATTAAAACAAAACTGAGTGCCATTATGAAAAATGCCGCACATTGTCTCTCTGACACACTAACACTAAGGACTGTCAAGAAATGAATTATTCACCAGAAGTGTATCAAGAAACGTTACTGGGGCTCCTTTATACCAACAGCAGTACACCTGCATAATACCTCACTGTGACTGTGACAGACAAGTGAATTTTCATTTCTTTCTTTTTAAAAATTTCTTCCGTTTTAGTTATTAAATTATTTTATATTTTTTAAGAATATAGTCTACTGTTTAATAAATATTAAGAATTGTACATTTTTCTCACCTCCTCATAGGAGGATGACAGAAGCTATCCTGAGGTTATTTATGGATGAGGTAATCAGAGCCAGATGAGCTCTAGTGGTGAATTTCATCTTCATTAAAGTGACAACCAAGTAAAATACTGGATGCATAATTCTTTGATAATAAACAAAGAAATAAAACTATTTACTTTATAATGTTATTAAGGTACCAAAAATTATAAGAACAACAGAGAACTCCTTTCATGTAGAGTTGATAAGTTTTTAGCACAGATCCATCAAAAGATACTAAACACTGTAGTTTAATTACCAGGAAAGATTGTAGGATCACTTGATGTGTTACTTGGCGGCGGTCAAAACTCTCAAAAAGTGGCAGAAAATATAAGAACAATGTACAGATCCTTTCACATGAATGGGTTTTTAGCAGAGACCCATCAAAAAATACCCACTACTGTATTTTAAGGGCCAGGAGAGACTGACTAAAGTTTGTAAGATCACCTGATATGGTGCTTGGCGGCATGCATTTTATTTATTCTCTTGTATGTAACTTATAGCCTCCGTCTGCCAACCTCCGTATTACTATGGCAAGAGACACAAAGCACACAAGTAATTACTTGAAGAGAGAAACTGTATTTGGTTTCCCTGATTCAATTAATATCTTTGTACTACTTGTACAAAGACTCACAATAGCCACAAATAGACAAGTGATTTAAGCTAATGAATTGGGACCTTTTACTACTTCTGGCACTTTGGCCTTTGGTTTGAATCTTCAAAGGAGAATCTGTATGGCATATTCCAAGCACGTTCTGGCAGTTTAATTTAAGAATATATTGCCACAATGTGAGTGTATGTGGCTTTATACATTCTGCAATTGATTGGCATCGCACCAAGGTGATTTCTTTCTGTTCACTGCTGCTGGGCTTCATTCCTAGAATCAGATTTAATGGTTATTCAATAGACAGGGTGTATTCATCCAGTCTGAGTCCTATCCTTTTATACATTCTCAGTAACTGGTGCAGGATGAAAAAAAGCTTCTTGGTACATGGCCTCCCTGGCACACTTTTACGCCCTTGTTCCATAAATTAGCTCCATGCATTTGTGGCAATCCTGTCTCATTTCACCCCTGGTTAAATCATGGAATTGGAACACTTGGGGCCATTTTCAATGACTCTGGGCTTGGAATGTTCCAGTTTATGAGGTCTAGTTTAGCTGTTCCTTCCTCCTCTTTCTTTTTCTTTATGTTTTTGTTTGTTTTTCTTTATTTTGCCTTATACAATTTCTTGTATTAGGAATTTGTTAGTTTTTGCATACCCCTTGGGGTCAGATCACAGGGTCAGCCATTGTACAGCACCCCTGGAGCAATTACAGGTTAAGGGTCTTGCTCAAGGGTCCAGCAGAGTAGGATCTCTTTTGGCAGTGACGGGGATTCGAACCGGCAACCTACTGGATACCAGCGCAGATCCTTAGCCTCAGAGCCACCACTCCACCCCATCCAGCTAAGTTCAGTTCTTAGGGCAAGTGGGGTTTCCCTTATATCTCCCCTCACATCCATTACTTAAATTTTCTCATTCTCTTTCTCCTGCTGTAAAGCCAGTGGCAGTGGTATATAATTTTTAGCAAGGTAGTTTATAAAACATCTCCGATAAGATTGGTTTGGCAGTGTTACCTACCCTCAGGACTACCTTTACCTTAAAATTCTATTTGTAAGAAAACCATCAACATGTTCATTTCAAATATGTGCATCATTTGTATCTTACTCTCTACAAATGCCACTCTATAGGGCAAGTCAGGGACACAATCTAGCACTTTGGCATGATTAAACCATTGGGACATTTATAAATAAGTTTAGGATGTACACTCTAATACTTGATTTTTGTTCTGGAATTTCTAGTTTTCTGTTATGCTGATTAATCTCCTCCTCTTCCCATACGTCTTTTTCCTACTAGAGTTATCTTCTCTTTTATATTTCCAGTGAAAATTGCTCTGCTTATTATCAATGATGGCAAAAGCTTTCATAGCCTCACATTGAAAATCTCCAGACTTTTTTTCATTCAGTGTTTGCACACCATACCTTCATCTTAACCTTTCTTGAGACTCTGCAGTGCAGATTAACTTTTCACCAGCTCAAACACGTGGTTTAAGACCAGTAATCAACACTGTTACCCCACTCCTTAACTGCTTATGTTTCTTTTTCTCTTATGATGGACCTGCTGTAGGCACTCACAGCATTCCTCTTGGATTTGGGGTTATGCAGTGGTGGGGCAGTGAAACTACTGTTTTTTTGTCATGTGTTGTGTAGTTTGTTCTTCTCTTTAGAATTTATTTATTATTTACTTAATTGATTTGCCCTGTTCAGCATTCCCTCTCGCATTTTATCTCAATAATCTCAAAATTTGAACAATGAATGAATGAATAGGCAAAATAATCTTCCATTCATTATTAAATTAAAAAAAAAAATCTAAGCGGGAAAGCTAACTAACACACAATTGCAACCTAGTTGTGAAAATTTCACAAAAATACAGCTAAGCAAAGAAATATTTAAAAGTCACACATCATATTCTATTAAGCATTTAACATTTCAGTAGTCATTGTTGCAGCACCAGTTAACTTCAATATTTTATGTAGATAAAATGCAGTTACATAAATAAAATGGATGATAGATAGATAGATAGATAGATAGATAGATAGATAGATAGATAGATAGATAGATAGATAGATAGATAGATAGATAGATAGATAGATTACACAATTAATGGCTGCAGTTTTTAACAGCATGAGAAATAAGAGAGCTGAGGTTTGGAGGCAGAACACAGGAGTGACCGTGGCCTCCTGTGCATCTATCAATCATGAGCCAGAAATCTGACTCTAGCCTCTGACTTCAATCTTAGGCATTCCGTGTGTTTTTTCCTGTACATCCTACAGAAGTTTGTTGTCCATGACAGGTCCATTCATTTGCAGGCTGTCTTATATCCAGTAGGTGAGCCTGCTCTCAGAGACGAGCACAGTTTAAGAACAAACTGAATTGAAATGATTCTACTAGACATGGATAGCACAATACAGTTTTGAGGAATAACTCTTACACTGGCACAATTGAAACAGAGTATGGCAGAATATTTTGTGAAGACCTAATCTGTGCTTATTCCCCTGCTCACATTGTTTGCCTCTTAGTGGAGTATCAGTTTCATTATATCAATTAATGCTGCTTGCATGTCCCATCAAATTTACATCAGTAACCCATATGTGTGGTAAATGGAAGGCAAGTAGATAGGAGCACTAACATAACATAGAGAGGGAGGGCAAGAGATAGAGAAAGAGAGAATGACAGGGAGGCAGTAGGCCTGAAGTAAACCAATTAATGCCCCCCAGGACACTAGGGCACAGACAACCCAGCTAAAGAAAGTGTTTCCAGACCTTCTTGTGAAATGAATGCCAGAGGTGGCAACACCTCCTGGTGGTTAGACAGCACAGAAGGGAAGTCCTTCAGGTGGTGCAAAGTTCTGAGCTGACTTGAAGACTCTGCCCTCTAAGGGTAATGCAAGGCATGGGGGTGCAGAAACACCAGGAGCATCTAGACGTAGTTCCAACTTTGGGCGTCTGGAACAGATACACATTTGTAATTGAAGAGCATGTAATGACATTATCTGTTTAGCAAAACTAAACTTCTTGTTTTCTCAGACCAGACATATGCAAGAGCTGGTCATTGCAAATTCAGTTTGAACACATTTTATTTGTTCTTGTAATTATTTTTTGAACTTTATGCCAACTCATAATTTTTAGGGTCTGATAGGCCGAAGCCTACAGGTAGTAATCGGGGACTGGCTGTATCTAGGGTGAGTCTCTTCTGGACAGAGCACATAAGACCTTGGTCTGCTTGTAGAATTATTTTGGAGGCCTCAGCACCCTCCTACCATGTTTCTAACTCCCATTCACAACATAGTGGAGTACTAACATAACATGTTAATTACAACACATAAATAAAGCAATTGCACTAAACATATTTCACTTTTGTTTTACATGAAATAAGAGGGTTGTTTTCAATGTATACATTATTGATATAATATACACAGCCTGTATTTCCATTATTTCAATATAGCATTCATACCTCCTTACCCCAATAGAAGGTCATAGGGAGCCACAGCTTATCCATAGCAGCAACAGGTGCAATGCAAGAAGCAGCCCCAAACTGTCCATTACAGGGACACTCATGCACAAACCCATAACCATATAGGATAACTGTATAGTTCCAAATTACATAACCTCCACACAAGAGGAGAACATGCAGACACCACACAGACAATTTCCGGAAACAGGAATCAACCCAAAGAAGTTGAATCTGAGATAAGCAGTGCTAACCACTGTACCACAATGCTGCCCTCCAATTTTTATGATTTATTTTTACAAATTAATAATGTGTACTGTACAACAACTCACTTAATTTGGGAGTCCTGATATCTTAATTTAATTATGCATACTATATTTTAGGCAACATTTTCCTGTACTTTAAGAATTGTATTCACTCTGAACATTAGCAGGATGCAAAACACAAATGTTCTAACAATGCTGGAATGAGTCGCACTGTAAAAATAAAGCTTTTACAGGTTAATCTGACCATGCCATCTTTCCCAAATGTATTATGAATAATTTTAAATTAAGTCATATCTTTGCTTCAAAATTAGGCAAATCACTAAGCCCCTGTGAAATAAATTTTAAAAGCAGGGCTGACTGCAGCAGAGCTATTACCCAAGGTGACCTTCCTAACATTTTCCCTCTGGTTTAAGATCTGTGGTGGCGAGAACAGGTCTCCATTTAATATTTCATTATCAAAGAGGAAGTTGTTTTTAAGATCAATGTCCTCTTGTATAAGCCACTTATTGCCACTAAATACATTGGAGGAGAAGTGAATTTGGTCCTCTTATTCATCACTTGACTTATCACATTGGTCTGGTTTTTATACTATAGACTGCCTGTGCCACATACCAGTACAGCGACAAAGCTGTCTGCCAAGGTCAGAGATATTAAATGCTTATACCTTGAGTCTGGTGTATCAACAAAATCCCTCTGCTGTGAACTACTTTCAGTTGTAAAACCACTGAAGCAAGAACTTCAAAAATGTAAAATTAGGTGGTATTAGCAGTAACATATACACATTTAATTTTTATTCTAACAGAAAACAGATGTAAGAATTATTAATATTTTCTTTAGTGAAAATTGTGAATTTCTGTTACAAATGCTACTTAAATAAAAAATATCAACCCACAATATGTTTAGACTGCTTCTTAATCTATATATCAGTGTTGTGACACTAAATATATAATTAGTTTGCTGCCTCAACATTTGCCTTTGAAGCACAGTAAAATAAATTAAAAATAAAGAATTATTTCCCTTCAATTATATCTTGACATGGGGCCAATATTGCCCTTTTAACTCATTTCAGGGCATTAGTACCAGCAATTGAGACAAAATTAATTAACCTGAACAACAGAATATGTCTTCACTATTCAAACATTTACACTTAACATGTTGTATTATAAGGGCGGCATATTGGCGCTGTGTTTTAGTTACAGGGCCCCTAAACTGTGGAATGGTCTGCCTGCTACTATCAGAGATGCCCCTTCGGTCTCAGCTTTTAAATCCCGGCTGAAGACTCACTACTTCAGTTTAGCATATCCTGACTAGAGCTGCTGATTAACTGTACAGACTGCATCTCTGTTGTTAGTCATTAGCACTAAAACATAAGTAACATTATAGTTATAATTGGATACTACCCCTCATCTATTCTGTTTCTTTTCTCTGTACTCAAATGTGGCACTCGGTGCCACGGCCCACCTGCTAAGTTGTTTTGCCTGCCTAAGGCAAAGTCATCCCTGATGGAGGATCGCAGGAATCGTGGGAAAGAGGGGTCCTTTCAACGGATTGGCTGGCCCAACGCTGTTTCACCCGTGGAATGGCCAAATGGGGAAGGCAGCTTGATGGCTGAGGTCTCCAGGACTCTAAACAAATCCAAATCATATTATGTGATATCATCTACTGTTAAATTCTGCTCAGTACTTCTAAAATTTTTGTTTTTATACTGTATTGAGGATTTGTTCTGTTCTGTGTATTGTATTGTATTGTATTGTATTGTATTGTATTGTATTGTATTGACCCCCTTCTTTTGACACCCACTGCACACCCAGCCTACCTGGAAAGGGGTCTCTCTTTGAACTGCCTTTCCCAAGGTTTCTTCCATTTTTTCCCTACAAGGTTTTCCCTACACTTCTTGTGTGATTTTGGGCTATACAAAAATAAATTGTATTGTATTGTATTCTGATAGCACTGCTCCCTCGCAGTAAGGAGACTGGGGTTCATGTCTCAGGTCCTCCCTGCGTGGAGCTTGCATGTTCTTCCCATGTTTGTGGGTACTCCGTTTTTTTCCCACAGTCCAAAGACATGCACGTTAGGCGGATTGGCGATACTAAAGTGGCCTTAGTGTTTGGTTTCGGGGGGGGGGGTGTGTGTGTGTGTGTGTGTGTGTGTGTGTGTTTGCCCTGTGATGGACTAGCACCCTGTTCTGGTTTTGATCCTGCCTTGTGCCCTATGCTAGATGGGATAGGCTCCAGCACCCCCTGTGACCCTGTTTAGGACTTACCAAGTTAGACAGTGACTAATTGACGTTGTATTACAGTAGACAATTACAACTTATTCTCTGATGGCTCAGTTGTCATCTTGTGAAAAGTTCAAGAAGCCAGCAGATTGGCTGCAATTACTCTTTCAGACCTTGTTACACCAGTCAATTTCCATTATGATAAAGGTAAGCCATTGGACATATTTGTCTTCATTTATGACACTAAAACAAACAAACAAAAAAAATCATCAATTTAATTAACCTTCTTTAAAATAAACTTTTTCATTGTGTAATTCTTAAATGAAATATAAACATATGTTACATCAGTCATTTAAAACCGGAACATGTGAACAATATGTCATTCTCAGCTCCAAGGTTTATCTAAATAATAAACACCAAAGGAGCCAAGGCCAGGAAATAATAAACACAAATAATGCATTTTCATACATTATTGGCAGTTATTTAATTCTAGAGTGTAGAAATGTGTACAGAATCATATAACAATTCACAGTTATATAACAATATACTTCTAGTAAGTAATTTGGAGAATATAAGAAGAAAAACACCAAGCAGTATTCAGTGAGAAAAACATGTCACAGCCTACTAAATGCTAGATTTTTCTACAGAATTTTAACAATAATACCACTTTGGATGACATTTTAAAAGTAATGTAAGAGCATTGACAGGAAAAAAAACAAAAAAAAAGCAGTACAATAACAAAAGGTGACCAGAACTTTTAATAATAGTAATAATTACTTTCATTTAGTTAGTGCTTTTCATAGATAGTGGGGAACCGTTTCAACCATCACCAATGTGCAGCCATCACCTGAATAATGCGACAGCACAATTTTCGAACCAGTACACTCAGAACACATTAGCTATTGGTTGGTAAAGTGGGGAGAGCGGTAGGTAGCCACTAAGGGATAGGAGATGATTAGGAGGCAGGAATGACCAGGCTGTAGTGGGCAGTTTTGGCTTTGGAAAACGTCCTACTGTTTTCAAAAGATGCCCAGGAATGTTTTATTGACCACAAAGGGTCAGGATTTCTGTTTTACATTGGTGCTGGTTTTTACAGCACAGTGTCCCCAGGGGGTACTGGGATCCAGACACAGACTGGAGGGTAAGCGCCCTCTGCTGGTCTTATTAACACCTCTTCTAGCATGAAGCTGGTCTTCCATCAAAGTTACAAGTGTCGAACTCCAGTCCTGGAGGGCCACAGTGGCTCCAGGTTTTTATTCTAACCATCTTCTTCATTAGTGACCAGTTTTTGCTGCTAATTAACTTCTTTTGCCTTAGTTTTAATTAACTTGACTCAGGCCCCTTAGTTGTCTCTTTTTCCTAAATGAGCAGCCAAACAATAATGAGACACAAAACAAGCCACCATATGACCAGCTCACCTGTGCCCATCAAACAATATCTGAAAATAAAGAAATGTGATGGTCTCAGTAAAGTTGATCTCTCTCAGGTCACCAAACCATTTTGACGGTGTTCTTAAAAAACAGCAAAATCAACAGTTTTGGAAATGTCTGCTGTGGCAGAATGAGAGCAGCAACAAAGCATGGACTTAAATAATGAATTTAATTAGCAGGGCGGCCTGGTGGCGCAGTGGTAGCACTGCTGCCTCGCAGTTAGGAGACCTGGGTTCGCTTCCCAGGTCCTCCCTGCGTGGAGTTTGCATGTTCTCCCCGTGTCTGCGTGGGTTTCCTCCGGGCTCTCCGGTTTCCTCCCACAGTCCAAAGACATGCAGGTTAGGTGGATTGGCGATTCTAAATTGGCCCTAGTGTGTGCTTGGTGTGTGGGTGTGTTTGTGTGTGTCCTGCGGTGGGTTGGCACCCTGCCCGGGATTGGTTCCTGCCTTGTGCCCTGTGTTGGCTGGGATTGGCTCCAGCAGACCCCCGTGACCTTGTGTTCAGATTCAGCGGGTTGGACAATGGATGGATTTAATTAGCAGCAAGAATGAGCTTCTCATTAAGAGATTGGTTTTAGTGAAATTGTTTGGAGTTTGAAATCCCAGTTTAGCTGGTCATCTGTTGGCTTGTTTCACATCTCATTTCTGTTTGGCTGTCATTTAATGAAGAAAGGAATAAATTCAGAGGACAGAATCCTTAAAATGAAGGGAAAAGAAGTTAATTAGCAGCAAAAACTTGTCACTGAGTAGGAAAAGGGTTAGAATGAAAACCTGCAGCCACTGCGGCCCTCCAGGCAAACATGTTTACCTTCAGATGGATTTGTTCTGAAGTGTAGACATGGGCCTCTGAATTTTATATACTAAAACACATCTCAGCAAACTGCAGAGTGTACCATGAAACAACTCCATAATCAAAATACAATCTTGCATTTTAAAGGCTAATATTATGACATATGTTTCCCATGTTGCACTGTCCCACGATGGTGTGTCACCTAAGAAACATATTTAATGTACAGCACAGATGCATACGAATAAGAAAGCTGCAAGCCCAGTAAACTTAGTAATGCACAGGATATGTTATTTACAATTGAATTTTAGATCTAAGGAGCCTACACTACCTTTGATGGTATGATTTTATAATCAACATCAAAGTATTCATACTTAAACAACACTAGTTGGAAAAATATGCACTGCAGATTTCTAACAACAAATGTATGGCCCATTACCTGTAATCTAACAAAACACTGAGTAACAGGTGAGGTGGCACAGTGTTTACAAGAGTCTGTGTTGAAATGCCAGCCCAGTCACTGTCTGTGTGGAGTCCAAATTCACGTGGATTTCAACTGTTGATTCCAGTTTCCATACTCAATCCAAAGTCATGCTATGATGTGTGATTAGCAGTTTTCAATATGTACTTGAAAACACCACGGAATTTACTTGGGTCACCTGCCTCCACTGCTGTAAGTATTGTGTGTGGAATGCTGGGCAAAGAGGATTCAAAAAATGGATGGCTGTGTGCTAGAACCATACTAGAACCTAAATGTTTTGTAAAACATGGTAGAATACAAAGTATTATACTTTAAAAAGTAAAATACAATAAATAGCATAAAAGCAGTATTACCGTAAATATTGTGCTTGACATTGTAACAAAAAGAATGACAGAAACAAATGTCCTTTTTCAATTTTAACAATGTTCTGATCAGATAAATAGTTTGAAATTTACAGAATAACTTCTAAAAAGCAACTTCAGTTAAAAGTTGGAAGATACACACATTCGACAAATAGAAAGCTTAGTACAGAGTGGTGCCAACTAAAGATTTGCAAACCAAATCCTAAGGGGTATTTAAAAGGAAGTTTGCAAAATGTTCTCCAAAATGCCCTCCTGATCTCTGCGATAATGGCTTTTGTATGCTGTCAAGATGGAAGATAATGCAAGTTAAATCTAATTTCAAAAAGGCATTTCACTCATTGCATATTATCACAGTATAACCATTAAATTACAAATCACAGAAGAAAAAAAGATACCTTTCCTATTTCATCAACATTTGCTAAGCATTATGCAGCATGTTATAGTGTTAGATTTTAATGAATGTTTTGCTTGGAAAAGAAAAGTGCAAATGTATTTTTAATGCATGAAGGCTTTATTTTATTATTTATTTATTTTTTTAATGGATGGACAACTTGACATTATTTTTGATAATGAATTGTAGTACAGTATTGCAGCTCATACTACATGGAAACGTGATACGTAGATAATAAAGGTAATGATTTAATTATAATCATACATAAGCAGTGGAGATAATGGAAACAGATGCACTCTAATGGTTGTTTAATTAGCTGTAACTGCCGATGTATATTTTTGTTTGTTTCTCCTTTGTGTAAATTGGGGACGAATATGAAAAATCCCCAGAACTCCTGAATGTAGACTCATTTATACCTGAGCATACTGAAAAAGAAAGATTTCTAGTAATATTTATATTGGCTTATCTTCACAAAAGTACAAACACTTAACTTGTCATTGTTGTTCATTTTTCTATTCTGTAAAACTCCCATTTCATGAATTCATTTTCTCCTGTGACTGTGGTAGGAGCCATAGCTGATTCATGTACATATACAATATACAGAAAATTCAACTATATAAGAAAAATACAGTAAATTGCAAATTAACTTGTGGCAAATCTCCACCCACAGGCTAAATTAAAAGGTCAATACTTTCAAAAAAGCAATTACTGTAAATGAGTTGCATTTTTAAAAATTTTTTTGCAACACATTTTATGCACAGAAAAATAATGTGATTTATTGAATTCACATCTGGTTTTGAAGTATAGGGGGAAGACTGTGGCCTCGTTTTTGTCGACATGTTATATAACGTACCTATGTGCAGTCACATTGGGGACATTGAATGTCCTTGTGCATAATAATAAATTTGCCCCACTTTGTGACTGCTTTCTATGTGTCTTTCACAAGGGTATCATTATACAGTCACACTCCTAGGAATGCGACCCTGGTGTCCTGGAGAGATTTGTGTACATCAAATATTCTTGGAGCTCCTGCCATTGTTTTTAGTTGTATTTTATATATGTAAATATATATATATATATATATATATATATATATATATATATATATATAAGAATACTAAATAATATAATATCAAAAAATATAAATCCCATTATAATTATGCCATATAATTATTATATATGCCATATATATATATGTATGTATGTATATATGCTGTTTGTAGCATGAAGTAAGATTTCTCTGATTTTAGGACTTTATCAGTGCTGGAAGATTGTTATTTATATCCTAATATGTAAAATCATAGAACTCTTGGAGTGTATACTTAGTTTTTTTCAAGAATGTACGTTGATATGTGTCTGTGCACATGGCAGGCTTGCCAATATAAAATGGTTCAAAGTGCAGGGGCCAGAAAAAGGACAATTTAGGAAATAAAAATAATCTTGTGATGGTTTTTCATAAAATAAACCAGTTGTCATCTACAACAGAATTTACTATTAAGGCCATGTCTGGGGGTGGTGTTTACCAGTGAACACTTGATGGCTGGGCAATCCAAAAATGGCCAGCAGATCTCAGCCTGAGGAAGGCAAATAGAGCCATCATGTGCTCTCACTATTATCAAGACTAAAGGAAGGGCTGGGGGTCAGGTGAGATGCCACTTAGGTAACAGGCCTGTGTGTGGAATGGATCTGAATATGCTAGACATTGGCAAAGACCAATGAATCAGTGCAATGGCAGCAGTTTTCAGTTTGTACTGAACTGTGGTTGTAGACCGGGAGCTAACTTCACAGATGAAGATTTCAATGTACTGGTCAGCCTACATTCCATTTTTATCAATAGTGATAAGCTCTAGGTACTGACTGTTATGGATATGCTATGTTTTTGTAGGGGGGTGTTAATTTATGCATTTTATTTTAACTATTTTAGTATTTATTTGCAAAAAATCTAGATTTGTGGTTTATTTAGTGCTCTGTTTTAATTATAATGGCATTTATATTTTTTGATATTATATTATTTAGTGTTTATACAACACTGTTTAGATATAATGTGACTCATATAGTTGCATCAATGATGCAGCAGTCTGTGTTTATATATTTTCCACTTTTGAATCTCTGAATTATCCCTTGGTGGATTAAGAAAAGACTCTCTTGTGGCTCATGGTAGCCTATTTTTCAAATATAAAGTGGAAAGATTTGTTTCCGTATTCTGACTTTGGCTCCTATTCCTGAGTGTTCTTTTGGCTCTCATGTTAACTTGCCACTCTGCTGAATTTTGTCTTTTTGAGATGGCCTTTGCCTGCCTGACTTCATGGTGCATCTTTGTTCCTGGTCCTATTCTGTCTCACAATAACTAACATGTACTTAGAGTGTACGTAACACTGAACAAAGGAACGAACGTGGAAGCGTAAGAATTTATGGTTCCCATGTTTAGTTTATTCTGCGTAATCGAGCGACAAGTTCAACATTATGGGATAGCACTGGAGTACAGTTACTCCTTCTCCAGTTTGAGTCTTTTGTCTTTAGTCAAGTAGATCACTATAATACACTCCTAATTATACTACCTAAGACAAACATTGATCGGTTGCTGTTAGTTCAAAATGCAGCAACAAGAGACTAAACCAGAAAAGAGAAAATTTGATCACATCTCACAAGTTTTAACATTGTTACATTGGTTAAAGCTATCCTGTAGAACCTTGTTTTAAAATACTACTAATACCATATAAAACTAAATAGTTTTGCTCCTTCCTATATTTTGGAATGTGTGTCCCCTTACATTCCAAATCATAACCGTAGATCTTCTAATGGTGGTCTGCTTATGATTCCAAGATGCTATGCACCAAAAATCTGGAATACTTTACCAACAGATATATACCAGGCTATCTGACATTATCATTGGACTTATCTTTACAAAAATAAAAAAACAATACCATACAGTATATAATGATTCTAATATATATATATATGTTAAGTCATTTTTGATATTTATTTATTCGTTATTTTTCTTACCTAATGTTAATTCATTTTTTCTTTTGTTGCGACTGTTTCTCTGACATTTTATAAAGCACTTTGACTTATATCCTGTGTGTGAAAATGTGCTGTACAAATAAATGTTGTTGATGAAGATGCAAACCTGAGGTGCCTTTCATGCACAACAATGAAACAACATCCAGGGAATACCCTGGACCTGCATAAAGGATTACATATTGAGGGTGGCCAGGATATGATTGAGAATTCTCCCCTGATGTCCCTAGGAACTGTTGCTGATATATGTTACCATTGTAAACATCACCATAGAAGGACAAATGCAAAAAGCACCATTATTAACCATATTATTGGTGGATATAATAATAAGTATTGCTATTTATTGGGCATGCTCATCTATTCACAGAACAAAAGTTGTTTAATAACATACAGTTCTTCAATAGTTTTCTATATATAATTGTACATGGGAGCTTTACAGGCAATTGCAACAAGTCTATATTCTAGTGCTTTTATCGAAAAATTCTGACAGTTAATCAAGTGGCTTTTACATTTTTTTTTTGTGGTGTTTGGGTAACAAAAAACAAAAACAACAAAAGAATCAATCCATTTTCAAACATATTTAGATAGATAGATAGATAGTGTGAGGGAGGAACAATCTCCTCAGTCTAACTCTAAGGATGTAGGAAGACAAAACCTACACCTAAAGAGGAACTGGTCCATCACTGGGGACATGCACGCTCACACTCAGCTAATCTTGAGTTACCACCATGCATTTCTTATGGGAAATGTGGGGAAGCCATAATATCCACTGTAAAATTCACTTAATGTGCAAATGTCTCACAGACAGCTAATTTGAATTTCAATTTCTTGAGAAAAAAAAATTCAACCCAAGTAAAAAAAAGTTATTGAGATGCAAGGAAGTTAAAGATTGCTATGCTTTATATTTACCAGTATTATAAATTAATCTGCTGCACAAAAGCCTGTGTTTTTCATTGTGGTCTCATATACAACATTTAAGTAATGACCTGATGATGGCTTACTTACTGTGACAGTTTGGGGCATGGCTTAAGAAAACTGGAACAGTGTATTATTGTTTGTTTTTGGTGACTATACTGAAAGCGCCATTGCTCACTGATTGATGTCTGACAGCACTACACATCAGTTTCCCCCAAGAGACTATGGTAGTGTCTAGGCTGAGATTTTATGCATACAAATGCTGTAGAGCAAGTAATGCTTCCAGATGGCTTACATTTACAGTAAAATAGAATTCTCTTCACCATTTTTTCAAACAAGTAATCTTCTTTAAGAGGAAAAATTGTCTTTTAGTTACCATTTTTCTTACATTTATACTTGAGACATGCCTAAATTCCTTGTTGTATTAGAATAGGATATTAATGATAATGTTCTTCAGTGTATGGCAGCAGAGAAATGAACTGGTCTGAAGCAAGTATTTAATACAATTTATTTACAGTAACCGTATGTTGAAGCTCTGTCGGTATTGATCAGTAAAATATGAAATGTCAATTTTCTATAAAAAGCATAACATTCATATAAAATGTGAAATACTGCCATTTGTGCTCTTTTGTTTTTAACGCTTAACAAAATATTAGGAAAATTAACATAATTATTCATTTTCATTTGACCTCATGTAATGTCACTTTTTTCACATATCATAATATGTGTTAGAAAAAAATCATCACTTAATTTGATTCATATAATTAATGCCTTTATGATACAAATGTTCTGCTAGAAAACAATTCCTAGTAATTGGAATTTTTAAGATTACACTATAAAATAAAGTTCACTATATTTTCCAGCATTTTACTGTGTATTTCAGTACTCTGTTTTCTATAAAATAATAAAGTTTCAATTTCCTTAAGGTTTTGAGTTTAAATACCTTTTTAATTTTTTATAACATGCATGATACCCGAGCAGCTTGGTAATCAGACTGAATATGGTGTCATGCACATGCCAGTAGGAGAACGTTGTATGGACCAAGTGAAGGTAATTCCATGCCAGGCTTGGGGGTGACGGGGAGCACTAAATCTTCTGTTATCTCTGAAGACCAGCCACGAGAAAACCTGTCTGACTCATCGTTAAAGATGTCACTTCCCATTCTGGCACCCGAGATGATGTCACTTCCGGTTCTGGTGCCTAGGCAGATGTCACTTCCCATTTCGCACGCCTACAATGACGTCAGAAGAAGGTCACTTCCGGTTCCTCCATGTCACTTATGGTTTTTCCGATTAAAACCACCATCTTCTCAAACCTCAGTCAGTTCATGTCTGGACTCCATCAAAGACACTTCTGTCTTAAAACAAGCCCATTGCAGCCAGGGATAATAGGGATAATATACGGGTGGCTGCCCCAAACCATTTTAAGTGTGTCGAGTATGATCTTTTCACAATGGCTATATGCCTGGTTCAATCATTAGTGTGACTCTGAGAGTGTGTCACTTAATTGTGCAAAGGACTTCATAAAAACTAATGCTTTCCTTCTCCCTCAGAAAGCTAATTTTGAGACCATGAAAATATATCTGAATTTACACATACTGTTACAAAGATATATGTATTTACTCTGTCCAGGGCTGTGTTCTTCCACATGGTGGTGCATGGAGGGACCCTGGCCACTTATTACCCTAAATTGAGTTTGAAAATGTAAGTATAGTATGCTTTTCAGTATGTCTGGTCATTAATTCAATTCCTGTTTCTTTACTAAAACAAAGTTTGATGCCATATTTTAAACAGACAGCCACCATGATTTTACACATCACACAGTGCAGAATTCATGTGCCCATTACCCTGCAATGTCATAGCAAGAAAACGGCAGTTAATGTAACATCCTCGATAAAAACAGAAAAACAAATATAAAATAAATTAATACAGAATGAATGTTATCTCTTATGCCCTGACATGGCATGATGAGTTGAAATGCCCCAATATTTGTTAAATATTTTATTTGGTTATGTTATGTGCTGGGTCTGGTTTCTGAATTCCAGGTGAAATGATGAGTCCAACTGCATACTGCCTAAAGCCACATTGTTATCTCCCACCAACCATATAACAATAAAAATCCAAAAAATATGACTAAAATAAAAGCAGTACAAAATATGTAGAAAATTGCAATCTACATATTCCAAAAACTCAAGAATCATAAAAGTTCCTATGCAGAATCCTTTTGCAGACCTTTAATACTCTGGGTGAGTTTATCTAACATTCTGCTAGACCATATGCCATGTTTTCTCACTTTGGTTCCCATGTGCTGATAATTTCTAAGTAACCCTTAAAGTTAAAATGTAGTAAATTGGAAATCAGATACATGATCCTCAACTCAGTTTAAAAATCTTTAAAACATTCTACTATTTTATCTATACAGTATGGTATATATGAGATCTCAGCTTCATCTTACAGCCGGGACACCAGAACCATAAAGATATCTGTACAAAAATGAACAAACAATTGCAGAACATCCACATAAAATAGCATTCACTTTCTCTGTTAGCAGTTGGAACATGTTTATAGACTATTTTTCAACAAATAACTGAAATATATTGAGTGTAATAAACTAAATAATACAATTTATTAATAATATATGGATAATAGAAGATGGATTTATGCACGTATATATACAAGCAAAGGATTGTAACAGCACAAAGCAAACTATAAGTGCATCTACTTTGATTCCAAGAAATATTGTATATAACTTGGTAGTGTGACGGGCGGCCACGACATTAACCCGGCTGGGACACCAGCTGGATGGAAGGACCGGGGGAGAGGGCATCTGCAAGGCACTACCTCCCCCGGACGTTAGAGGGCAGCCCTCATGGGCGGTTGTGGCACCATGAATTCCCGCAGGGCGCACAGGGAGTTGGATTTTGGCACAGCCTTTTTGGGTTCTGTGGGGGCATCCAGAGGGAGCTGCAGGGCCCAATTTCAGGCTTTCACCACACCTGGGAGTGATTCCAGGTCTGATTAATGAGCCACCTGGAACACTCCCGGGAACAGCTTAAAAAAAGCCGCCTCACTGCATTCAGGGAGCCAGAGTCGGGTGGAAGAGTAAGAAGCTTGCTGGAGGAGTGGAGGCAAGAGAAGGAAACGAAACAAGAGAAGAGTGTTGACTGTGCTTTAAACTGTGCTGTACTTTGGGGAGCGAGGAAGAAGTGTTTCCCCAGCTGAAAATAAATGTGTGCTATGTTGAGCTTGGGCTCTGTGTCTGTCTGTGTCAGTTTAGGGTAGCTGTATGTGCCACAGTGGTCCACAGTAGTTAGAATAAAGCCAGCTAATAAATTGTTGATCATTGGTATTACTATAACTAAAAACTACTAATCTATGTGAAAAGTATGTTTTTACCTGTTATTAGTTTCTCATCCTGAATTGAGAACAGAGCATTTCATTGCAGCATCTTCCATCCAAACAAATACACACACAAAGGAGCTGTGTATGGGGGAGTAACTCAGTGCAGACTAGCTGAGAAGAAATCAACACCTGAGAAAAAAATGACAACTGTTGCCATCACAGTGCAAATATTATAAACTTTACAACTACATAAGAACTTATTAACCGGAAATATGAAAATGAATTCTATCCAGAACATTTTAAAGTTGGTCCATAGTGAATTGTTTTCTGGGTAATTGACAACTTTATAAGAAGTTAAGAAGGTCTGGCATTTGCCTCTTGAGCAAAGGATTTATGTGCCAAAGGAAAGCAAGATATGTAATGCCAGTCTGTTAAATAACAGTGTGTATTACTTGTTTCCTGGATTTAATGAACTTTTTGATCACACACTTGCTTTGTTACATGACTATCATTGCAGTGCCTTGTTTTAGACAGTCTAAACTGCAACCACAACTTACAAGTATAATGTGCGGTTCTGCAATCTATAAAGAAATAGATGACACATATATATCATTACCGTCTGAAAATTTTGAAAAACAGTTCTGTTTAATTATAAATGTTACATACACAATTCTTTATAAATATCCAATTTCTATCTTTTACTATCATCGCTCAAGAACTACCTGGATGAACCTTAAGTAAACACAATTTGTTCCATTGATTCTTAATGTAGGACCGCCCTGGTTGCTTTGGGGGCCACGGGTGCAGAGCTTTGAAGCTCAACCCTGTAGGGGCCCGTGGTCACCACCAGGGGGTGCCCGGATGCCTTGGCAGCCCTGGACCTCAGCACTTCCGCCACACCAGGAAGTGCTGGGTGGAAGAGGAGCAGGGACACCCGGAGTGCTTCCGGGGATACAGCTGGCACTTCCGCCACACTGGGGCTTGTCGGTGGAAGATTGCCGGAGCACACCTGGAGCACATCCAGGGGATAATAAAGGGGGCCGCCTCCCTTCATTCAGGGCTGGAGTCAGGTGGAAGAGGATGAGGTCTGGAAGGAGAGAGAAGGAGGCGGTCTGAAGAAAAGGCATACTGTGGTTTTGGCCTGGACTGTTGTGGTGATTGGTGCTGCGGCACTGGGTTTTGTGTACTTTATTATTATAATAAACATGTGTTGGCTTTATAAAATGATGTCCTTCTGTCTGTGTCCGAGGCTCGTTCCACATCCTACAAACCTGAAATTGAATTCATAAGTACAGTAAACAGATGAGCTGATGTAATCAGGTTTCTCTTCCAGTGTTAAATTATTTGTAAGAGGTTTAAAATCCAACCAATTCCAAAAACACAACAACCTGAGTACAATAAATGCCAAACATTTGGCTAAGGGTTGGAATATGTGGTTCATTGTTACCTCACAACGCAATTGGGCCACTTCCTTCACCCAGTACAGTCGTTCCATTTTTGTTCTACACAGCTTGAAAATACTCCTTTAGGTGGATATTGTTTATACTGATTATAAAATTCTACCCTGTTGTTACCTGTGTAAGGCTTCACTTTCTCTTAACAAAACTGTGGGAGCAAAAAGCCTGTCTTATTCTGTGGAAAATGTCTGTCCTCCTCAAGAAGGAGAAGTATGCTAAAGCATTAAGTTTCATGTAAAGTAAGTTCACAATGTAGATTGATTCCCTCCTATTCTTTCCTCCGCTTAGTATTGGTTAAAGGTGCCTACCAGAAGCATTGCCCATGAGGTGCTTAAACTGGATGGATGCCTCGATAACAACTACATGAACTTTCCACTTTTAAGTGACAGTGACCCACCAGTGTCCACCTTTTTTTGCTGCGCCAGTCTTATAACACACCTTTATATGACAACATTTTGAGTTTCCCCAATTCTCAACATCAATGTACACCATTTTCTCCTTAAACTCACTCAGACAAATCTGAAAGTGCTAGACTAGCTGACTTTCTTGCAGATACTGTCTATCTAAATGGCGTCTCCATGAATTAAGATATCAAGCTTTGTATTTCCTTCATCATTACATTTTCTAGGTGAAAAACAGTTTTGCAAAGAATTTAAAAATAATTTTCAAAGTAAATAAATAAAAAGCTTTTCAGAAACAGGTGACCATGGAGAATAATGAAGCAGACATCATGAAGATGTAAAACCTCCTAAGTATAACATTACAAAGCCTACCAAACAGTAACAAAAGTATCACCTATCTATTCTTGGATTCATGTCTCCAGTTTCATCCATTGTTTGTGAAGTACATTAGCTGGTAATGAGGGCAATGGAATAGAAGAACTTATACTTGTGTTATTATTTAAGCTGCCGGGAAACATCTACAGATAAAGACTGTAGAAATCAAGGTAACACGATAAGTAAAATGCTCATATTTTCCTTTTTGTATGCATTGTTTGCCCAGAAGTTTGCAGGTAAAAAGCAAAAGTCAAAGAGAACCAATGGTCCATTTATCAATAAATACTGGTTCCAACTAAACTAGTTACTGTGCAAATTATTTCAAAGAAAGCTACATTTCAGGCAACTATTTACACATCTTGCCTGAAGAAGGGGCTTGAGTTGCCTCGAAAGCTTGCATATTGTAATCTTTTTAGTTAGCCAATAAAAGGTGTCATTTTGCTTGGCATTTCTCTACATTCATAATGGCTAACACGGTACAACACCCTAGTACTACACCATTCTAGCTAGAGGGAAAATATAAATAAACTTGTTCATTCCTTCATATTTTATGTGTCTGTTATAACTTTTATCAAAATAATTTATAATAGTGTGCCTATGTCACCCTGGAATTTGACCACATTTCAGAAGACAAGAAAAACAATGTGAGTCTAAACACCTGCACTGCCAGGTTTTCTGCCTGAGCTGAATTTGTCATTGTGTAGGACAAGTTTTGGTTGCTGCAGGCTGAAAATTAATATTTCTGTCTTCTGAGGTCTACGACAGGCACATGTGTATTATCCAAACCATGCTTGTCAAAGGCTACAGGACAATGAAAAATTAATTCACAGTTTATAGCTGCAGGCACAATTGCACAAAGACATTGGGTAGGTTCTGCCAAAAATGTTTCTTTAATTTCAAAATCTTTGCTCTGAGTATTCTTTCTATGCAGCTTTTACAAGAGAAAAAAAGCCAGCATACATTTGAATTATTATTGCTCTCAATAACTCATTCATCTTTTTGATTTGACTTAATATTTTATGGGAAAACCTCATCTAACTTGCATTATTTTCAGGCAGAACTGTGCATAGAACATATTTCAAAATATAACAGACTTTATAGGATTGCAAAATTGATGCTGAAAACTCAGTTTTCTAAAGAAAATAACTCTTGGAAGTACATTTTGTGTTCCAAAGTTGTTTTATAGCTTTTTATACAGAGATATAACTTTTTAAATCCATGCTAATTCAAGTCTTCAGTCTACACAACTACATTTCTATTAAGGAGACAAACCACACCTGAATCAGAGAGAATTCAGTGGAGAGGATCAGCAGATTCTCATCTGAGTCACCACCATTTGACCTAAAGTGGGTATGAAACATCTCTGCTATGGTCAAGAGGGGTCAGCAAAGTCTTTACGTCCTCAGCTTTCTGAGGAAATGCTGGATGTCACCATCTGTTATCAACAACTTCTATATGTACAGAGTGGAGTTCTTTTTCATTGGTATGATATTTCTTCAGCTCAGGGCTGCAAAACATTACAAAAGGTCATGAATTCTACTCAAAACTCCTTTCTGTTCATGTGCTGCCTTACGAATGTGAATATCTGATGTAACATATCTATATGTTAATACAGGGGCAAGTCATTAACTATTTGGACTTTATTTATAAGTTTTTGGGTGTTGATTGTACACTTTCCCCATGCACATGTGGAAACATGGAGTGTCTGTGGTCATAGTGGTAAACCTTGGACCTTGATTAGTCAGTTTCTCAGTTTTCAAGTAGTAAATAAACATGGTGCTCTACTCTCTGTTTGCACCAAATAGCAATCCACGTTTTATGGCCAGAAGGTGTATCTTTAATGGAAGTGTTTGAAAATGGCATCCAAAGATTCAGCTCTTTGGGTCCAGGATTATGATCTATTTGACACTACAGGATTTTGACTGATGAGTGACCCCAAAATTATTAGTCCCACTGACACATTCCCATGCCAGAGTAGGAACTGACTATACAGAGATACTGTATTTTATAGGTGATTAAAAAAAAAATACTAATGGAGGCAAAACAGGAACCAGCACATAGAGCAGGAACTGACTTTGGTGAGGTGAGAAATTTCACATTTGGTTTCTGTAGTACTAGGGTGTTGTACCGTGTTAGCCATTATGGATGTAGATAGATAGATAGATAGATAGATAGATAGATAGATAGATAGATAGATAGATAGATAGATAGATAGATAGATAGATAGATAGATAGATAGATAGATAGATAGATAGATAGATAGATAGATAGATAGATACTTTATTAATCCCAAGGGGAAATTCACTAAATTCACTAAATTCACATGTAGTGAGAAGTCAAGCAAAATGACACCTTTTATTGGCTAACTAAAAAGATTACAATATGCATGGTTTCATGGCAACTCAGGCCCCTTCTTTAGGAAAGATGTAATACAGAAACTGGAATTCCCTCTGCTTACATAGACATCAGGACAGATACAGCACTGGAAAACCTTTAAGTGAGACACCTTAGATGTAAAAAATGAATAGACCTCTCCAGGCTAAGATTCATTTAGCAAGAGAGGAGAACAATGTATGGTCAAGATCTTTTGATAGGATAACTGTCCAACAAAGTCTTTTGAAGTTTCCATGAGTTTTTCAATACAATGTGGATCTGTGGTCAGGTTGTCTGGGTCAGTCTGAGAGATGCAAACAGTCCTCATATCTGGCCATAAAATTCTTGTCTCTATTTAAACCATGTTGTTATGTGTTCACTTTTAGCATGAGTTTAACTTCCCATTCTTTTCTCTCTTGCTGTGTTCTGAAGTTGCCCATAAGCACTGTGACTTTAAAGTCCCTCTTACAGTGTCCACAGCTGTTGAAGTGATCTGCTACAAGAACGTCTCTGTTGCCATGTTTAATGTGGAACCTGTGTAAGTTCATTGTTTGGCGGAGTGTTTGTCCAGCTTCTCCCAAATATAGTAGAGTGCAGTGTCAGAAAATTTCATACAGAGAATTAGGTAGACCACATTAGATGATCTGCAGGAAAATTATCCCTTTATGCGATGTTCTTGTCGGCAGTGTAGTATAACCACGCGGTCTATATTATAAATGTGAGCACAAGTTTTACATTGTTTTTTGTAGGCAGGGAGTTGTACCATTTTCTGTTGGTTCACTTAGGGAGCTTCGGACAATAAGTTGCTGCAGGTTTGGTGGTTGTCTGTATGCCAGGAGGGAAGGTTCTGGAAATACATTTTTCAGCGTTTCGTCATTGTGTAGCATTGGCTGAAGTTCTTTTGTGATTTTTCGAAGTGCTGCAAGATGTGGTTTGGTTTGGTTTCAGAAATCATCAGCAACATGGAATGAAAATAAACAGCAGCAAATCTTACGAGTTCTTCTGCCTTGTTCATATTTGTTTGAGGAAAAGTGGAATTTATAATGCTGCACAGAAGTAAAATTAATATGATGAAAAACTCTGCATAAAAATAACGTGAAATTTTCATTTTTTAAGAGTATTTTAGCTGTATGTTGGAGGCAGCATTGCAAAGTCTATAAAACATTATTTAAGCAAGTCAGTAGTATAATTCAGATCCTTTTAATGTTATCTCTGTAAACTTTGTTATCTGTATTAAAGATGAGCCCTCAGAAAGTGACCACTCTCCAGACCTATATAAATACTACAGGTTTTTAGGCTGCTAACAATTGGGGGGTAGCTGTTTTAATATAATGTCTTTTAAAACACCCAACCTGTCAGGTATCCCTAGTGGACCAAACTCCTCTGAAATTCTGCATTATCAGACACATAGACATGAGCCATGAGTCCTGGGTTCTAATGCAAGGTTTAATATAATCAAAATGCCTTCAGCTGGTCTCTTCACACACTTGTAGCTAAACACGAGCACAATACAATTCTCTCTCCACTAGTCCCAGGCAAGCTTGGTCCATCCTCCACACCCAACTCCAACTCAGCTGGGTGAGACAGAGCGGCTTGTTTTATGGAAGACCTGGGAGTATTTCTGGCAGCATCCATGGAACCCAACAAGGCTGCCCCAGGGGACAGCAATTCCCAGCATACCCTGCAGGTGTCCATATGGGAACTGTATCCCGGGGTGCTGCCATCTGGCAAGTCGGGGGAGTAAAAAGTCAGACTCAGCTGTCTCCCCCAGTATCTCTAGTATATTGGCCTCCCGGCCAGGCAAGGTTTTTCAGTTCACCTCTGCCCGGATGCCAGCGCATTTCCTTTCACATTGCCATCTTCTACCTCCTTTCTGATTCATTACTCTGGCCTCCCTACCATATTATATCAATTGAACTGCATGTTTATTAAATAATAGCTTGTTTACCTCCTTATCAGTGAATTAAAAATTAAATACAAGTATTAAACAGATGTACAGTAAGTGTTATATATTTTCAAAAATTATTCATGCAGAATAAAAATATAGCACATCTTGTTATATTATGTTTATGAACACATCATGCTCTTGCTTATGTAACTGCAAAGACATCTAACAGGAGCCAGCAACACATCCAGTGAAGCTCACCTGAGCTGCAGGCTATCAGACAATTTATCATTTGCTAGGTCACCTCCCTAATACATTTCATTGTGTTTCATTTCCTGAGTACAAGAGCATATATCTGAATGGCCTTTTCAGTCTGCTTCTTTTGCATAAAAAAACAACACACATCAACCAGTAACTAATGATCAAATGACCAATATATCAAATTGCACATACTTTAGCATCTAAAACACATCTATCCATTCCACACACTTAATAATTTATCTTGGTAAACCATTTTGAATGTATTGGTTGCTTTAAAACTGTAAACTGATTAACAGGATTTCAAAAGAATCTTTGCAATGTCCAACATCCAGATTATGCACTTCTGTTTTTTTTATTAAAAGCTCTGTAAAGCCAGAAAAATAAATGAGTTTGCTAACTGCATAATCTTCCTGGCATCTGTCTTGGCATGCAGAAGGTGACAGAATGGTGCATTCTTGTTGCTGCAATGGGACTGCTTCCTCTAACTGGCTTACGCAGGGTGCCTGATGGGACAATAGATCCCCTTTAATGCATCTTAGGCTAGAAATACCAGAGGATGTCAAACCTGCAGCAGCAAAAATACTGGAGAGAATATATTTTAAAGCTAGTAAATGAATTTGAGGATCCAGCTGTTACAAGCCATGCCTATATATCTTGGAAAAATTACTTGTCTCTTTTTAAAACTGTATGTTTTTTATGAATATAAGTCTCCAGTTTTATATATTTCTGAGTTTCATTTCAGCATCCTAGGAACAGCATTAGGACACAATGATTATGACCATATCTGTCATTAAATCTGTAGAATACTCTGAAATTTGTTTATCAGTTTTTCGTGAAAGGGTATTTTAAGATATACATAAAACAAATCTCTATAGACACAGGAAGGTGGCACAGACTACGCTTGGATTTGAATACAATGTTCTGAGGCTGTAAGGCTATAACACAAACCGCAGTACCAGTATGCCACTTTCCTCATAATTAAATAATCTTAATGTTTTGGGTCATTCATTAATAATTGTTCCTCTATTGTGCAATAATTGCACAATACTTTTTGGTAAGAATATGGAATTGTTTTCACCATGCAAGGCAGCTTTTTGTAAAAAATGCACCCCCATTAAAGGTCAGTGGCCTCATGTATAAGCAGTGCATACACACAAAAATGTTGCATATGCCTGTTTCCATGCTCACATTGCGATGTATAAAAACTAAACTTGGCATAAAGCCACGCACATTCTCATACCAGCTCATACCATTGCATGTGCAAGTTTACAGCTTTATTTTGCAAACTGGCAGCACCCAGAGTCAAAGCAGTGCTACTGTTCCTTTGTGGTTTCCTTTTATTTTTTAGATTTACATCTCTGACGTGGCTTTATCAAACACACTGAAATTAACCACATATCATTTATTAGTTTAAGGTATTTGATTACAATCAACCTGTAACAAAATAATGGTGCACGGAATGGCCAAACTGTTCCAAATACCATAGCTGCTTTAGTGTTGTTACTCTCAGTGTACCACTCAGAGTATTTTAACCTATTGTATCGAACTGTAGAATCACAGCTGTACAGCAGCTGATCAGAAAGCTCTATGGCAGATTGTGTTAAGAGCGGACAGAAATATTGGGATACAGCTTGTAGCACATGCTGTCTCAGCCATGGGCACAGACTATTTGAACTTCTCCCATTCGGCAAATGCTTTCCTGTAGAGACCTCAAGGTTCAGAAACAGTTTCATCTCAAGAGCTATAAATGCACTCAATCAGTTAATCAAGTGCTCCTGGTAGAACTGTTTGTACTTATAAGTACAATTACCTCACTGTAAACTTGCACTACAGTTGTAATATTGCACAAACTGAGCCACGTGTGCTTTCATATTGTATATTTTCCATTGTTTTCTACCGTATTATTATTATTATTATTGTTGTTGTTATTTTATCATTTTATAGGAAAATAAGTTTATGGAGGATTTGCATATTGAATCTCATTGTACCATACAATAAAAATAAAGGAATTCAATTCAATGCAATAGAGGACAGTGCGTATTTATAGATGAGGACAACTGGCTTCTAAGTCAATTTAGATTTCCAGGCACTATCATCCTGGAGATTTTGATATCATTTTTAAGATGAAATGCAGTAAAGTATATATATTACATTATACAGATACATTTTTAACCTCATTTAAATAATGTATACTGTCAATAATTAAACATGTGGGCATGGTGACACAGCGGTAGCAATGAGTTGGCACCCCATCCAGGTATTGTTCCTGCCTTGCACTTTATGCTTGCTGGGACTGGATGGATAGATGGATGGAATAATTAAACATGTACTATGAAGATATTTCATTGTTGCTTAAAAGTTTTGAAGAATCAGTGTTCTAAGCTTACAGGTGGCTTGACATTTATTATAGAGCTGATTGTGTGGTGATTGGTTACTTGGAGAAAGAAAACGAAGGGCAGGAATTGGGGGTTTGTACGTCTGAAAGAGGCAGTACTTCTGCAATAAATTATTTCATCAAGGGTCACGCACTGCGCAGCAAGCATCTTCTGGGAAGCAGGAACAATCTCTAGACGGGGTGCCAGCTCATCACTACCATTGCGCCACCATGCCCCCATGTTTAATACATGCTTCAATTCCTATCATCATGAAAATGATGTCAAGTACACATCTTAGTATTTAAATTGTTCAGAGAGCTGCAATATCATGAATGTAATGTATTCTGTGTCCTGTCAGCGTAAGAGAAAGCCCATTTAAGAAGCACGTAGTGATTCACCCCCATAGAATACATAGAAGAACACAAAGCATATGAAGTATTTAAAGTCCTAATTTACTTATAATGGGATTTGAAAAACTAGTAAATTGAATGATTTTAAGATGAAGTTTATGCCGTTCTATTTTAATGACAAAATCAACTATGTGATTAAAGTGGAAATTTTGAGACTAAAGTTGACATTTTGACCTTATTTTCTACTGTGTCCCTATTTTTTTTTTCTTTTCTCTGTACCCTAATATGCTTCCATATGACACTCAGGCGGAGTGACTTTGATATCTGACCACTTGAACTTGAACTTTCGAGTTTCTCTGCCTCTCTGTGTCACTCGATCAACTTCCTTTTGTTGTTTATATCACTGTTAAACCAACAAATAGTATGTTTTTCCTTACCTCCACTTGCTATTGGCTGAAATTCTTCAATTTTCCCAGTGCTTTTGCCATTGTCTTTTCATAGAATGCTGAACTTAAGGGGCTATTTATATTCATTTACATATTCAAAGAGGTGTAATTCTGGGAGGAGTTCGGGTGGGGTGACAGGCGCGTGCATGTGCTTTACATTTCACACTGACTGGGATTTATGTAGCAGAAGAACGTGGAAGTTGGAATATGCACAGATTTATGCATCTGGATTTTTTTGTGTGTACGCACATTTTTGTTTTCATCCGTACACCGTGTTTTAGTGTGAATTCTACGCACGCCATTATTCATGAGTCCCCAGGTCAGGTCAGTCTGTGGAGCATGCACTGGTACAGCATGTTTCCGCACCCACCACACAATGGAACAGCTCGGGATCCTAGATGGCAACCCCCCAAGCAAACACTCAGTCCAGTCCCACCATCCAGTAATGACCATCTATCTGCCACGGCCAGGTGTTACGTGGGCATCCCCTTGGCCTGGTCAGGCCACTCGGGTCCTCAGCAATGAGGATCCTGCAAGCTGGATCACCCATGGGGAATCGCTGAACATGGCTGTAGTGCAGTAACTGACACTCCCTCACAATGCAGGTAATATGCCTCATCAGGACTCCATGCGTAACCACTCATTTGACAAACCAGCAGTACCCAAGGATACCCCATAGAGACACAGTATGAAAGGAGTCCAGTCTTCATCTCCGGTCACTGGATAGTGTCCATGTCTCGCAGCCATATAGCAAAACAGGAAGCACCAGGACTCTAAAGACTTGGACCTTCCTCCTTTTGCAAAGATATCGGTAGCGCCAGTGACCTAGTGACCTCATGACACCCCATGCTCTCCCAATCCATCTACTGACTTCATAGGAAGAATCACCAGAGACATGAATGTCACTGCTGAGGTAAGTAAACTTCTTGAGAAGATCGACACTCTCTCCGCAGAGAGACACACACTGCTGATGGCAAGAGGTCATTAAAGTCCTGGATCTTTGTTTTTATCCAGGACACTTGCAAGCCCAGATACTCTGACTCCTCGCTTAGTTTCTCGATAGCCCTGAAGAGAGCCTCCATTGACTCTGCTAACATCACAGCATCGCCAGCAAAAGTCAAGATCAGTGAATCTTTCTTCACCAACAGATACCCCACAGCCACTGGACCCCACGACCCTACCCAACACCCAGTCCATGTAAGAACTGAACAGTGTAGGAGCAAGAACACACCCCTGACAAACCCCAGAATCAACAGGGAAAAATGCTGAGGTTCTGCCTCCACTTTGCACAGCACTCACAGTACCAGTGTACAGGCTAACCATGATATCCAGCAACTTTGAGGGGATCCCGCAAAGTCTCAGGATGTCTAACTCACCATGGTTGGATCATACACTGAGACAACTGACAAGGCATCCAGAGAGTCCCTTAATCTGAATCTCATAATACGCTCGTTGAAAGGCGTGACATCGGTCACCAACGGAAGAAGCCGATCCACCACAGCAACAGTCACTCCCTGAGTATGACAGCCATCAGAGCAACCAGACCAATAAAAGGTGTACCCACCTACAGAGATCTGAAGAGTCCCAAGTCTATGCACTTCAGAGAGTGCTGCTACTAAAAAGCGGAGTTTACAAAGCTCCTCCGACAGCAGAGGAAGATGATCATCATGCTGGAGAGACAAAACGTTCCACAGCACCTAACTGGATGGGCGGCTTTAAATTGGGACCCAAGTGCTGCCATGCAGTGGGCAACACCACAGTACCACACCAGTTTCGATCCCCAACAGGCCTGACTCAATTGGCTCTCTGATGATTTTAACTCTTCCAGGGATAAGGCTCTGTATGGTTTTCCCCCATCCTCTTCATAATTCAAGCAGCCTTTCTATGGATGGCAGCAGCAGAGCTACTCCCATGGACAGCATAAAGGAGTTCTGTATATCACCTCAGAGTTTTGTGAAATTTTTTGTAAGGTGGCTGGAGTGCAAAATCCTGCCACCTACTCCCATGATTTTCCTGCAAGTTGGAGGACCGCTTGCAAGACAGGATGCAGTTTAATGTCATACCCAGGACTGGCCATTAAAGGAATGTTTTCAAAACCATTTCTGCACCTATAGTTCAAGTACTTCTGTGCTTCACCTGACCTCAATCTCTCAAAGTCACTGGCATACAGAAAATAATTTATCAATGTTTATAATAGGTTATAGGTTAATTTTATCAATCACTTAATCAATAATGTAACCTTAACTTTATAGAGTGCCCTTCATTAAGCACACCATCATATGTGTCCTTTTCAAAGCAAACCAAATGAAATTCATAGTAACAAGGTAAACAGAGGATAATTCAAGTCATATTAATATTACAGTTAAGAAAACTTTACAAAACCTAGGCAGACATGGTAGTTTATGGGAGTAATCGTATACTTATACTTTATCATTTAGACAAAAGTGAAACTCATTTCTAACCTTACCAAGACACTACTTTCCAAATCTAAGTGAAAGCATAACAGGTTAGTAGCCTATTAAATCTTGAAAAAGAAGCCTTCATTTTGAGGAGACATGCAAGTAAGAATTTCATTGTATTATAATACTGTACACTTTCTCTCCATAACACATCCTCTCTGGACTCCCAGGTGAAGCATCATTCCCCAAAGTTACAGATTATTGGTGTCCTTCATAAATACTGAATAATGAAATATTCATGGGGGCAGGCTCATGGTACATGTAGAGGTGATTTTATCATGTTACATTGCTTGTGCTTTAAAAGAGTTAAGAAGGATTATAGACAAGAACTTTATGATGCTAAAACTCTATGTAAAAAACTATAAGTTCTGTTCTTTTACTTGAACTTCCAACCTCTGTAAAAGCAGCACGTTTTTAACACAGAAAAAGGAAATGTTAGGAGAGACAGAAGACAACTTTACAGAGAGGGGATTTTTCTGCAGCCAGAAAAGCAGACAGCCACATTTTGCACAGAAATGAGATTAGTAAAAGATCAAAACTTTAAACATGACAAAATTATATTTTAAAAAATGTTAAGGTATAATGATCATTTTGTAGACTTTTCATTTGCATAAAAAGTGAGACTCACACCACTTAATATCTTCATGCATGCACACCAAATGAATATGTACTAAAATGGTCTGTAAAAATTACACTAGACAGAGGTGTTCAGCTTGGCCCTGGCAAGTTTTAAAAAGTCAGCAGCTTGAAGTGAAAAGAGAGAGATAGAGAGAGAAAGAGAACCAGCAGGTCAAGAGTGCGTCCCATAAACCATAACACACCACAATATATGAATTCACACCAGCAATCACAGAGTTACAGAAAAATGTAAAGAATATCCACCACATAATAGGAAAACAGTCTCCTAAGAAAAAAAGAGTCATTTCTTATATAGTTATATGTAGTATACCAGTATGTTACAAGACCAGTTTAGTTTGTTGCTGATATGGACCCCCAAATACTTAAAGCAGGGGATCTCCTACACATCTACTCCTTTAATAGTAACTGGAGATAGAGGATCCTTGATGTGGTGAAAGACAAATCAGTTCCTTAGTTTTGCTGATGTTGTGCAGCAGTCAATTCTTTTTTTTTTTCTAAAATGATTTCAAACATTAACTTCAAAAATTAAACACTCACTAAAATTTCATAACAAGGGACCCCTGGTAGTATTTTGGTTTAAAATTCCATCTCCTGATTGGATTTACTTTTTCCCTTTGGCCTACCGATTTTTTAACATCTCTGGTTGAACAGGTATTACCCACATACACCAGGAACAAGAGCTACAAGTAGTGAATCCAGTGTCCCAATGTGCAGATATTGATCAAAACTAGATCTAGATTCAAATCTTGAGGGACACCACAAGAACAAGGTTATAGAGAATTTTATATTACATCAAGCCAGGTAGATCACATATGGACAATAAGGTCACTACATACAGTATCTTGGAATAGCATGTTCCAGGAAGTCCATCGTAGTTCCATGTGTTCTTTGGGAGACTGTTTTAACGAATATAGTGTATTATAGTGAGTGAGACTGAGAAGACACAACTGGACACTCAACATTAGTAATAAGAAAGATGTCATTCAAGAGCTGCCTCAGTGACAGGATGAGGTATATTAGAATTTGCAATGTATCTGAAGCAGGCTAAAGAATATATACTTACCTTACTGAATATTTATTACATTTTGCTGATTTGGGGTGTTAGCAAACATCCCTCTAAAAACATAATTTAATATCTTGTGTACATCTTATTATTTTATTCCTAAGCATGCACAACATAATCAAAATACATCACAAATCGAGTCACAATAAATCAATAACATATTTTAACATAATAAATCAAAAACCTATTATAGCAAACTGACAGTACAAGGAGGTTTGACAAGTGAAGAAAAGAAAACTGAATTTAACAGGATGAAATAGCCTGTAGTATCCTTCAGAAACATTAGTTATGTTGACAGCATTCACATTCACAGCTCCAGCTTCCACATTACCTATTCTTTGCACTCACTACAAGGTAGGTAATTCAAATAAATGCATTTATCCTTCTACCACATCGCCCTATGTAAAGCTGCATTCTGACATTATAAATTAAAAAGTGTGTGGAAAGAGGTCTTTTATCTCTCTTTGTTTGTACAGGATTCACATTAGAAAATATTTTTTTCCACTAATGTTGAAGACGTTATTGACAAATGTAGTTAACACCTCATCTCTTTTAAATTCACACTGAAGTTCAATGACCTTCACATTTATCGCATTAGGATGACCGACAAAGTGTAAGATAATTGAATTCCCAGGTCACGTATACTAAGCACCCCTTTTTTTTGTATTTTAATACGAAATGTTCTTAAACAAAGCAGTACATTGACACAGTAGTTCAAACCCTGGCCAAGAACGTCCTGTATGAAATTTGCATGTTCATATGGGTTTTGTTTGGGTATGACAGTTTTATCAAACATCCCAGAAGTACTGGTTTGGCCGGGGAGCCTACTGGAAACTGACCCAGTGTGAGTCCTACACAGTGCTTCTGGGATAGGTTTGGCTCTCCTAACCATATATTTCAATAAATGAGTTTTACAAATGGACAAGTCATAAGATGGGTGCTTTAAAATGTTTTTCTTAAAGTGAAAAATCTGTTTCATAATTAAGTACAACTAGAAGCCTCATTGCACCTCTATTTGCATAATAAGCCATAAAACAACTGCTTTTTACTTCCTCATCCGGACAGCATAGCTTTGGTTATATTTATCACTTTAAACAGTCAACTATAAAGATTCCTGGAATGCTTCGCCTCTTTTTATTCCAGATCAGTCCTGAATGTTGTAATGATTGTGCTATTCCATCACTAAATTTTCAAGTTATGAGCTGATACCACTGCTCAGCTGCCAGTATAATCTCGGGCACAAACTGTTGTATCTTCTTTGATGTGAAAACCTCCAGAAACATTAACATCCCTATTATTTCAATCCTGTGCTAAAACTATTAATATGGACATTACACCCCATATTTAAGCACTATGGCTCCCTCCATCCACTAAATATTGGGTTGATTTGCAATGCTTTTTGTAATGGAAAGTAAATTGCTGTGGACTCGCATCCAAAGCATCTCAGTACAAAGATTTCCACTGTGGTGATCTGGCAGTGGCCAGTCACAAACCTGCAACATCTGGCTCAGAAGTGATCTCCTTGAAGTGAAAGCTAACAGGAGAGCTCCTTTAGTCAGTGTCAGTCCCCACCATTTCTACATAGTACCAGAACTACACTCTGCACAGCTAACTAAAGGAGCTCACCTGTTAGCTTACACTTCAAGGAGATCACTTTTGAGTCAGATCTTCTCTGAGCAGCGTCACCACTATATTTTGTGCAGCTGACAAAAGGAGCTCGCCTATTTACTCACGCTGCAAGGAGATCACTGGGCCAGATGTTGTGACTGGCAATTCATCACAGTGAACAACTTCTAACTAAGTTGCTTTGTGGTGTGAGTCCACGGCAATTCATGTGTCAAGTAGGATATGACTTGAAGCATTCCGTTAAGGTCTATGTAATAAAGAATATAAAAGGGAATAGGGTTACTCTATTAGACTGCCACAACAAAACAGTAAGTCACCTAACCTTCAGCACTCAACCCTAGTTCACTATAGTCTGAGTGCTGGGGTGTCATTTCCCAACCTAGTATTTCATCTTTAGGGTTTCACTTCCATCATAGTTGTTGATGGTTATATCCCTTTTCCCGATTTGTCCACATGTGGTTCCTCATATAATGTGCTCTTACTGTTCTATTTTATCTATAAGGTGTGCTGTTTGCCACTCTAAAGCCTAAAGCATCCAGACTCCCTTTGGGACCTGGTTTGTCATATGCCATCAGTGTCTGGTCTGGTCCCATGGGAAGAAACTCCTCATATCCCCTGAAAGATGGCATACTCCTACTCCCAGGTCAGGTCGAGGAACATGCACTGGTACAGTGTGTTGCCGCACCCACCACATGATGAAACAGCTCAGGATCCTGGTTGGCAGACATCCACTACAGTCCCACCCTCCGGAAATGACCCTCTATCTGCCGCAGCCAGGTGTTAATTGGGCATTCCCTTGGCCTGGTCCGGCCACTCGGGTTCTCAACAATGATGATCCTGCAAGTCAGATCACCCTCAAGGAATCGTGCCACATGGCCATAGTGCCTTAACTGACGCTCCCTTACAATGCTGGTAATTTGCCTCATTCATACCTCGTACTTCCATTTTGAAATTTTTCATAAACTAACCTACTACCAGCAGCATCTAGTGGGTCTCTCACTTGAGCCAGTCTGCCATTTGTGTATCTTTGTATACCTCACACTCCTCTACACATCTGGCACTGTCCTCATGTTTTTTACCTTTTGGTCTTAAAGTATGTATGGTAGGTCACTTTCTATGTTACTTTCTTTTCGAAATATATTACTTAACTACCTCAATCCTTTTCTTGGAACTTTCTATATTATCCTACTCACCAACATACAGCATGCTGTTCTGAATCTTGACTATGGAAGAAAATCTTCTCCTTGCTTCCTGCTGGAAGGCTCCAGAGAACATTAATGTGAACAATTAGCAAACTTCCTTCTACAATTTCATTCACTTTAGAATGTCTAATCTCTGGATTAATATGTCATTCGGTCAATCAGGTAAAAATTGGACTACATCTCTCATTTGCTCATATCCTAGTTCTCCTTTGCACATGATGCAGCTCCCTCGCTCTATCTCATGGACCAGGGTACCCTGTAATATCTGCCAAATGGATTAGAGTGGGAAAGTGTAGTAGGTGGTCACTCTAAGAGTGAGGTTGGTTTTATTTGACTTTTATGTTCCTCTTTTATATTCTGTTTTTATTCTGTATTTCATTAAATAAATATGATCACAAAAATTGAGTATGACACTACAATTGGGAAAAATACTTTGTCATTTAAATAGCTGGCGGCACGGTGGCGCAGTGGGTAGCGCTGCTGCATCGCAGTTGGGTGACCTGGGGACCTGGGTTCACTTCCCAGGTCCTCCCTGCGTAGAGTTTGCATGTTCTCCCCGTGTCTGCGTGGGTTTCCTCCGGGCTCTCTGGTTTCCTCCCACAGTCCAAAGACATGCAGGTTAGGTGGATTGGCGATTCTAAATTGGCCCTAGTGTGTGCTTGGTGTGTGGGTGTGTTTGTGTGTGTCCTGTGGTGGATTGGCACCCTGCCTGGGATTGGTTCCTGCCCTGTGTTGGCTGGGATTGGCTCCAGCAGACCCCCGTGACCCTGTGTTTGGATTCAGCGGGTTGGAAAATGGATGGATGGATGGATTTAAATAGCTAATTTACACCTAACATGCACTTTCTGTACCCAGAGTCTAAAAAGCAACAGTTTTCAGTTATGTATTAGTACATTACAAAATTTTGTCCTGAAGCAGCCAGCTTTCCAAAATAACACCGGGCTGAGATCTGACAGGTACTTTCTACCATTTGTGTGAAACTTACCATTAACACATTTCCAACTACAGTATATCTGAAAGTTTTTGTTGAAGAATATATTTTAAAATAATAGCAATGATCCACTCTGTTAATTGCCTTTATAATTTTAAACTCTTCAGACATGTCATCTCTTATGCTCCATGTACTTAAACCAAAAAAAATCAACTCTTTCAATCTTTCGTCAAAGTTCAATCCCTGAATCAGTCTACTTATTCTCCTTTGGACTTCCTCTTGCGTTGCTATGTCTTTTCTGTAATATCTGTCAATGCATCCATTTTCCAAACAAGCTTATCCTGAGCAGGGTCATAGGGAAGCTGGAGACTATCCCAGCAAGCATCGGGGCACACAGCAGAAACTGTCTACTATCAGTCCATCTCATGGTGCTATTTTGCAAAAATCTGTTATGATCAGCTTCAGTCTTTTGTTCTTATTTTCAGTCTTAATTATTATTTTTCTGAGTTTTCCTGAAAGAAAAATTATAAAGTTAGAAACTGTTTATTTGGAATATTGGGACACAAGGATTCTAAATATATTGAAAAAGTAAAACATTTTATGTAGCAACACCATCTTTGTTTTTTTCCTAGGGTGTGCTATTTCAGAGCAAATACAGCTCTATCCACAAGTCTCCAGAATGCGCAATGCATGTATCATCTTCAGAGTGACCGTAAAAAGATTAGCACAAGCATTTCAAGCATATCCGAGACTGTGGATAACTCCTAGTGTTGTGAGTAAATGTAAAATCTTCTTGGTTTAATAATTCTTGCTCTGGTTTTTGATCTTCTAGTTCTCGTGAGCATATTCTGTTTTGATGACAGATAAGTTTGACCATTGATTTTGGCCTCACCTTGCTCTGACTATGTGCATTTCTTAGTCATTTTTTATTTTTTATATAATGTCTCTTCTGAGTCAATAAAATGTACAGAGTACCCCAGAAGAAATCTTGTGTGTTACTAGGCAAAACTAGATAAGTATAACACTCGCCTGCTGTATGTCCTCCATTCATACTGAAGTACTAAATACTGAAAGGCAATTTAAATTGGTCAAGTGGAACAATTCATCGTGATCCCCAGGTGATAAGTGTCTTGTATGGGAAATCGGAAATTTTTCAGGTTACAATATAGGCTGTGCAGCCAGGACTGCACTCTATCTTCAGGACTGATGGATAAGAATCAGTTTTTCTCCTGATTGGATAAAGAGAACAGAAAATTTAAATGACCTCCTCCTGTCTGTTGTTATTGATTCTTGGGTTAAGAGATGATATGGGGTGCAGTTTTACTGGCAAGTAGACTGTGTGCCCAGAGGTTTAATCCAAAAAGGAGCTGAGGTTTAATTGGAGTACAGTATTGCTATATTTTTGAGAGATGCAAGTGTATGAGCCAAAACAATTGGACCCTTGTGTTTAGTTTGGCCAAGAAGAACAGCTGATGTATATCTTGTTCATTTATTTTGTCTTGGCATTGCTCCCTGTTCATTCCTTCACCCTTTCCCTTTACAATATTTGGGCAAAGCTGAGCCCACACAGCTCATACGATGCCTAGAATAGATCAATGGAAGCAGGATATAATAATGCCCATATTACAGCATTGATTTCTGCTGGAGAAAAAGGACAATTTAATATATCAGGAGGAAAGAGGCAGTTAGGGAATGTGAAAGCTGTAATTAAAATGCTATACAAAAAAATAAAAATAAAAAATTGAATAAAAGGAACGTTCACAGATATGCAAACAACAAATTTGAAGTCAAATAATATTGGAAATGAAGAAATAGAAAAATTGTCATTAAGCAGTTTTGCAAAACATTAAAGAAATACATACATTCTCAGACCCCCTGAATTTAATTCAAGGTCATGGGGGGCTGAGCCTGTTCCAGCAGCACTGGGCAAGAAGTAGGAAGTAATATTCAGCACAGGGCCCACTTTTTTACACATGGACCCAGTTTTGAATTTCTGATTAATCTGACGTGTTTCTTTGGAGATAAGAGAAGAAGAAAGTCCATGCAGAAAATGTGCACACTCAATACAAACAATAAATGGGTGCAGGATTTAAATTAAATCAGCAGTTCTCCCAAATTTCAACATTTAATTATGTGTATTCCTTAAAATATAAACCAGTGTCCATTTCAAGTAGGATTGTTAATATTACAGACAAAAGTAAAGCTTAACTCAGACTGAAAATTAGCAGTATCAGTGCAGCACATTATGAATAGATTTGCCACTCAGCACCCCTATTTGTTCAGTAATTTAAAACTGTGAGAAGTTTCAAAGGACAACAAAATAATTATTTAGTAAAATACATAATTGTTTTTGTTTTTACTATACACATAGCAACAGCTTTAATTGAATGAATTTGCAAACTGTCATTATTGTACTGTATAACATCTTGTATAAAATACATTAAATATCTAAATCTTAATATAATAAGTAGGTACTCCCAAATCATAAATACACACATAAACACATACTTAATGATCTAGAGCAGGAGATCTTAACTTTGCAGGTTAGAGTCTAAGGGGCAAATTAAATTGAAGTAAAACACCATTCCTTCAAGTTTGTACTTCAGTTTCTGTGTGTAAATCAAGGTGCGCCTTGCATTTATTAATTATTTAATTACCTAATGTTAGTAAATGGAATCCTAAATAAAGCAGACAGCAACTAGTGATTGCACTGAGGAAGATCACAGTCCTTATGCTATCAGTCCACTATATAATAATATACTTTATGTGTGGGTGTAAGTGTGTGTGTTTTGTCACTTTAGTTAATCTAATTGGTCAGTTTGGCTTTGGTGCCTCAGTAGTAGGGATGAAGACACAGTACTTAGGGGTGCAAAGTTCACTTCATGATTGTGACAATTATTTTTATTATTTTACAAAAAAGAAGTTCAAAGAGCATGGGGCATTTCAAAGACAATAAAGTGAGAAACTTACCAACCAACACTGGACTGCTAAGTACTAATGTGGCACAAACTGAGTCGCCTTCAAAGACGGCAAGGTTTATGCAAATGATGTTTTCACAGTGAGTAATGTGGGCCTGTCTACCATTGCTGATAGTCAGAAAGCAGACGGAAAGTGAACAACGAACCTTGAAATGATCAAGTCTAAGAAGAAGGCTTTATGGGAACCTGATGAAAAGAGCAAATTCCAGGCAAGAGAGGTTGAGACACATGAGGATACCAAAGAGAGGCATAGGAGGAATGCTGAAGGTACAAGTAGCACAAGAGAAGCTGAGGCGCAAAAAGATACTGAAACAAGGCTCAGGGACAGACCTTAGTAACGATGGGCATATACAATACAATACAATACAATTTATTTTTGTATAGCCCAAAATCAAACAAGAAGTGCTGCAATGGGCTTTAACAGGAAAAACTCCCAAAAAAAAACCCTTGTAGGGAAAAAATGAAAGAAACCTTGGGAAAGGCAGTTCAAAGAGAGACCCCTTTCAAGGTAGGTTGGGCTTGCAGTGGGTGTCAAAAAGAAGGGGGGAAATACAATACAATACACAGAACACAAGTAAACCTCAATACAGTATAAAAAATAAAAATATTACAAGTATGGAGCAGAATTTAACAGTAGATGATATCACATAATATGATTTGGATTTGTTTAGAGTCCTGGAGACCTCAGCCATCAAGCTGCCTCCCCCAATTGGCCTTTCCGCAGCTGAGACAGCCAATCTGATGAAAGGACCACTCTACCCCACGATTCCTGTGATCCTCCATCAGGGATGACTTTACCTTAGGCAGGCAAAACAACTTGGCAGGTGGGCCGTGGCACCAAGTGCCACATTTGAGTACCGAGAAGAGAAACAGAATAGTTGAGGGTTAGTAACAAATTATAACTATCATGTTACTTATGTTTTAATGCTAATGACTAACAACAGAGATTGCAGTCTGTACAGTTAATCAGCAGCTCTAGTCAGGATATGCTAAAATGAAGTAGTGAGTATTCAGCCGGGATTTGAAAGCTATATCTTCCTCAGCGGGTGTTTACACATGGGCGGTTATGTGAGATTCTATTAAGAGTTAAGTAAAGAGGAGACGCGAAGGTGATGATAGGTGGAGAGGAATGCACAATTTAAGTGATTCAAGAAAAATGGTGTAGAGAGTGGTCCTATAGAATTAGAAATAGAACAGTGGTTGAGGAGGTAGAGTTGGGGATACGGTAGCAGTAGACTTCAGTAGAAGCAGTTGTGCATAGTGTATTTGATAATATTGTTTGATAAAGAAAATAAATACATCCAGAATTATTTAAATTTATTTTATTTAAATTAAACTTTTTAAAAATGTGTTAACTTAATGTTTTGGTAAGTTTTCACATCAATCATTTAACGATGTAATTATATTCACAACAGCAATTCCGGCATTAATTTAACAAATTACTTTTTTACATGTATCAATCATATCAAATATTTTTAAATGCATATCTAGCTAGAAAATAAAATACAATAAAAGTTCATTATGGGTTTATTGCTTAGAAAATTTTAAATGGTTACTTCATACAGTTTGTGCTTTGAATTTACTTCTAAGAAGAGTCTTTTTATTTGTTTACTTACTGCATATGATCCACAAACTAAGGCACAAACCAAATTATGGGATAATCAAACCAATAAACTCATAGAAGGTACAAAGGGACACTTTAGCTTTTCGTCCATATCCATCAGAAAGTCTTCCTCATTACTAAGCAGTATTCAAGCTGCAATTAATACAAGTACACTCTATAAAACAATATTCTTCTTCATTGTCAGTCACTGTCTTGATTACAATGGTTTCACAGTTATGTTTGTGTGGAGATGCCAGCACAAAACAAAAATATGAGAGGCTAATGATTAAAATACAAGAGGCAACAAATCATGACACAGTATGATGATGAGTGCAAAAATGGCTAAAGCTCAGAAAACAATGGGTTACAGAGCATTCAACATTGTCCAATGTGAATGATGTTAAATGGTGAGGTACATAAAAATGTAAGTAACAAGGTATTGAAATTTACATTTTTCTAGACTTAGCAAAATTATTACAGATGAAAATCGAAAAAATACATAATTGGGCAGAGATATTGCAAATAAGATTAATTGTAAAGAAATGTAACATTCTCATATACAGTAAAAATAAAAAATATTACCTACACTATAATGGTGATATAGAGACGAAAGGTATTCAATACATACAGTAGGCCTGTTTTCATTCCTTAAAGTCATTAATTGTTTTACTTGTGTGTAAAACAAAACATGCACCCATCAATGATTTGCTCAAGCTACTTGCCACCCTGAAGAATAAGATAAAGCAATTATAAAAAGTGGAGTATTTATTGAAAGCGTATCAATGTTATCTTATTTTCTGCTTCGTCACTATCTTTAAACACAGCCTCTCTTTTCATGACCAAAGTGTTCTGAAGCAGTCTTACGCAATAGCAAGATCGTTTGATCCACTTTCATATGATCTGAATATATTGAACCATTTGGTGACCAAACCCTCATGTGTATTTTCCAATTTTTCCAATTTCCAATGATATATCAAATTATTAGTTCTTATTGACATTTCACATTTGCTTCCATATGCAAATTGAAAAGAAAATCATCAAAGAAGTTCAATCTGATATCTTGCTGCTGTTATCACTTGGAGTGTATTTGATTAATCTGAGGTGAAATGTTTTGCCAGGCTGCAGATGACAGCTTGTTTTTCAGAAGCAATACACTTTGTTAATTAGCGAGATAGATTTCTTTTGTCATTGAATTGCAGAAAAACAAATAACAACTCAGATGAATGCATTTTATACAATGTTAGCATACTAATGTTGTATGCAACATGCTGTATGCATCTAAATTCATCAATTTTCCTTTAACTGAGATCATTAGAAAGTGTGTTTATTGTTTTTAATTAAGGTTATTTTTCATAAATGGAATGCTGTGATTTGCATTAGACATTTGTTGAGGGGTATACGATTCCAGGGAAGTACCATTCCAAAGACAAGGCAAAAACCTTAAAAATTACCAAATACATTTATTTTGAAATGATAAAGCTTCTGGTTTAACAAAACCCAGATTCTGCAATGTACAGTATGATCTTGATACAGTGCATCCGGAAAATATTCACAGCGAATCACTTTGTGAATACTTATGTACATGTGCTTTCTCAATTTTTTTATTTTTAATAAATTTGCAAAAACCTCAAGTAAACTTTTTTCACGTTGTCATTATGGGGTGTTGTGTGCAGAATTCTAAGGAAAAAAATGAATTTAATCCATTTTGGAATAAGGCTGTAACATAACAAAATGTGGAAAAAGTGATGCACTGTGAATACTTTCTGGATGCACTGTAATAAACTACAGCTGGAACAATTACACATTTTAACAAGGGAAGAATAACTGTTTTCTTATTCATTGTCAGTGACTTGTGTTGGTGATAATTTCATGGTAACAAAAATGCAACACACTTTTGTTCAACCAAACAGTTCAAAAACTGAAAAATTTAATCTATACAAAAAAGTCATCATATTCAACATACCTGTTGATAGTATTCAAGTATCACCTACCACTGATGCTTGTAACCTTGGAGCCATTTTTGACAGTCAGCTCACATTATAGACATCATGAAAGTTTCCTTCTTTCATTTTCATAATACTGCAAGATTTCAACCATTTCTGTCACAAACTGCCACTGAAGGGGTTACTCATGCCTTTATCACGTCTTGTTTAGACTACCAGCAAATTCCCTACAGTAGCTGCAGTGTGTGCAAAACTGTGCTGCTTAGGTTTTTACTCTTACACCATTGCACCATCACATCCCCCTATACTCTGACAGTGGCACTGGCTCCCTGTTCATGAATGCAATACATTTAAAATATGTATCCTTAAATACAAAGCAGTCTCTTCCACAGCCCCTCATTACATCTGTAAACTTGTCAGTCCCCACCTTCCCTTGTTTTCTCTCTGTTCCATTGGCTCTTTCACTCTGCAGCAGACACGTTGCAGTCAGATCCATGAAGGAGAGAACTTTTTCTTGTTGTGCTCCCCACCATGCCAGTATATATCAGAAATGCCCAGACTCTTGACAGCACCAAGAAATTACTAAAAGCATATTTAGCCTACTGTGGTGGGTTGGCACCCTGCCCAGGATTGGTTCCTGCCTTGTGCCCTGTGTTGGCTGGGATTGGCTCCAGCAGACCCCCGTGACCCTGTGTTCGGATTCAGCGGGTTGGAAAATGGATGGATGGATGGATATTTAGCCTATACAGCTTTTAAGGATGTTTAACCACCTCTAGGTTTGTTTCTCTTTTACTTGGATTTTATTTGCATCATCTTATTTTATATGTTTTATTATCTTTCTTTGTTTATTGTATGGCAGGGGTGTCCAACTCCAGTCCTTGAGGGCTGCAGTGACTGCAGGTTTTCATTCTAACCCTTTTCCTAATCAGTGACCAGTTTTCACTACTAATTAACTCCTTTTCCCTTCATTTTAAGGATTCAGACCTCTGACTTGATTCCTTTCTTCACTAAATGACAGTCAAAATTAGACATGAAACGAGCCAACAGATGACCAGCTAAATTGGAACGTCAAAATCCAGCCAATTTCACTCCAACCAGTTTCTTAATGAAATGTCGATTCTTGCTGTTAATTAATATCAAGACTTGTTGCTGCTCTCATTCTGCCACAGCAGACTGTTTATTTTTTGTTCTAAGACCACCGTCAAGATGTTTTGGTGATCTGAGCATACCAACTTGACTGAGACCTTCACCTTTCTTTACTTTCAGGTTAGCTGGTCATGTGGCAGCTTGTTTTGTGTCTAATTATTGTTTGGCTGCTCATTAAGGAAATAGAAACAACTAAGGGGTCTGAGCCATGTCAATTAAAAACTATGGCAAAACAAGTTAATCGGCAGCAAAAAACAGCTCACTAATTAAGAAGATGGTTAGAATGAAAACCTGCAGGCACTGCGGCCCACCAGGACCGGAATTGGACACCCCTGTTGTATGGTATATACTGTTTTTAATTATTCTTAATTTAGTGCATTTTATTTTACATTTTTGTTAGGCCTTGTAGCACTTTGGTTTAAAAAAATCACATTATAAATGTAATGTATTATTATTTGCATAATGAATGTGAGGAGAATCAATTGAGCTATCTGAAAGCAGTCCGTGGTAAAAAAAATAACAAATAATTTGTAAATAAAATGTATGCCTGTAGCTCTTTAGTACAAAACAAACATGTGGCAAAAATAATGGATAGATGCATATATGCAGAATGCGATAACAAAATGAAAAAAGCATGTGCCGTCTTATTCTATTGACCTCACTATACTCAAGCTATGCATAGCAGCTCTTTGGCTGAATGTCATATCCTAGTTGAAGAACTTCACAAATCACATCTGAGCAAGTGTGTGCCTGCTTTTGCAAGGATGCTTTGATATCTTAGAAGCAGTCCCAAATGATGTACAAAAATTTAATTGTCAGCAGAAAATGCAGCTGATTTAGGAAAATATGGTTATGTAGTTGATAAAGTTCTAGCTTGCACAGTAAAAAAATTAGTCACTTGTAACGCAGGGTTTAATAAATTATCTAGCAGAGCAGAATACTTCAGAATTTACCTTAAAAAAGTGAGATTTCACACGTATGAGGTTACATTTCAACAGGTAATTGCAGCAGTCAAACAACATCAATAAATCATATCACAGTAAAATATATCAATTTGGTAATTGCTGCCTCAGTAGCATCTTTCAACTAGTTTTGAAAAAACTGAAAATGGTCTCTAGACAATACGGGTGCAAGTTCAGGTAGTATGACAAAAATATATATATATACTAGCAAAATAGTAGTGTGTTAAAGAGGTTATGTAAACATATATACATATACTGTACATATATACATATATATACATATCTACATATACACATATCTACATATACATATATATACATATATACATATACACATCCACATATATATACATATATATATATATATATATACACATATCAACATATATATACACATACATATACACACATACATAAACACACACATATACATATATACATACATACATAGTGCGTTGTAACACGGGCTGTGATTGTTACATGGGAGGGAGACGACAAATCACAGCTTCCCTGATGCCTAGATCCCACAGTATGTCCCCTTAGGAGAGGCGTTAGGCAAGTGTAATTGAATAGCGGTGCTGCAAGTTTAGCTTTACACCTGTTTTTAAGGCTTATTGACTGAAAGGGGCTTTCATGAAAAAACTTAGGGCTTTGCTACAGGATACACCCTCCACAAGTTAAGAAAGTAAAAATAAAGGTATATATTTCTGTTTTATTTAAACCTTTTAAGTTTGTATGCGGGCGGCATGGTGGCGTAGTGAAAGGTGCCAGTTAGGAGACCCGGGTTCGCTTCCCTGCGTGGAGTTTGAATGTTCTCCCCGTGTCTGTCTGGGTTTCCTCCGGGTACTCCGGTTTCCTCCCACTGTCCAAAGACATGCAGGTTAGGTGCATTGGTGATTCTAAATTGTCCCTGGTGTGTGGGTGTGTGTGGGTGTGTGCGCCCTGCGGTGGGCTGGCACCTTGCCTGGGGTTTGTTTCCTGCCTTGTGCCTTGTGTTGGCAGGGATTGGCTCCTGTATTTAGGATATAGCGGGTTGGATAATGGATGGATGGACATTTGTATGCATAGCCCCATTTGCCCGTTTTCGTTTTTTTTCTTTCTTCAGTAATATTTCAGCAAACCCGGAGCTTGTCAGTTCAAATCCTGGTACTGACACCACTGTGTGACCCTGGGGAAGTCACTTCACCTGCCTGTGCTGCAAAAAACAAAAGTAATGTAACAAATTGTACCTCAGATGTTGCAAGTTGCTGGAATAAAGGCATAAGTCAAATAGATAAATATGTATTATACACATAGGAACTATTCATTTATTTTCAGTTAAGTCATCTGCAGCAAACCTTTATAAATGAGGGTTTCTCCTTTTTAGATAGTGCAAACTATTTCTTCTTCATTGAGGTTTTCTCTTGGAGAGCTTTTTTCATTTCATTGAAAATTAAAATAACTTTATAAAGTAACATAAAAGGTTTAAATACTGGTTATCCTTTTACACTAAAATATTACTAAAGAGATACAAAAAAAGTAAAATGCATATGTTGTTTTTCTTTAAGGAGATTAAATATTACTGAAGAAAGAAAAAAAAAAAAAACTAAAATAGCCAAATGGGGCTATGCATACGAACTTAAAAGGTTTAAATAAAACAGAAATATATACTTTTATTTTTACTTCCTTAACTTGTGGAGGGTGTATCATGTAGCAAAGCCCTAACTTTTTTCGTGAAAGCCCATTTCAGTCAATAAGTCCTAAAAAGAGGTGTAAAGATATCGACAATAAGCTACGCAAACCCACCAAGACATGCAATCGTTTAAATCAAGGCTCGAGTCGAAAAACACCATCCGATACTATTAGTTAACGATTAACACATTTCTATATGTATTGTAAGCATACAATACAACTGATAATATGTTGCGCTTATTTATCTGGTGTACCAACATTTTTGCGCGTTTAACGGCTGAAATCTAACGTGGTTTGTGCCCTTCAGAATGAAAACAGTTTGCATTTACCTTTTTAATAAAAAGCGAGCTTTTAAGCCTGAGAAATCACCCCGTAAATGCACACGTTTAATTCTTTATCACTTCAAACAACTGAACTATCCAGAACATTTCAGGCATACATCCAGCATTCAAACTATGTATAAAAAGCACAGCTGTTAAAGGAATTCAGCATTTCTTAATTGAAAATGTTGCTTTAATCCTCAACATGTCTCAATGAGTCGTTCTGGTGGTTTTACTTGACGTTTTAATCTTCTGGTTAATTGTGTTTGCAGTTGAGATGTTCTTTCCTGATTTATACTTGTTTTCTCGTTAATATTTGTTTCGCTGGTGGTAGTGTTCTGATTAGAGGTTATTGGTCCTTTGATGTCTCGACGGTTTCTTCTTAGAACAGCTCCTATTATGCAATTCCGTCACATACTGGTCTATTGTTTCTCCGCTTTTCTGGAAACATGTAAAAAACTTGTGCCGCTCAAACGTTACATTGCGCTTTGGGTTGCAATACGTTTCGAATTTTTCAACTATTTTGTTCAATTTCATATTGTCTCCATGTTGTTCAAACTGAAAATTGTTATACACCTTGTGACAGACGACCGGCTATGGACTCCGGTCGTCACCCCCAGGCCGCTAGGAGGAGCCCTCCGGACAGCATATTTGTGCCCCGAGTTCCAGCAGGGCCTCATGGACTTTGTAGTGTTTTGACACAGCCCTGCTGGATACCTTGGGGGCCGTCAGGAGTCGCTGTAGGGGGGCTAGTGGGCTCTGGCATGCCCTATAACCCGGGAGTGCATCCCAGTCACGTGACTGGAAGAAGAGATGTGCTCCCGGGATGAAGAAAAGGACTTTGCCCTGACCCGGAAGGAAAAACGGACTTGTGGGTTTGGCTTGGAGCCACTTCCGGGTCAGGGGCTATAAAAGGACTCTGGGTAAGCCCAGACACTGAGCTGAGCTGGGAGGTAGGGTGGCGACGTGTCTGGGCGAGGAGGAGAATTATTGAGAATAGTGTATAGTGTTAATGAGTGTGTGGAGGAGAGTGCTTGGTGCACTACAGTATAATTATAAAATAAATATAATTTATTCTTTCACCTGGTCATCAGAGTGGTACCTGAGGGTTCGAGAGGTGGACATGAGCGTCAACTGCTACAACCTCTAGCGCCTCTTCGCCAATTACATGTAGAAGCATAGACGCTTTCATTTTTTCACTTTTCCTATCTGTTTCAATCGCAGCAAGATACAACTCGAATCTCTGTTTAAATCTTTTCCAATTTTCAGCTACATTTCCCTTTAACTGGAGATTTGGTGGGGGCTGTAATCCTTCCATATTTTTTTTTCTCTTTTGCTAGAACGTCTTAGCGCTTTCTGACCACGTTTTCGGGTTACTCACAGACACGAGACTCGTTCAAAAGCTGAACCTCTTCTTCACATTCCTCTTCCAATCCGCCACTTCTGACACCATGTAGTGATCTTGTTAGGTTCGTAGTTTAATCAATACAGAGGATTGAAAGATATAATAACTTTTTAATAGACAGACTTTAGAGAAATTTACTGTACAAGTTACTACTCGTTCTTTAGTTCACGCCCATTCTCCTACTTGCATTGGCATTCACAGGCATTACTAATCATTCTGTAAGTATCCCTTAATAGACCTTACTAATCAACTATCATTACAAAATCCAACGTGGTTTGTGCCCTTCAGAATGAAAACAGTTTGCATTTACTTTTTTAATAAAAGGCGAGCTTTTAAGCCTGAGAAATCACCCCATAAATGCACACGTTTAATTGCACATGTGTTAATATATATGCTTACACAGTATTAAACCCACCAAGACATGGAATGGTTTAAATCAAGGCGCTGCGCTACCTTCTTCCAGATCGGCCCCAAGGCGTTTCACGTGATTACGTAGGAGGCGTGATGATGCGATACGCGACTCCGCCCCCGTCCATTACAGTATATGGACAAAAAAGAGGTTCCAGTTATGACCGTTACGCTTTGAATTTCAAAATGAAACCTGCCTAACTTTTGTAAGTAAGCTGTAAGGAATGAGCCTGCCAAATTTCAGCCTTTCACCTACACGGGAAGTTGGAGAATTAGTGAGGAGTGAGTGACTGAGTGAGTCAGTCAGTCAGTGAGGGCTTTGCCTTTTATTAGTATAGATATATATATATATATATATAAAATGCATATTCCACTTGCTACCTAATATAAAACTGACTATAAATGTAACACCAGATCATGTCACTCGTAGAAATTCTCAGATGATTTGGCACTAATGGGGTGTATTGATACAGGAGGATGAGATACAGAGTATAGCAGTTAGGTGGAGAAAATTGTTTCTTGGTGCAAAGACAGAATTGTCTGCATCTTAACATTAATAAAACCTAGGAACTGGATATTGACTTTGGCCACACCAAACGGCCTCTATGTCTGGTCACTATTCAAGAAGTGGATATAGAGGTGGTGCACTACTACAAGTTCACTGACAGAACACAAGAGTGGCAACAGACATTGTTTACAAAATCAAATGGCTGCACCCATGGAAATCGAGTCATAAAATGGCAGTGCCTGTGAGAAAAACAACCAAAAAAAGTAGCATTGTGATGAAGTTAATAAAACAACAACATAAAATTCAACATACATTGGATCTACAAGTTGTAAAACTAATTTTTTAGTAATCCAATCTAATCCAACTAATCTAACTAATCCATCGAGGAAGAAAAATGAAAAACATTATTTGTACAAAATCTTAATTTATCTATCCATTCCTAAATAATTAAATGGGCAGGCCATTTCGTATCAGTGCAATACGCTGCTTGTTAAAACGGATGACTTCTGCTCCTATGCACACTTAGTGCTGCGTGGGTATTATGAACTTTCGTATCTGTTCAAGTTCTATTTAAATTTTAAATATAACTAAGTTTTATTTAGTCAACAGAAATATCTTTGGTAGGAATGTAAGTTAAATTTAGTCATCCATCCATCCATCCATCCATTTTCCAACCCGCTGAATCTGAAACACAGGGTCACGGGGGTCTGCTGGAGCCAATCCCAACCAACACAGGGCACAAGGCAGGAACCAATCCCGGGCAGGGTGCCAACCCACTGCAGGACACACACAAACACACCCACACACCAAGCACACACTAGGGCCAATTTAGAATCGCCAATCCACCTAACCTGCATGTCTTTGGACTGTGGGAGGAAACCCACGCAGACACGGGGAGAACATGCAAACTCCACGCAGGGAGGACCCGGGAAGCAAACCCGGGTCTCCTAACTGCGAGGCAGCAGCGCTACCACTGTGCCACCGTGCCGCCCAATTTAGTCATCATTGCATACATTTTTCTTCATCATAGAAATTTAAAGACTAATTTCAACTTACATTCCTACCAATGATATTTCTGTCGACTAAATAGAACCTACTTATATCCAAATAGAACTTGAAAAGATATATTTTTTCAAATCTGACCGCGCATTTTAGATCGACTTGATGTACACTACATCAAGCCCGCCTGCTATTGTGCTCTCGCCTGCCTGCCTCAATAAGTCACCGTTGCATCACTCTTACTTTTTTTACCGTTCATTTAATTATGGCTAGTCGCGAAAAGATTAGAAAATGGAAGGAGGATTACACTGAGTATTGCTTTACCAAAACAATTATTGATGGAGTAGACCAGGGGGGTATTTTTCGTACTTTGCTTAAATCATCCGAGATCAGGTGCTTCATCTTGGATAAGTTAATGCCGGTGACACTCATCCGGGATAGGTCGGTTTTTCAAACACAGCCGTGTATTAGATTAGTCGAGCTGGATCTAATCATCCGAGATGAATGTGCGCGCCCGCACGGAGTGAAAAGCCCATATATATTGAGTCTTGAAAACATGATCAGCAAGTCTTTGATAGGCTGTAACAAAATGACAAAAGAACGGGCGCATGTTTTTTCACACACGCAACGCAAGACCTTTTATTCGAAGGACATGAAGAATTTCAAGATTTACTATGCACAAGGGGTAACACTGCAAAAGCAGCCCAAACCAGAAAAGATGGCTGGCAAAAAGTGGCCGACAAATTAAACGCTAAGTAGTGTGCATTGTACTTACTGAATGCAGCGTTTCATTTCCTATGTGTCAGATTAATTATCATTTAATATGTCATAATTCCAGATCAAATGTGAGCACAAGGAGAACATGGGAACAGGTTAAAGTGACGTACAAGAATATACTTCAAACTGGTAAATATTGGTATATAACTATTTAAAGAATTGTTGACATAAATAATCATATATAATATAAAAAACATTAATTTTAAAGCTAATAAGAAGGCAGACAAGCAAAAAAACAGGTGTAGGTCCACGCGGTCCAGACCTAACCCCTGCAGAAGAGTTGGCTCTCCAGCAAAACGCCCATCACCCTGTTTCTGAGGCCATTCCAGGGAGAAGCTCCTCCTCAGAACCAGTGGCAGGATGCAGTGGTCACTTCATTTCAGGTAAAGGATGGTCATTGCATATATTTGTCCTCCATGTGTGCCATAGGTATGTTCCTTATAGCCCTCTTTTTTGTTGGGTCAGTTACAGGGAATGTCATATCCCTTGAAGCTGTGTCTGACCAACGAGATATTGACGAAGGTCAAATATTTGATGAAGACACTGTGTCTGATTATTCATCAGGTGGAGAGGTACATTTTCCAAATAATGTTTGATCAAACTCCACTCTGATCAGTCCCATGTGCCCCAATCACATTTGGAAATCCTTGAAATGATAATGTTAGGCTGATTGAGATTCTTCATGGAACTGTGGGTGTTTTTGCCTGTATATTACCTACCTGCAATGGCACGAAAGCCTCTTTTATTGTCTGCACATGCAGGTGTCCAGGAAACACTATGAAAACCCGAAGGAAATATTTCAGAGCCAAACAGACTTTACGAATTGCCTGGCAAACTGCACTTTTAGATAGATTTTCTGCATCGCCTACAGAATATAAAAAAGTGCTGTTTGTAAAAAAACCTCAAAGCAATGCATACTGTCTGTGTGGTTGTGAGAGCCCGACTTCGCCTAGCTTGACTTCGAATATAAGGTGCTAATAAATCTTTGAGGTACAATATTCCCCCTCGGCTAAAGCGGTATCTTTCGAAAAGAATTTCCTCCGGGAGCAATAAAGGATCTTGCCGATCGCGCAAAACCTTCTCTATATGAAATTCTCTTCGTATAATTTGCGCACCAATATCTATTGAACGGCGAAGCCATGACTGGATGACTTCCACGCACCGTCACTGATTACGTGTGTAAACTAATCCTTGTTTACGTAGAACAAACCTGCTCCGAGCAGGTTTGCGGATTAGGATGTGTTGCTATGACAACACTTCCAGCAAGAGTTTCGAAAAACCGACAGATCCAGGATCAGGCCAAATCGTCAACAATTACATCTGGCTAAGCGAGTAATCCACGTACGAAAAATAGCCCCCGGGGTCCTCAATCACAGTCCTGGAGGGCCACAGTGCTTGCAGGTTTTTGCTCCAACCCAACTGCTTAATAAGAAGCACTTATTGCTCAAGTAACACTTCTGTTTCACTTTAGTTGTCTCGCTCGTTAAGATTTTGAACTCTTATTGCTTATTTTAGCCTTAAACAGCCGTATTCTTGGTTTTTAATTGCTCCTAATTAGCAATAACATGCAAATGACAAACGAGACCAGCATTTCTCCATTTAGCTTGTTACCATTTACACCTGTGTGTAATCATGCACTATTGGGTTAAATTAAATACTTGGAAGGAAATTGAAAAGGAAAAAGTGAAGGAATGGGAATTATTCGTCCATTTTAGCCTTCAAATTATTTAGATGATATCCTTAGAAAGGGAAAGAAAATCCAGGATATAAGAATTGCCTGACATAACAGAGTTAAAGCACTGACAAGCCATGAAATTAAATTATTTGCAAGAATTGCTTTCTAATTAAGCAACCAGGTTAGAACAAAAACATGCAGCCACTGCGGCCCTCCAGGACTGGGATTGAGGACCCCTGGAGTAGACAGACCGCAGTGTGTGCTTTGCAATGCAATATTTTCCAGTTCCAACTTGAAGCCATCAAAGCTCGGTGAACATTTCCCAAGGGGGTGCGAAATCTGCCTCGTCCGTCACAGGGGGTGCGAAGGTAAAATGAATCGGGAAGCGCTGCTTTAGATTGACTGCTTTTATATAAATAAAAATAAAAATATTGTTTTGTATAGTTTGGCCTAGTTTGCGATACCATGAACATTGCATATTGTCCATAGTAGAACATTAGGCATGAGTTTTAGTTTTTCTCTTTTTTTTCCACCTATATCTAAAAGCATGTTACTTTAATTAATGACTGTTACCTTTTCCTGTTTTGTTTAAATGTGACCACCACTGTGCATGAGTGCTCCCTGTGATGTGACTCTCAACCCATTTCATTTCCTGAATAGTGCCATTTTAAACTCTGACATACAATACATGGATTCAAACAAGGCTGGATTAAGGTCTTAATTTCCTTACACATTATTGCAGGCAATGATTTTTAAATGTTACTATAAATATTTGGATATCTTGGAGAACCTGTAGGACACCATACCTTTAAAATTAAGTGAGGTTATATATTCAAAATGTAAATACAGAAGCTACCAAAAATGGTGAGATCCTGTTATAAAAGATGTGTTAAAAACTGAATACTATTATTGAATAGAGTACATATTTGGGACATGCTGGGTGTTTTTAAAGATCTAAATTAATCAAGCATTATAATGAGAAACACACCAGCAGACATTAGTGATAAACACGGGAAATTATATTTAAAACACAAATGAAGAAAAAACGTCTTTGTGAAAACAGCATTTGAAGTCTGAAGCTAGGCAGACCTATTACTCAAGCAGTTAACCAGCAGGTGATTTACCTGTTTTGTAAGAGCCAATTTTATAAAGTTAATGTTGGATGTTAAATTCATATGTTTGATTAATTTCTATAGAATACCATTTTCTTACAGATACCTAGAATTAGGGTATAGCCCTTACCCCCTGTAAATTAACATGTGATCAAACATCTGAACAGAGTGTTAACTAACCCAGTGAGGAAATAGTCCTACTGTTAGCATAGACTGTTAGATATGTTTGCAAATAGAATAGGAGATGCCATGCAGATTTCTGACCGTGCTTAAGTGTTTAACGTGGTTAATATGACTGTATGACCAGGCTTAAAGAAATGAAACAAGGTGTATAGGCCTTAAACAGAATTTTTCTTAAAAAAAAACTTTTCCTTTCTTTAATACCAGTTTTTGTTGACAGATTATGGAGTACTGCATGTACACAAGGTGGCAATTTGCTAAGCATGTCTCTCTTGAGCTCTGCAGAACTTTTGTCCTTCCCATTCGCTTCTAGTGGCAGCCTTCATTTTTATACAGTAAATTGGCAGCTACTTCTCTATACTGTTTCTTCCTTCCTTTGTGGCGCTCAGCAGAAAAAAGGACACGGCCCTAAGAATACCCCACTCATAAAACAATATTACCAACAAATATTGTATAAACAATTAAAAAAAAACGTGTTGACTAATTTCACCATATTTCAGTAATAGCAGTTAAGGCGTTTTTGAGATTTTGAGGTATTTCATTTTTATACTGTGGAATGGTTTTACTCCTAAATATTGGTATATTGAAATGTCTTTTCTTAGCAGACACCTACTCCCCCAGATGTACCATCCTGCCAAATTTAATCTTTATAACTAATTGGGAAATAGGGTTTCTGTTAATAAGTGAGTAAGTCAGTCAGTATATATATATTGTGGCACACGGCTGGGGGTGGTACCCAGCTGGCATGCCCAGGAAGACTGGAGGAGGGCATGCCTCCTGCCTCCTCCAGACCATGAGGGGGTGACCGCCCTGGTTCCCTTGGGGGCCATGTAGGGGTCTGTGGTCACCGCCAGGGGGTGCCCCCATGCCTGGAGAGCCCTAGACCTCAGCACTTCCGCCACACCTGGAAGTGCTGGGGGAAGAGGAGCTGAGACACCCGGAGTGCTTCCGGGGATGCAGCCGGCACATCCGCCACACTGGGGTGTGTCGGTGGAAGATTGCCGGAACACACCTGGAGCACATCCGGGGTGATTATAAAAGGGGCCGCCTCCCTTCATTCAAGGCTAGAGTCGGTTGGAAGACGACAAGGTCTTAGAGGAGAGAGAAGGAGGTAGTCTGAAGGAGAAAGGCATACTGTGGTTTTGGCCTGGACTTGGGATGATTAGTGCTGATGAACTGGGTTTGTGCATATTTAAATACTTGTAAATATTACTGTGTAAATAAACGTGTGTGTGGTGACTTTAATCGATGTCCGTCTGTCTGTGTCCAGGCTGGTACCCACAATATATATATATATATATATATATATATATATATATATATATATATATATGTATATATATATATATATATATATATGTATGTTAGGGGGTTCGTCCCCTGCTCGCTTCACTAGCCAACCCCTCCGGCCTGCGCTGCGCACCAGCCACTTCACGTTTCTGCCGCTCACATTGTGAAGAGGGGGGCTGAACGTACCCCAAAGGAGACCCGTTACTCCTCCGAAACCCCTTCTTAAACGGTGATACAGTGGGAAAGAAATACAGTTTTTTTGTTTACCTCCTCTTTGCTCGATCAGCTGCTGGCTTGCTGCTGCTCTTTGTCTTTTATTTCCGACCCAATGCGTGGTTAAATCTCTTTGCACAAAGTCTTGTCACACGGGACATGACTTCTTGATATTTTTTACTTTATAATTTAAAAACGGAATAAGAATCTGAAAATATTTCAACATCACATTAAAGTTCGATAAATTCTGAAGAGAATGGTACCAAACATATATATGAAGGTTTTAAAATAAGCCGATTTAAAGCGTGACAAAAAACGTGACATAAAAAGTCATATAAAATCGCTGCACTTTTAGACTTAGGATTTAATATATATAAAGTATATATATATATATGTACACAAGGGACGTTCAAAAAGCAAAAAGTTTCCGCACTTTTTTTAACTATATTCGTAAATATATTTCAAAACCAAATTACATCACTTTTCTAAATAGTCACCTTCCTTTGTGATGCAATTTTCCCATATGTTTGTGGAGTGTGGATACTTTTGGAACGCTACTCGCATATACATACTGTATATATGTATATATATATATATATATATATATATATATATATATATATATATATATATGTGTAGTCTCATGTGTGCGCATGAGAGACTGAGGGCCCAGGTGATGGTAATTCTCCACCAGTCCAGGAAGTGGTAATGTGTGATAACATTCTCTCTCTTCCTCCTTATTCAGACTGAAAGATTTGACAGCTCTCCTCCAGTAATGTCACCTGGACGCACCTCTTCCGGCTGGCTGCCATATGACTGGAAGACCTTCCATCATGGGCAGTCACAATAGGACTCCAAGCTGACAAGACTCAGTTTTTGCATTTTCACGCTCTTTATTTTGGAAAAAAAATATTTTCAATTACATGGGGTTTGCCCAAGGGTGCCCCAACACTCTGACTGTCTGTTATATTATTACTATATATACACTATATATACATATGTGAGTGTGTGTGTGTATGAATATTTGAAACAGCAACACATCTTCAAAATATTACTTGGGCTGCCTCTCAGTAATATAAATTGCTGTAAGTTGGCCTAATTCACAAAACATGTTTTAGTGAAAGGCATGTGCACTTGTAATTGAGTTGCTGATTAATTAGGCACAGCATGGAAATGAGACATGATGGTCAGGTTGTCATTAAGAAGCTTTTTCAAAGCCATACATTTTCTGTGAACTGAATGTAATTTAGATTTTGACAAGGTTAAATTAGGGTTAACGGTTTTATAATTACCTATTATGAACAGGATTACTTTTTTTGATCATTTTAGTCAATTAATATATATATACATCACCTGGAACATTTCAGTAGCCAAGATCTTTCTTTCTTATATTATGGAACAGAAAGTTTCAGTGTTGTCTCCAAATTTGAACTGATTAAAAAGAATCCCTGGATTCTGTCAATAGCAGTAATACTATATGCTTTTAATTAAACGTGAACTGTTGTTACATCACTACTAGCTTAATGAAAGTGATGCCCAATCTTTGTTTTCCTTTTAATTACATTGCATACTGCATATACTTGCCAACTGTAGACATCTGTTGGTAAAAAAAACTTTATTTTATACATATGTTTATCTAATGGATTTTCCAGCTGGCAAAGGGTTTGTTGGCTCAAGGGCAGAATCGGCACTGAAAAGTGGAAAGTCAAGTACCATTAAACAAAAAGGGACTCTCATTGGAGAGTAGAAAATCCCTTAACATAAGATCTCAGCCAAATACACAGTAATAATGGCATTGTGGTTAATGAGGAAACCTGTAAGTGTAAGGGGTGACCCTGAAGAAGAAAAGCCATAAAATAATGTAAGCATGTCAAATTGAACACTCAACTATCTAGTATGAAAAACAAGCCCCTGACTTCAACTATTTTCCAATTATTTATAACAGTTATCTTGCTTTTTATATTGTTTTCTTGTTTGCAAAATGTAGCCATATTCTTTTATGCATTTGAATTTTTGACTTTTTGAAAGGCAATAAATAAAATAATTAATAGGTCTCTTGAACGAATGGAGAGCCACCCTGGACTGGAAGACAAGGCTTTCAAAGTACACAATTTCTTGCAACTGTAATTTAAATATAGTACAAAATCAAATTTTGACAATTATTAAAATGTAAGAGTTCTTAATTTTAAACTTTTCATTAAACTTTACTTTCAGATCTAGCGATTTTTGCTATTATGGAAAGCAAAGTAGCTTGTTTATTTATTAAGTAACACAAAGTATTTAAAAGTATTCTCAAATATTAACATTAATAAGGTACTGCCTTTTGATTTGGGATTCAATGGAGTTTTGACTCCTTTTTTGAAAAAATATTTTTTTGTCTCTTTGTTTTTGTCTGAGGCTAGGGATCTGTGCCGGCAATTAGAAGGTTGCCAGTTCAAATCCTGTCAACGCCAGAAGTGACTTTGTTCTGCTGGGCCCTCGAGCAAGGCCCTTAACCTGCTATTGCTTCGTCCCAGATATGACATTAATCTGCATCCAGCTCTGCAAGCACATCCTTCAATTTACAGCGAAAACTTGGGGGTGGCGGGGGCAGGATTGACACTCCAGCCACCGTAAAAAAAACCTCACACTGTTCCAGTGTGATGCTGAGGTGTTCTTCCTTGCTTTTCTCATGTTACCTCTGTAAATCCTTGAATAATGCTTATAATTTTAAAGGGACTTTGCTTTTGTTTGTCCAGGACTGGAGGTTTTTCATCGGTTTTCTTCCTTTCATGAGTACTTTGGCTATTTAAAAGCTCTAGCACCACTTTTGGGCCTGTCCAGGCCAGAAGCTCACCATTTGAGTTTAGGACTGTTAAGAGGGCAGATCTGGCTTTTGCTTATATTTGAGGCCTCCATCCACTGTTTGAGAGATGGAGAATTGCTACTGTTGTCCATTTCCTGAGGAGAGGTGCCTATGAGTTGTTATTGCTTCCTGTGTAGCCCCAGAATGGGACACCTCTCAGTTGTTTTTGTAGCCTTCATCCCCAGGAGGTGATGCTATTCTCTCCCCACTAGGGTCTCGTAAGCTGTTACTGATCCACCAGAGAGCTTGAGTATCCAAGAGTCAGGCAAAAAACAAGACATTTCACCAGGAAATGAACTTTGAAAGACAATTATTATATTTCAGCCAGGGTTCCTTCCCTGACCGGGGTTCAAATCCTTGTTTTACGTTATGATATTTTAGTTTATATTAATTACTAGCCAACCCACGGCGTAGCATACGCCGCATAATTATGTATTGATGGGTGAACACTTCCTGAACGACACAGTTGTCCAAATGGGGGTGGGTTTGTGGATACCACTGTGAGTGAATGAAAAGATGGACCTCTGGAGAGAGCAACATACAATTGTCCGTGACTGAAAGCGAGATCGTCTGTGACGATAGAGGCCATGCTGGTGAAAGTTACTTCGTCAGTGATTGTTCATTAAGGTGTAGCGAGTCTTCGTTGTTGACGCTTAATATAGCTTGCATACTGAGTTGTTCCTGAGTCACAGTTGAGAAACACTTTTTTAATGTCTTTTAAGCACAGGGAAAAAAATGAACATGTGAAACATCCGTAATGTAATAAGGCACCAAGAAAAGTAATATTGCAATAATGCTATCTACGACCCGATCGCTATAAACAGAAGTGAAAACAAAATTGAGCCCAGTGCATTCTTTAACTGCCTTGTAGCGCAGTGGTAGTGTTGCTGCTTTGCAGTAAGGAGACTGTGGAAGATTTTGGGTTCGCTTCCCGGTTCCTCCCTGTGTGGATAGCGCTTTGAATACTAAAAACACCGGTATATCAATGTAATGAAGTATTATTATTCTTATGCATCCAGCGCTCTCTCTCTCGCGCGTGTGTGTGTGTGTGTCGCTCGCTCGCTCGCACGTGTTCCTGCAGGCATACGCCGCATAATCATTTATTGATGGCTGAACAGTTCTGGAAAGACACAGTTGTCTAAAAGTGTTGGTTTTGAGGATACAACAGTAAGTGGTTGAAAAGATGGAACTCTGGAGAGAGCAATATACAACTGTCCGTGACTGAAAACTGGTTTTGGCAGATACATGCATATCTTTTTGAAAGTTTGGCCCTGTGCCATATTAATTGTCATCGCAAAGGCCAATCTAACAGGAAATTGTCTTCGTGTAAAAATAAAAGGCAAATTATCTGCGATAAGCAAATTGTTTTACACGCTGCATACAAACCCGCGGCATAGTATACACTGCATAATCACGCCACTTTTTTAATGTTTTTAAGCAGAGGGAAAAAAATGAACATTTGCAAAATCTGTAACACTGCTTTCAGTAAGTACAATGCACACGCGTTTAATTTGTCGGCCACTTTTTGCCAGCCGTCTTTTCTGGTTTGGGCTGCTTTTGCAGTGTTACCGCTTGTGCATATTAAATCTTAAAATCCTTCGAGTAACTAATTAACTAACTACCACCCACCCAGCCACCCACGCACACAGCTTGTGTGAAAAAAATGCGCCCGTACTTTTATCATTTTGTTGCAGCCTATCAAAGACTTGCTGATCCTGTTTTCTAGACTCAATATACATTGGCTTTTCACTCAGCGCGGGGGCACGCATTCATCTTGGGAACGTAATCAGTGCGAGGGTATGACCCGCACTTACTGGGAATTCCTCATTCGTGGGGAACAATTGCAAGCCCCGGTTTCCAGCACGAATGGGGTTCAACGGCTTACCCACTCCTCTCTGCGCCGGGTAGACACACGTTGATCCATGCAGTGTAGCGCGCGTGCAGTTACCTGATGCAGGAATCTGTATAACATTGAAAGAAGTGTTGTTTCCATGAAATACATTTGAAGCGGTGGCAATGGAAGGCAAATGAACAGTCAATGTGGCTCACAGCTGGACTGACGCTGTGTTTTGTGTCACCCGACCATGGTAGTAGCAGGGGGTGAACAAAGGGCAGGGACGTAATCAGTGTGACCGTATGACCCGCACTTACTGGGAATTCCTTGTTCGTGGGGAACAAATGCAAGCCCCGGTTTCCAGCACAAATAGGGTTCAACGGCTCACCCATGCCTCTCTGCGCCGGGTAGACACACGTTGATCCATTCAGTGTAGTGCGCCTGCAGTTACCTGATGGAGGAATCTGTATAACATTGAAAGAAGTGTTGTTTCCATGAAAAACATTTGAAGCGGTAGCCATGGAGGGCAAATGAACAGTCAACGTGGCTCATAGCTGGATTTGGACCGCAGCACAGACCAAAGCGAGTGAGTATGTGTTTGATGAGCTGTTCGAGTTGGTGGGCAGTGATCTGAGGTGCGTTCCCTATCACGTGGGGGGAGGGGTAGAGTTTCTGGACGGGGCTTCATTGTTTCTTTCCCATGGTTTTCGATGGTGGACGCGGTCGGGTGTCGTAACCGAAAAGAATAATGAAAAGTCAACGTGGCTCAGAGGTGCATGTGGACTCCTAGCACAGACGAAAGCGACTTATGGGGTGGTCGGTGAGTTGTAGCGTCCGGGAACATGAGCAGGCAGTGTGAATGCCTAGAGAGCGAGGGTGGATGCGGGCCGGGGAATAAGGAGTGTTGGTGGGCGGGGAAACGTTTTCCGTGCTACTGCAGGACCATCTAAGAAGACGCATGTTTGTCGTGGATGCGAATTGCTGTATGTAGCATGTAAAACAGTTTGCGATGGTGCACGCAGTTGTGCGTTGTAACCGAAAAGTCAACATGGCTCAGAGGTGCATGTGGACTGTAGCTCAAGCGGACATAAATGATGGCATGTTTTCCGAGGCGTCGCGTCCGAGTTGGTGGGCGTGGCTCTGCGACTTGTCGTCATATCCAATGGTCTTAGAGTTGGTGGGCGTGGCTGTCTTGCGTGCTTTCCATGGGTGGCTACTTGTCGGCGGCTTAGTGAATTATATACAGTGGGTGTGGCTGTCTTGCGTGCTTTCCATGGGTGGCTACTTGTCGGCGGCTTAGTGAATTATATATATAGATGTTTCTGCTTATTTGCATTATTCTTGGTATTTGATTTTGTCTATGTATGTATACCTCATGTATACCTATGTTTTGTGGGTGGTCCCCCAAGAGGTGGGGCAACCTGCTCATCACTGTAAGAGACTTCACTCAGCCCTATAGTCCTCTGCAGTTCATTCAAATGTGCCATCTTGTTTCTGCTGTGCTTTTTGTGATTATTAGATTTTTGATCTCCTGCTCTGTTTTTGAGTTTGTTCCCGGATTCTATTGGGACTTTGTTCACTTGGTTTGCTTTGTGTTTCAAGCAAGTCTTTTTTACCTTTTGCATTCCATGGAGCTTGCTTTTTTCAGAGCATTCTTGTGAAAAATAAATCTTTTCATTTTTTAAAGATCTTGTGTTTGCCCTTGTTACTAGCTGGGAGTTGTCAGTAAATACCCGCCCAGTGGACATTTTTGAAGTTTTGGGGACTTACATGCTTGAGAACTCCTGAGAATCATAATATTTATGTTATGTTTCAGTCAGGGTTACATCTCTGGCTTTTCATTTATTAATTTTTCTGTAATACATTAAATTTAATTTTGTATATTGTGTTATTGATGCTATTTTTGCCATACTAATTTCCCAATCACTAAAATATATTTTAGGAAATCCAGCACGTCATTAGCACTGGTAATCGCATTCATATTGATAATGTAAGCTCTTTATCTGTGCTATAGACATAAATGAACCAGGCAAATAAAACATGCAGACACTCCTTATTGTGGCATGCAGGTCACTAGCACACTTGTATACTGAAGTGCTCCTCTCCATTATGAGGCTAGAAGTCACGTCTATACCATTGCCCGGTTAATGTTCAGGTCTGACGGTTACGCAACACATGCCTATACTATTGCCACTCGGGACTAATGCTGTTGGCACTTTTACAGCCCAAGTAAACCTTGGGTCTAACACTAAGGAGGTTAATAAGGTTAGTGATCAAAGTAAAAGAAGTTTGAATTCAAAGTGTAGAGTGTAGGTTGGTGTTAAATTAGCTTAAACTCCAGAAGAAGAGGATTATGGTAAGACCTTGGATCTTGGTGAGAGTATACAGTGATATCACGGTCCAGCTGTCATCGCGGATTATTTATTATTATTATTACTAGGGGGCTCTGCCCCTTGCTCACCCACCCCCGGGTTTGGTTTATCGGTTAAACAATTTAAAGAGTTTTTACTTTAAAACTTTTGTAAAAAGAATATTTGTCCTTTATTCCCTGCCCCGGGTGTGGTTAAATCTCTTTCTCGCGGGACTTATAACGCTGCTTGCGTTATGAAGGAGGGGTCTAAACACACGCTAAAGACATGCGATCGGTTCAGCTGATTTCTTGCTGCTGCTGCTGGCCAGCTGTTTGTTCTGCTTGTTGCGCTTTGCATCAATCACTTAAAAGCCTGTACAGCAGCTGTGCTGTTGTCTCTGCTGCTAGCATTCTGAAGGGGGGGGAGGGGCGTGAGGGCTGAACGCACGCTAGAGAGATGCGCTTGGATCATCTTCTGGCTTGCTGCAGCTGTTGCTGGCGAGCTGTGTATTCTGCTTGTCATTGTTTTAAGAGCTGGGAGCACCTGGAGTTTGTCTGCCAAAAGCATTCCAACAACTGCTAGGTTAGATGTCCGTGAACTTGTTTTAAATTGTTTGTAAGTAGGGTGTGACATGCAAAAGTCACTGTCACACGGGTTTTGCTTCCTAAGGTTGTAATGTCTAGTCTCGCGTGTCGTCAAAGTGTCTCTCCGAGATGATCTGGTCTCAATCGCTTCGCTCAACCCCCCCGGTGGCGCGCTACACTCCTGCCACTTCGCGTCTCTCCCACTCTCGTTGTGAAGGGGGGGAGCTGAATGGACGCTATGGAGAAGCAGACGGATCAGCTACTGGCTTTGTGCTGCTTCTGCCAAGATGCGTGTTGTGTTTGTCACTCTGTGCATCATTCATCTAAAAGCATGTACAGCAGCTGTCCTTCTGTTTCACTGCCTTGTCTTGCGTGATGTTAAAATGTCTCTCGCGGGACGTCAGATTGTCTTCCGAGAAGATCACGTCTCATCCCCCTGGTCTCCCTGCCAAGATTTTTTTTACAATAGAGAGATGTTACTCATATCCTCAGCCCGACATCCACATATCATATGTATTTACAAAGTGTGTTTTAATAAGTTTACATGTGTTTAAAGTGTGTGTGTGTGTGGGGGGGGGGGGTATTTTAAGGCTTAAACTATAAAAAAAAATGTTTATTTATGTGGTCTTTCTATATTGCGGATTTTCACCCTATTGCTGATGGGTCTGGAACGTAGTTTCTGCGATAGGCGGGGGATCACTGTACATAACTAGGTGGTTACATTTGCAAATGATACTAAACTATGTGGAACAGCAAATAATGTAGAATTAACTGAATCATTACAAAGAGATCCAGACAGAATACAGGCTTAAGCAGATTTGTGTCAGATGACATGTAATATAAATAAATATAAAGTACTACACGGTGGAACTAAGAATAATAGATTTGAATACACAATGGGCAATCCAAAACTTGAAAGCACACCTTATGAGAAGGACCTACTGTAGGAGTGATAGTGGGCTCATTACTATTTAAGACAGTATACAGAATTGATCAAGTCAACTAATAGATGATTAGGTTAAAGTTATATGGTATAGCCCAATATGTGAAGTACAAGTCACATATAATGTAATAATACAATGAACAAGTAAGACTTCATCTATGTGCAGTTTTGGCAGCCTTAATACAAAAAGATATGGCAGCCCTAGAGAAAGTACAGCAAAGAGCAACTACACTGATGTCAGAAATCCAAGGAACGATCTCCAAGGAAAAATTGAAATTACATGAACTTTTTTAGTTCAAATAAATGGAGAATAAATGATGGCATGACCAAATTATTTAAAATTCTGGGGTAAATTAGGACAGTGCATTTAGACTATTATCCATCCATCCATCCATCCATCCTCTTCCGCTTATCCAAGGTCGGGTCGCGGGGGCAGCAGCTTGAGCAGAGATACCCAGACTTCCCTCTCCCCGGCCACTTCTTCTAGCTCTTCCGGGAGAATCCCAAGGTGTTCCCAGGCCAGTCGGGAGACATAGTCCCTCCAGCGTGTCCTGGGTCTTCCCCGGGGCCGCCTCCCGGTTAGACGTGCCCGGAACACCTCACCAGGGAGGCGTCCGGGAGGCATCCTGATCAGATGCCCAAGTCACCTCATCTGACTCCTCTCGATGTGGATGAGCAGCGGCTCTACTCTGAGCTCCTCCCGGATGATTGAGCTTCTCACCCTATCTTTAAGGGAAAGCCCAGACACCCTGCGGAGGAAACTCATTTCAGCCGCTTGTATTCGCGATCTCGTTCTTTCGGTCACTACCCATAGCTCATGACCATAGGTGAGGGTAGGAACGTAGATCGACTGGTAAATTGAGAGCTTTGCCTTATGGCTCAGCTCCTTTTTCACCATGACAGACCGATGCAGAGCCCACATCACTGCGGATGCCGCACCGATCCGCCTGTCGATCTCATGCTCCATTCTTCCCTCACTCGTGAACAAGACCCCGAGATACTTGAACTCCTCCACTTGAGGCAGGATCTCGCTACCAGGGCACTCCACCCTTTTCCGGCTGAGGACCATGGTCTCGGATTTGGAGGTGCTGATTCCCATCCCAGCCGCTTCACACCCGACTGTGAACCGATCTAGAGAGAGCTGAAGATCACGGCCTGATGAAGCAAACAGGACAACATCATCTGCAAAAAGCAGTGACCCAATCCTGAGTCCACCAAACCGGACCCCCTCAACACCCTGGCTGCGCCTAGAAATTCTGTCCATAAAAGTTATGAACAGAATCGGTGACAAAGGGCAGCCCTGGCGGAGTCCAACTCTCACTGGAAACGGGTTCGACTTACTGCCGGCAATGCGGACCAAGCTCTGGCACCGATCGTACAGGGACCGAACAGCCCTTATCAGGGGGTCCGGTACCCCATACTCTCGGAGTATCCCCCACAGGATTCCCCGAGGGACACGGTCGAATGCCTTTTCCAAGTCCACAAAACACATGTAGGCTGGTTGGGCAAACTCCCATGCACCCTCCAGGACCCTGCTAAGGGTGTAGAGCTGGTCCACTGTTCCGCGACCAGGACGAAAACCACACTGTTCCTCCTGAATCTGAGGCTCGACTATCCGACGGACCCTCCTCTCCAGGACCCCCGAATAGACTTTTCCAGGGAGGCTGAGGAGTGTGATCCCTCTGTAATTAGAACACACCCTCCGGTCCCCTTTCTTAAAGAGGGGGACCACCACCCCGGTCTGTCAATCCAGAGGCACTGTCCCTGATGTCCATGCGATGTTGCAGAGGCGTGTCAACCAAGACAGTCCTACAACATCCAGAGCCTTGAGGAACTCCGGGCGTATCTCATCCACCCCCAGGGCCCTGCCACCAAGGAGTTTTTTGACCACCTCAGTGACCTCAGTCCCAGAGATGGGGGAGCCCACCTCCGAGTCCCCAGGCTCTGCTTCCTCATTGGAAGGCATGTTAGTAGGATTGAGGAGGTCTTCGAAGTACTCCCCCCACCGACCCACAACGTCCCGAGTCGAGGTCAGAAGCGCACCATCACCACCATATACAGTGTTGACACTGCACTGCTTCCCCCTCCGGAGACGCTGGACGGTGGACCAGAATCTCTGCGAAGCCGTCCGAAAGTCGTTCTCCATGGCCTCCCCAAACTCCTCCCACGCCCGAGTTTTTGCCTCAGCAACCACCAAAGTCGCATTCCGCTTGGCCAGCCGGTACCTATCAGCTGTCTCCAGAGTCCCAATTTAGACTATTATTTAAAAAAAAAAAAAAAATTTAGACTATTATTTTAAAATAAATTTTTCAACTGGAACAGTGGGTCACCGATGGAAACTTGTTAAGGGTAGATTTAGAACAAACGTTAGAAAGTTTTTTTGTATCACACAGAGTACCAATGGAAATAATGACCAAATAGTGTGGCAGATAGTAGTTCTTTGAGAACTTTCAAAACTTAACTTGATTTAATTTTGGATAAATTAGTTGAATAGATCGCTGACCTTCTTAGTTTGAATGGCTTGTTTTTTCAAAATCATTCTAATGCAATAATAATGTTCAAAGACTCAAAAACCACATAGACGCCAGATCCATAAATCAGCAAGGTTAAACACAGCACCATCATGTCTCTCACAATTTTTTAAGTCTTCTGTATTTTTTGAAAATGAAATTTTTAATGAAAGACTGATGACAGGCCTTTTAGAATTAGATGTTGTCCTCACACATCTAACTTCTGTACAGCTCCTTCCACCCCAGCATACTAAAAACTCTTGACTTTTCCTCATAGTTGCTTAGATTTCACCACCTCTGTAGTGATGAGGTTGACTTCTGCAACAGTGTCTCCTGGTGGTCCCCATGGTATCCAGCAGGGCTGGTTGTAAAAACTACAAGGTCCATGAGGCCCTACTGGAATTCGGGAAACTTCCATGCTTCCGGGAGGGCTCCATCTGGCGGCTTGGAGGTGTTGGCCGGAATATATGGCTGGCCATCCCTCACAGTGCTATATAAATAAATGTTGTTGTTGTTGTTTTGAGATGGTTTAACAGCACCCCCTGTCTTCTACACCTTATCACCTTGTCATTAATTCTAAGGCCTCAAGCATCACATTTGTTATTCTTAGTTGTGTTTAGTAACCATCTATCGAAATTAGGTAATAATTGTAATAACATAACCTAAAGGGCAATTATATTTACATGCTATAAATATAGAAACTGCCATCTCAACCAAATATTGTCTGTTAAAGAAGCCAGTTAAAAACATTATTTTGTGTTGATCTGCATGTACACTGGATAATAAGTGCTAAATAAAAAAACAGAACTATATGGCAAGTAATTCATAACAGTCCTCCAAGATTTATTTATATGCTAAGAACCTAAATTGTGTGTTATACATTTCCTGTTTTTTAATACACTTTCAGTGCTTCTTGCAATATGAAACACCAAATTATAATCATACCATGACAGAAATGTAGAAAAAATAAAAAATACCAGTAAAGCGAAAAAGCAAAACCATAACAACTAAATTAATTTTCAAAACTACTGCAATGAAAGATCTTAGATGCTCTAAGTAGAGACATCAATTTTGTTAGCAGATAAGAATGTTATAGCTTTTTTCATTATCTTTAACTATTGTTTTATCAGAGAAACCTAATGCCTAAGTAGATTCCATTACTCATTATCAAGAGAACAGATGCCAGTCTGCCCATAGATCAGCTGACTAGAAGATGCACAGCATTCTCAGTTTCAAGAAATTAACCAAATGGACAGATGCTTAGCTACGCCAGCTTTGTTACTGATTAAAAAGAAACAGTTTAAACTCTTTTGCACCATTTTCATTTTAAACATCTCAATCTTAAAAATTCTTATTAATTTGATAAAACTACCACTGTGCTCAGCCTTGTCTAATTGATCTACACATTAAAATAAGAGAATAAAAATTATGGTAAATGTCGGCAGCCTCAAGATGTTGAGAAGGAGAAAAATAATTCAGCACAATTCCTTCTAAAAGTTCATGTATGGTATAATTTTTGTCTGTGATGGTGTCAGAAATTTTGAGTGGAACAAAATTTTGGATTCAGTTACCTTTGTTTATGGTAGTGATGCTGCACAATATACCTTTAGAAATAATTAGAAAATTAAACTTGAGATATGCTCTCTATTGGCTTTTCAATCATGTAAATGTAAATGAATTCTGGAGTGATAGTAAATCACTGAGCCAACACGACTCTTGTAAGTAAAAAGTTTATGAAAGTCCCCACAACTTTGGAGCATTTGTCAAGAAATATGCAATTGTTTAATTGATGAACTCTTTAATAAAGACAACTGCATATGGTATAGTTAGACAACTATCACAACTGCAGAAATAAGAAATTGTTTATAGTAGCAAGTGTAAATTGTCCCCATAATGTGTGCATATTATGCACTTAAAAACAATGGTTCTTTAATGGCACTTTATGGTTCTTTACTGGGTTGTGTGGTTCCTTGTTGAGCCTTTGCTCGACAAACCACCATTTACTTCTGGGAAGGACTCTTTGCATATGACGTGGGTTCTTTGTGCTTTGACAAACTTCTTAGCTTGTAGAAAAGAAAAACTGAAATCTTCTTAATGTATGGTAGGCTACCTAGAAGGACGCTAACAGATTAACAAAATCTGAATATGCAAAGAACCCCTTCCAGAATGAAATGGTGTTTGGTCAAGCAAACGTTCTATGAAGAACCACACAACCCAGTAAAGAACCATAAAATGCCATTGACAAACCTGTAGTTTTAAGAGTGTCCTGTTAAAATCATGATACTTGGAGGTAACCTCGGGCACTAGACATTTAATCATAAATGCAAGACAGTAATAATTCTATTTCCACCTAAAATTGTTAGAGAATTGCAAGAAGAAAACAAAATCAAAATAAAAATAAATCTGTAGAATGCAATCTCAGATCAACAGCATCTGTCAAGAGATAACCATGAAAACAAATGTGCACCATCATTTATTAAATAAACGCTCCATTCAAAACAAACTGATCTACCTCAATAGGAATTTCCAAAGATGGTTGTTTCCATTGCCAACAATCCAGCACCACTTGAGTCATTATTCCTACTCCAGAAAATTTGACAGGGACGGAGTGGCTTATGATTTTCAACCTCAGATTGAATTTCACTGAGGAGTTAAATTTACAATTGGTTCTGTCATACAAAAAAACTTTCCTCTATCTATAAGAAGGCAGCCTTGGAGACCAGATGAGAATACAAGCATTTCTTCATTTGCACAAAGTTATGTAATAGTGTATCAGTCCATGGAGGGAATAATCAATTAAACAATTCATCATATTTTATACTTTATATTATATTAACTAATCTAATATATTACATCATCTGACTCTTAACATGCAGAACGTTATCACCTTATGCAGTCAACTAAAACCACTGACTCATGTTGATTCTCGTATTATTCTGAACACCGTTTCCTTAGGATGGGTGTTTGCGGATCATGCTATTGATCTTATTACCGTCTCATTGGAGTGTTATTTAGGCTCTCTGGTTAGTTTACCCCCTTTGCTAGTGGGGGGTTTGTTACTCATTTACCAAATTCTAACCTTGGAGAAATATGCTGGTTTATCCTTTAAGATGAGGCAGAGACCCCTGCACTTTGAGTTACACTCAATCCTTTTCCTTGTGTTTAATAATTCATTCTGTTATGGCTTCACATATATGTATAATATATTATATATATATATATATTGTGAGCTGGGAGGCTGATTGCACCCTCCAAGAATACAGACGTTCCTGGGAAAACCCCTGAAAAACGTTGACAGACTATCTTCACATTGCTCCTTACCTTACTGGTGGCTTTGTCGCGTGATAAGCTTCTCGCGCGGTACCCCACTTACTTAAAAGCCTGTACGGGCACCTGTCAGTTTTGGAATTGATTGTTTGCTTCTCTCTCTCTCTCTCTCTCTCTGACATTCTCTGCTCCTGGCGGAACTGTCATCTCTGACTTGTCATGGAGCATGTTAAACTTTTGAAAAAGAGACAAATGTTTGTTTGCAGTGTTTGAATAAAATTCCTGCTTTCTACAACCTCCTGTGCTTCTGTGCAAATCTGTGACCCAAGTGTGACAATATATATATATATATATATATATATATATATATATATATATATATATATATATATATATATATATAATTCTAAACACAACACCCCATAATGACAACGTGAAAAAAGTTTACTTGAGGTTTTTGCAAATTTCCTAAAAATAAAAAAACTGAGAAATCACATGTACATAAGTATTCACAGCCTTTGCTCAATACTTTGTCGATGCACCTTTGGCAGCAATTACAGCCTCAAGTCTTTTTGAATATGATGCCACAAGCTTGGCACACCTATCCTCGGCCAGTTTTGCCCATTCCTTTTTGCAGCACCTCTCAAGCTCCATCAGGTTGGATGGGCACAGCCATTTTAAGATCTCTCCAAAGATGTTCAATCGGATTCAAGTCTGGGCTCTGGGTGGGCCACTCAGGGACATTCACAGAGTTGTCCTTTGATATCTTGGCTGTGTGCTTAGGGTCGTTGTCCTGCTGAAAGATGAACCGTCACCCCAGTCTGAGGTCAAGAGTGCTCTGGAGCAGGTTTACATCCAGGATGTCTCTGTACATTGCTGCAGTCATCTTTCCCTTTATCCTGACTAGTCTCCCAGTCCCTGCCTCTGAAAAACATCCCCACAGCATGATGCTGCCACCACCATGCTTCACTGTAGGGATGGTATTGGCCTGGTGATGAGCGGTGCCTGGTTTCCTCCAAACGTGACGCCTGGCATTCACACCAAAGCGTTCAATCTTTGTCTCTTCAGACCAGGGAATTTTCTTTCTCATGGTCTGAGAGTCCTTCAGGTGCCGTTTGGCAAACTCCAGGCGGGCTGCCATGTGCCTTTTACTAAGGAGTGGCTTCCATCTGGCCACTCTACCATACAGGCCTGATTGGTGGATTGCTGCAGAGATGGTTGTCCTTCTGGAAGGTTCTCCTTTCTCCACAGAGGACTTCTGGAGCTCTGACAGAGTGACCATCGGGTTCTTGGTCACCTCCCTGACTAAGGCCCTTCTCCCCCGATCACTCAATTTAGATGGCTGGCCAGCTCTAGGAAGAGTCCTGGTGGTTTCGAACTTATTCCACTTACGGATGATGGAGGCCACTGTGCTCATTGGGACCTTCAAAGCAGCAGAAATTTTTCTGTAACCTTCCCCAGATTTGTGCCTCGAGACAATCCTGTCTCAGAGGTCTACAGACAATTCCTTTGGCTTCATGCTTGGTTTGTGCTCTGACATGAACTGTCAACTGTGGGAACTTATATAGACAGGTGTGTGCCTTTCCAAATCATGTCTAATCAACTGAATTTACCACAGGTGGACTCCAATTAAGCTGCAGAAACATCTCAAGGATGATCAGGGGAAACAGGATGCACCTGAGTTCAATTTTGAGCTTCATGGCAAAGGCTATGAATACTTATGTACATGTGCTTTCTCAATTTTTTTATTTTTAATAAATTTGCAAAAATCTCAAGTAAATATTTTTCACGTTGTCATTATGGGGTGCTGTGTGTAGAATTCTGAGGAAAAAAGTGAATTTAATCCATTTTGGAATAATGCTGTAACATAACAAAATGTGGTAAAAGTGATGCGCTGTGAATACTTTCTGGATGCACTGTATATATATATATATATATATATATATATATATATATATATATAAAATATATAAAGTGGGCCATAAGTTTCCATATATATGGTTTTTAACATTTTATTTTTTATATTTCAGATACCCTAAAAAATGCTTTTGAATAAAGAGCAACAAATTGATCCCCAGATCTCACCCCAGTTGATTTTTATCTTTGGGGGCATTTGAAAGTCATGGTGTATCAGGAAAAGATGCGAAACATAAATCATCTTAGGGAATGTATCACCAATGGCATTACAAGCATAACTCCAGCTGTGCTAATATGTGTTCATCAGCAGTGGCAGACACATATTGAAATGTGTTTTCAAAACAATGGCAGTCATGTAAAGCATGAAAAAAACGTTTATTTTCCTATGTAGTATATTATATATATATATATATATATATATATATATATATATATATATATATATATATATATATATATATATATATAATATATAGTAAATTAAACACAAAGACAACATCAAAGGTTTGGGGGATCCCCCTATACACTGTAGATGTCAGGCAAGTGAAATACGTATTTACAGACTGGAGTCCAAAACAGAACTGATTATAACAAAGAGAAGGCAGTATATATGGCCGGCAGAAGGAAATGGCTAATCTACTAATCACATGTGTGTGACAATATATACAGTATATATATATTAGCTAAAATTCCACAGTTCAGCCCAGACAAGTATATAAAATAATGTTGCTCCAATACCCTCCCCATACTTCCTTAATAGTCTATAAACTTAATACATATAATATTTTTGTAATACTGGCTTTACAATACATTGGTCCCACAATACAGTACATAAAAAATAAATATGTTTTTTTTAAAGTGTAAGACAATGAAAACAAATAGCTCTAAAAAGCAGGTATTAATAACAATAAAACTGCTGTTTCAACCTGCATGCTTCTCTAAATGTCATAGCGATTCCAAAACTCTGCCGTGGAAGCTTAAACATGTATGCATTTTCTAACTAATCATGTATGTTTTCAATTTAAGATATATTTAATAGACATTGTACCTGTGACTGACATCTTAATAACTTTCCACAAATCAACAAAATTTTACAAAATGACAATCAATATATATGCAAAAGAAAATGCCAATATCAGTTACTGACCTGTAGCTTCAAAATGTGCAGATGCTGTTTTGATTTTTGGAAGACTGCTGTGCGAACTACAGCTCTGAGACATTTCATAATTTTAAAATTAACGTATTTTTTACAATTTTTAAAGGTATTATATAAATTAGGCTCTTATGGCAAAGTAAAAAAAAAAATAGAACCCTGAAACCTTATTTTGCGCTAATTTGTAAAATATTAGACAAGTCAAATTTGTAATGCTGGGAAATGATAACTTTCTAAACATGCTGCACGATTAACATGCTAAACAAGATATCTTATGGAGTAACAGGAGATTAAAAATGGCTTTCATCTCGAAAATTAAATTAAGATGCTTATGTAATTGGTAGTAGAATTAAATGCAGGAAAATATTGCATTCACTTAACAATGGATTCCAGACTTTAGTGAATATATCACCCACTTAAAATGACAAACAGCAAATGCAAATTGTGCTTGACAATCTAGCAATGAGCATCCCTTGCACTTCACATTGTGGCTTTATTTTATTGTGTCACTAATAGTCAAAGTGCCTGGGGCTACAGGAGAAAAAAATGTTCTTGTTAAAATATATATGAAGGAGTTTTATTAAATGGTGTAGCCTTAATCCAAATCCTCTGAGTTATTTATCCCACTGCGGGTTTCTTGTGTGGTGAAGAGCTTTCTCAAATTCAAAGTCTGCATAGAACTTTTCAGATACTTTACTACTCCTATTTATATTATACCAGATAAATCATGAAAAGTGCATTGCTGTACAGGCTCCAAAACACAAATAAATTAATATTCATGTAACATTTAATCTAGTTATTATTCGGAGCCAAAGTGAAACTATGTCTTTACTGCAGAAAGATTAGCATGAGGAAAAGGTTCATCTTTTGTTATTTTATGTACCAACATTTGCCAAACATATAAATAAAAAAATAGGGAGAAATGCCTTAAAGACAACTTTGGATATTCTATTATTTGTCCCTTCTGATTATTTCTTTGTTCACAAAGTTAAATCATAAAAAACAAAGTCCTACCACTGTTACCACTTCTCCATAATCAAGTTCAGTAACTCTTTGCATACTGGATCTAAGCCAGTCTTATGATTTAAGTCAAATAAGACCACGTTAAATGGAAGACTCCATTCCATGCCTCTACAAGACCACATAAACACTGTGGTTTAGATTATAGATTAGCGAAAGCACTTTAAGTACTTGTGGCCTCCGAAAATTTCTTTTTTAAATTAGGGATTAGTATATGTTAATGTTATTCTCATCTTTTCAAACAAGTCTGTACAAATCTTATGTTTATGAGGTTCATATTTCATTAACCAAAAACTGCCTAAAATTAAAGAAGCGTTAATTATATATTAAGTAAACCTTTGGAAAAAATATAATACTAGAGTTAAAGAAAATTACATTACAGTGATAAAATACTAGTGAGTGCTGCTTTTCTTAAAAAAATGGCACTTTGTGGGTTTTCCTATCAATTATGTATGAGTTTAAAAATTATAATCCATCCATCCATTATCCAACCCGCTATATCCTAACTACAGGGTCACGGGGGTCTGCTGGAGCCAATCCCAGCCAACACAGGACGCAAGGCAGGAAACAAACCCTGGGCAGGGTGCCAGCCCACCACAGGGTGCACACACACACACCAAGCACACACTAGGAACAATTTAGAATCGCCAATGGACCTAACCTGCATGTCTTTGAACTGTGGCAGGAAAGTGGAGCACCCGGAGGAAACCCATGGGGAACATAAGGAGAACATGCAAACTCCACACAGGGAGGACCCGGGAAACGAACCCAGGTCTCCTAACTGCGAGGTAGCAGCTCTACCGCTGCGCCACCATGCTGCCCAAAAATTATAATAGGTTACACTATTTTGGGCCTTAAAAATATCAGCCTCCATATATTTTGGTGAACCAATACGTTGATTTATAAAAAAATTATTTTCCACTTTAGGATATGTTTTTTGTCTGCTAGACAAAATTATGTTCTGCTGAACCAAAACTTATTTCCTAATAAGGTCCTGTATTTCATCAATCATGTGCTTGAGGGTCAAAACATAAAATTTTTTGTAGCAGAACTCTTTGTTTATATTAAGTGTATTTAATATTTTGATCATGCCACCATTTATTAGGAAAATTAATATACTGAGGAGTGCACATTTTTTGAAAACTATTTAGAACATTGAGAACTTGACCTTTCATTGACTCTATTTTCCATCCATCCATTTTCCAACCCGCTGAATCCGAGCACAGGCTCACGGGAGTCTACTGGAGCCAATCCCAGGGTGCAAGGCAGGGAACCAATCCAGGGCAGGGCACCAACCCACTGCAGGACACACACACACCAGGGACAATTTAGGATCACCAATGCACTTAATCTGCATGTCTTTGGACTGTGGGAGGAAACCGGAGTACCCGGAGGAAACCCACGCAGACACGGGGAGAACTTGCTAACTCCACGCAGGGAGGACCCGGGAAGCGAACCCAGGTCTCCTAACTACGAGGCAGCAGCGCTACCCATTGTGCCACCGTGCCACCCTTGACTCCATTTCTTTTTTCTTAAATTGAAATAGGTATTCTCTAGCTTTAAATATATTCTTAAGACACTGCCCACATGAAGAAAGGTGAATCCACCTATCCATCCATCCATCCATTTTCCAACCCGCTGAATCCGAACACAGGGTCACGGGGGTCTGCTGGAGCCAATCCCAGCTAACACAGGGCACAAGGCAGGAACCAATCCCGGGCAGGGTGCCAACCCACCGCAGGTGAATCCACCTAGTATATGATAAACAGAAAAGCAGCAATAAAACAGCCACAAAAACAAAACAAAAAAGAAAAAAAAGGAAAAAATTCACAGTTCCACCATGACAGCTTTGGATAGCAGTACTGGCATTCTTCCTGTGGATTTAGAAGAGTTTTGAGAAAATTAATTAAAGAATGTTTCACTTTAATTTTCAATTTTTCAGAAGCATGATGCCAAACATAAAGAAATACCATGGTTTTTAATGATTATCTATAATTAGTCAGAAATTGTTCAGTTTCTTGGAATTAATGACCGAGTTTGAATGAGGTAATTATTTTATTTCTTCCTGATAAATTATATTTTTTACTATATGAACATACAGTTTTTCATGAGAGAAGCAGTTTGACTAGAAATCTATACCTGATATTCTCAGTGATGGGTCCAGTGTTATGGTAAGACATAGAGTCATTGCAGCCATTTGTAATGGAAGGGATAATATGATGGAATGAGAGAATTTTACGCAGCCCTGGGTGTGGCCATATGGTCTCTAGAATTATTAATTTGGTGTCATAAGCATAATAATGATAGAGCTGAAGTATTTAATAACACTTGTTCTACCCGCAGAATGGCGCTGAGATACTACGCTGCTGCTGGAGTATGTGAATTTCCCCTTGGGATTAATAAAGTATCTATCTATCTATCTATCTATCTATCTATCTATCTATCTATCTATCTATCTATCTATCTATCTATCTATCTATCTATCTATCTATCTATCTATCTATCTATCTATCTATCTATCTATCTATCTATCTATCTATCTACATTGCCTATATCCTGACTTTAATTACCCATGAGTGATTGTCTAGGATCAATCATGCTGTATATACATACAAACAAATGGCAACAGGGCTATATTTATATGAATAAATATTTGAAATAATGTTGTCATGAGTAACATACAATTTTGCATCTCTGCTTTTTGCATAGGTAAGGAATATGTTATATTTGCTTCAATTTTAACCCTAAACCAGGGATATTCGGCTTTGATTTTAAAGGACAACATGCACCCCATAAATTTATAGGCCAATGACATTTTGTTTTTTCCTCATTGAAAAGCAAGCAAACATCATTTTCATAGTGTTTTCATTTTTTCTTGTTGTGGTTTATGAATAAAATGGCAGTGGTTTACAGGTAGAAAATTTCCTTTTCAAATACAGTTGCATTGCTGGTATTTGTGTTGTGAGGTTCATTTACTGGATGGCATAGGTTTGGAAGGTTTCCAGATCAGTTCTTTTCTTTAACTCGAATGTATCTATCAGAGTGATGTATGAGGGTTATGCTTGATCTCATTACCTTTATAATCACCATGTGGAAAACACCACTGAATCCATTATACTTTCCGGTTAAATATTTGTATTAGAATTCCTTGCTTTGTAAAACGCTTTACATGTAAAAAAATTAACATTCGTTTCTTAAAAATTCTCCTGTCAATTTCTTGTTTAACTTAGTTCCTGCTAGAACCGAAGTCCAATGTTTTAATTTTTGGATATCCATGTGTCAGAGAATATCTGCTGCTATTTCTGGTAGCTTCTATCTCTGACAGCATATCAAAATATTTTTTTGCCTGTTCAATGCTTAATCAGTACCAAAATCACAGTGTAACCTTGAAAATCCACTCCCTCCCTCTTTTTGCTTTAAGAGAAAAAAGTTACATTTTAAAATTGATTTTAATTCGAATGTAATACAATTGGGAGGTAAAACTATAATATCTGCAGTAGTGTGTCGATTCTCCTTTAATTTTGAAAACAGACGTGAGCTAGTGAAATGGCATCTGTGCTGAAAAAGATTTCTGTTTACATGTTTCCCTTGCTATTTCTGTGCTCAGGCTGGTTCTTTAAAAAGACATTCTTAAAGTTATCATTCAAAATATAATAGTCAAATGAAACGTGGAAGCAAAGATTTGGAGTGCTGTTTTTTTTGTTGTAATACTAAGTGTAATGATTAAAAATCTGTCAATGTATCATTATAAGCTTCCTTTTCTTTTCAATAAAGCTATTACAGTATACCTGTTGTTCCTGGGATAGATGTTTTAAAAAGGATGTGAAGTCTGACTTACTTGGTTCTTCTTGTATTTGTACACAGGTTATGCTGAAAGACATTGATGAACATTGGCATCCAACACCTAAAGTTCAGAGGGATTGGAAAGGATGACTATTAATAACATGCTCAAACTCTATATCATGATTTCAATTCTGTTTATGGGAGAAATTTAAAATTAAGCCATACTTTGTAACACAAAATTCAAACTGTTTGTAGTTATTGCTGTGTGCAACACTTCTTGTTTCAATTCACAGCTTTCATGTTGATCAAAGATGCAAGTATTAACCAGTGGGTTTTTACAAACCAGTTTATCTTGCTTTGATTTTGTCAAATTCTTTGCCAGTTTCCTCTTTCAATCTTATGTATCTGGTGCTTCAGAGAGTATCAGCCATTTCACATAATAACTAGTAGTAACTTTAGTCAACTGAATGTGTGTGTTATTATTTAAGCCAGAAGAAAATGCCACTGAGATAATAGATGAAGTGACACCTACTGTAGTTAATAATGTATGAGAGTATAAAGTGTTAAACACCCATGCAGCAAGGTGAAAGAGTTGAACATTAGAGAGAAGAAAGAAAGAAAGAAAGAAAGAAAGAAAGAAAGAAAGAAAGAAAGAAAGAAAGAAAGAAAGAAAGAAAGAAAGAAAGAAAGAAAGAAAGAAAGAAAGTAAACAGGGAGTGCTGAAAAAATTACAGCATAGAAAAAACTGTTGCAAGTGTAGAAAGAAAGCCAATAGAAGCCCAGTCTTCTTTGGAAATTATCCTTCTGTTATCTCACAAAATCATCTTTTTCAATTACATGCTGTTCTGCCTGGAAGAGGACCAGGAGCTGAAACGTTTAGAAAACATAAATTTAAGAATGCAATTTGCACCATGATCACTTAAGTTTCCTATCCAAATTATGGATACAAATGGATCTTCATGCCGATATCTAAGGGGTCATGCTGATGATGTAAGATGCTGCGCTTTACGAAACCATGGGAGCAGTGTAGCATTAATGAGATTGATAACATGGCAGTGCCCACATGCAAAACAAAATAACATTGTGGCACCATGAATTAAATAATAACTATGATCAGGAACATCGTACTGCAAAGGCAACTGCACAGAAATGTGCCCAATATAAAGAAACCCATATTCCGATATATACTTATGCATAGAAACATTACTTCTAAGAGCAATAAATTCTCAAAATCAACTTCATCATAACACATTCAGTCCAGCATGGTGCTGGCTTAGTCTTCATTTTATAATGTATTAAGACATGGAAGCTATACACTAGTGGTCTTGTGGTTTGCTTTGTAAAAGTTTAATACTGCTAATAAAATAAACCAAGATCAGGTCTTCGATATTAGTCCCCTCAGCTTTGACTGTGATGTTGATACCCAGACTTGATTAATGACCAGTATAAGCAAGTCATTTTTATGCCTTCTGATGATTTTTCAACAAATGTATATTTTCTTGTTATATTAGAGATGATCTGTTTGCTGTGAGATTCTTTAGAGCCTAAAATACTATGCACTTAACTTGACAGGCATAGATTGTTTTACAGGGGGCAGCAGCCAACATATAATAAGTCTATACTGTCATTACATGTCTGTTTATTACAAGTTGGAATTTGTTGCTGAAATACTTTTGGATTTTATCTAAACATATGCAATGTGTAATAATGTTTACATATTATTAATTCTTCTTGTCTATGACAATTTATAAAAGAATATGTAATGTATACAATTTCAGGGTAAAAAGTCTCTTTTTTATTTTAGTAAAGATTTTCTTTCAAAAAACAGACTACCAAAATAAATGTATAAAGGGTGCCATAAAGATATCTTGTCTACAAGTTATATCAGCAGCCTAAAACGAGAAGCAATTTAAAACATTACCTGTGTGAGAAGCAGTGTACAGTCCACAGCATTATTATAGAAAAGTATTCTGCACAGTTACAAAAAATTAAATGAAGCTAATGTGTAACTTGATAAGGCGCTAGATAACTGCTAATGTGCTAGTCTCTTTCCCATTTTACCAACTTACAAGATGTACAGTATCTTTTCCTGGTACAGTATATCTTTCAGAGTAGATGTACAGTATACATGCTTTTGATTGGTAGTGCTAAATTAGTTATTTTTTGACATTTTCTCTGCTCTTCTGAGGTGTAACATTATTTGTCTCCAGGATACAATTCTGCTCTATTCCTGATGCTGTCAGGAAAGGTTTAGGCTCTAGTGACCCTGGCTTAGATGAATGAATAAAACAATTTGTAAAACAATGTATTAGGCTGCGGTGGGCTGGTGCCCTGCCCGGGGTTTCTTTCCTGCCTTGCGCCCTGTGTTGGCTGGGATTGGCTCCAGCAGACCCCCGTGACCCTGTAGTTAGGATATAGCGGGTTGGATAATGGATGGATGGATGGATGTGTATTAGGTTTCTACCCACCAGTTACATTTGCATGTCTACTATGTAACTGTAATTGAACTTTTGATCCAAACAGAGGGTCTTGACTGGATGCTATTTATATATTGTAATATGCTTTCAAATAAAGCACTTCCATAAAAGGAAAAGGGTTGGGGACCATCCCCGTATAATGTCCGTTGGACAAAAGAAAAATGCAAAAGACTTGGATTCTGATCCAAAAGCATATGCAGCAATTGATAACTGTAACAGAAAATATGGTGTTTACATACATGGACAAAATGGAGGATGGAAATGAGTTGGCAGGAGATGATGCCAAAACTGCTGGACGGATATGACATCATCAAAGGGGGACCGGAAGTGAGGTAACGAAGGAAGTGATGTCATCAGATGGAGCCGGAAGTATCGTCATCGGGGGGGTGCCGGAAGTGACTTCTTGGCAGCCATCTTGGAACCCGGAAGTAAGGTATGTTTTATTTGTCTTCTTTTTGTCTGACGAGAGAGAGAGAGAGAGAGAGAGAGGCATTAGTATCACAAATCAACCCCTTGTCTTACGATGTTTCACTCACCTTTGGGCTTGTTGACTGCCTCATAAGCACATGTGTGTGACAATATATATACAGTATATACTTTCAGGTAATTAACTAAAAGGACAACCCACTCTCATCTATACTTATTAGTTTTATATCAGTTTCAAATCATTTTAATCATCTTAATAACATCACAGTCTCAATGTACTGTGGTCTTTGCAAAAGGGCGCAGAAGCACCCTCAACACTCTTCTTCCCACAAGTATTTCCCTCCTCACTGGGGGAATGGCAAGAGTTGCAGCAAATATAAATTCTTTTCATAGTTCCAATACAGCTTCTGGCAGTGAGATGAGCTGAATATACAAAAATATGGCTTCCTACCCTGCTGCTTGTTTCAACTTAACAAATTTATTATCCTTTTTGGCAAATGCAATATAGCAATCCACTTTACAGGATCACACCAAGAAGGCCAAAATATACAAAAGAGGTGGCTTATTAAATAACTAAACACAGTGGAGGGGTGAATATGAGAGCTCATAAAGAAGCAAAAAGGGCCTTATGACACAGGTGTTGACCATTGACAATCAGAAGGAGTTGGCCTACATAATTGCCCACCTTAATTTATTAAAATAAACTGCATTTCTGTCTCTCTCTTGCTGTCACCCTCTATTTTGTCCTCCCTTCCCCCTGTGAATTTAGTCATTGTCCCAACTGCCAATTATAGACTCAAGTTAGTTACTTAAGTTAAAAGCCACCTTAGATACCTTCTAACCTCATTCCTCACTTCCAGTGCTAGAGAGAGCCTGATTTTTCAGAAGAGACACCAGAGTATAAATACTTCTGGAAGCACCTCATATTCCTACAGTTTCAATTTCCTTAAAAAGGCCTTGCCCGTTAAACAGCCCGCTCCCTTTCTGATCTCTAACTGCCAACTTAGAACATTGTGTGTCCCTCTATGGGCTACCGAGTTTCTGGTTTGAAAATAAGACTTTATGTCCAGGTCACCATTTTTCCTTTCTTCATGCTGGTTTGGCCCCATGACACATTTTCCTGCCTGCAAACTGTTTATTTATTGAGCCACACATATCACACATGCTGTTCAACAACAAAGAAAATGTTGGTTTAAATTTCAAATCTCAAACATACGTTTCAGGTTAAACATTTTGTGTCAAATGATTTATTTTTATTACATTTTTACCTGTTTTCATTAAAAGCTTAAGTAGATAATATTTGCTGTATTTTATTTAAAAAGATTGACTATTAAGAAATAGAAACTTGATGATTTTCTAAGCAATTGATGCAGTCAATGCAAGTAATGAATATAATTGCCATGATAAGGAAAATCAAATTACCCTGTAAAAGGTACAGACTTAAAGCATAAATTTCATTTACATAACATTTACCAAATTGAAGAACTGTTCTCATCTCTCCTGCTCTCAATAAACATAAATAAATTAGGCTTCATGACTGTATTTGGGAGAAGCACTAAATAATAGCACTAAATGATTGATGCATTATACAGGTACAGGTATATTCTAGTGTGCATATTTTTCTGTATTCTGGCAACATCAGCACTTAAAATTCACAAAAGAGCAAAGTGATCTGTTATTAATTTCAGTATATTTTGATTATAAACACATAATTTTGATTATAATTTTCATATGTGAAGTTACCTATATAGACCTTGTCATGATTATGAAAAAATAATTTGTTCAATTAATCCTTGATTGCGCCTCCCATATTAAATATGCTATGTGTTCTTCTCTGCAGGACTATAATAGATGTAATATAATCATTTCATTTGATATGTCCAATATGTATTGTTATGAAACATCTAGAAAGGAAAAGTCACATTGTTTAGATACAAATACTGTACTTTCCTTAAATGTATTAAGGAAAACAAATTAACAATAAAAAATAAGCCGAAACTTTCACTGAGCAATAGAAACAAGCACATAATAAGAACCTAAAGGAATACATTTAGAAACTAAATACTTCACATAACAAAAACAAGAGAAAAAATCTTAAACTTCAAACTGCAAAAGATATTTCATTATGAAGTACTGACTTAAGAAAGGGTATAAACTAAAAAATCCTTAACTAAATTAAACAATTAAACTTTTAAACTAGTCAGAGCCTAAGCACAGTCCCAAATAATCCTAAATCATTAAACAACCAACTGGTCAAAAAAAGGGAAATTGCATGTACAGATTACTGTTACGACCAGAAGGCATGAGACTTCAAAGGGCAGCTAGAAGACAAGGACATGTTCAAAAAACTTTAGTAAGGGTCAAAACCAGGAGAACAAAACAAAATCAAAGTCAGAAGGAGCACATAGTGTTCAAAAACCAGAGAAACAAAATAGAAAAGTTTGAAGCGTTTTGGAATCCATGTAGTTAGATAGGGAGGCATACCCCTGGATTACATCTTATCCCGTTGCATCGTGATTGACAGGCCATGACCTCTAAGAACTGTGACTGTGTGGGTCTGCTCCCCACTTCCTGTGGTGTTCAGGATCCTTTTGAACCTGCTACCGCTGATAACAGACTCGAGGGAGACGCCTAGCAGATGAGGACACAACACACAAAGCAAGGGGTAGATGAATAAAGTGCTTGCTTTTATTAAAACCATCAAAAATCCAAACAGTGTTCAAAAGTGCAGTGCTCTAAATGTTCCAATAAATAAATAATCCAATAAAACAAAGTGATGGTGGAGGTTAAAACAATCCATTATTTAATCCAATAAAAACTAAGTTAAATCGCTAGGCAGGAAGCTATCCAGTTCAGCAAACCTTCTGCACTGCTCCTAGACTCAGGCCCCAGGAGGCCCCAGCAGGGCAGTACATCACGTCTCTAACTCCTACTACCAAGTTCGCACCCCTGCACTCTATAATGCTGCAGCTCCCAATGACTTTCTCCCGGGCTTATGCAGGGTCTCTCCAACCAAGCAACTCCTCAGTCACTCCAGCTCCCTGATCTCTCGACAAGTGACCTCCTTCCTCCTCTGAGCATCGGCCTCAGGCTCCCTCAAGGGACTTTCTCCAGACGGCCTGCCTTCTCCCTCTCTTGTTCACTCACACACACTGGCTCTGTCTGCCTTCCGCCTTCTCACTTCATGCATTAACCTCCTATCTTTGATCTTTCCATCTTCTCCTTTTCATCCTCCCTTTCCAATTCTTTCTTTCTTACTATGCAGGCTTCCCTTTTATCTGCCTCAGTGGGAGCACCGCAGGAAGCCGATGAAGCAATTGAGACAGACTGCACCTTCACATACAAGTGTGTCTTGCCACAGTTACCTCACCAACCTCCCATAGTTGCACGAGCTCCCACACCCAAGGAGATTGAACCAGCCAATTAATCATTTATTTATTAAAATGGCCCCTAATTGTTAAGCCGCGGACCTGCTACACTACAAGAACACGCCCATTCTGGGATGGTCCTAACAATGGAAATCAACAGTAATGCTGTCAGAATGATGCCAATATAACAGCTCAATTCACAAATCAAAATTAAAACAGTAACTATATTTCAAAAGCACATGAACCTAATGGATACCTTAAGGTATAAAATCCCCCAACAGAAGCAAATGATATTAAAAATACAAGACCCTGACAATTACTTTTTAAAATTTATCAAGACCAACTGGGAGCAGGAACCCAAACTAATGCTACAGTGAGTGTTGAAAGTGAATGAGGGCCTTATACAATTCTCTCAGATAACTGCAGTTGTTATGTTGCAGCAGCACACAAAAGGCAAAAAGGTGAGACCTTCAAAAAAGCTGGGGTTGGAGGCAAGTCCAAAAGAATCTTCATAAAATTCAAGATTTATTAACAAAAATGATATATAAAGAATAAATGCTCAAAAGAACAAAAAGGATAAAAACAATGCTCAACAAAGTCCCAAAAACACAGTCCAGTGATCAGAATCCTTAAACAGAGCTAAAAATAATAATAAAAAAAAACATAAAAGTCCAGTAATTATAACAATAGACAGTACTCACAAGAAAGACAAAACCATCTTCACTAGAGCACAGACAATGTATAGCACAGGGACTTCTTCTTATTTTTATTGGCTGCTGGCAAACCAACCGTAAATGTGCATTAATGCCACCTGCTGAACTGGAGTGTGAAGGGGAGTCAAAATAGTGAACCCAATATCAACCATGTCACTCAATAATTCTAAAGAAATAGTGTTTCATAACCCAATAAACTTCAAGTACTTCATTATCTTTTTATGATTTCACGTCTTGACCATATACAATCAAATTTACCAGTGTTACGTGTGTATTTCTTATAGTCTGTTTCCTTTATTTTCATAAGCTTTATATTCCAATAATACATGCATTTCCCTGATACATGATTTCCCATCTTATATCTAAACGTCTACGCGTGGAAGTGTGTGTGTCTGTCTGCCTGTCTGGCCAGGAAGTGCGAGGCTACAGCATGAAACTCAAAGAGCTGGCAAGGCAGCCCCAAGTTAACGACTCTGAAGAAGAAAGAAGTACAAGGCTACAGCATGAAGCTGAAGTGAAACCGCCAATGAAAGACAAATGAGAGAGAAACTTGCTTAGCCACTGATAGACAAGGGGGGCAAGCACATCCACAAAATGAAACTGCCGACTCTGCATTTCAAATTTTTTTCTGACGATGTCAATAGTTTCTAGGATTCTGGGCTTTTTACAGCATGGGCTTTCACAGCTAGTTTTAAATAATGTTGCATTTAGACCAATACTGTCCAATCCTGATTCAGGTTAATATGACTTCCTTTTTCTGGACCCCACTGTCCCTTCCAAAGTGCTTTAACAGTTTTCTAGTTCCCATATAAATGTCCACCAAAGTGGATAAATATTATCTTTAATTTACACCTTTCTTAATGAAATTTGTGTATCAACATTTTTGAACTTGACTGACTGTTTGCTCAGCCTGTCAATTATTTCATTACCCACCTCAAAAATAAGACATATACTACCAGATACTGCGACCTTAACTTCTGTCTAACTTCTAACATTATGATGGCTATTAAACACAACCACCTTAAGACTGTGAAAGGTGACTGGTCATACTTATAGGTAATCTAACCTAAACAGTTAAAATATCTGACTACACAACCCAGTTTTATTAAGTGCCTGGGAACTCTTGAAATTTAAAGACAATAACACACAGGCTTCTTTAAATTGTGTGGTAAGTAAACACACAATGAAAGACACAGCAGCAATTTCAAGAGAAACAACACTAACTTGTATTACATAAGACATTATAAAGATAAAAGTAGATAAGAGTCTAAAATATCTGGAGTGAAAACCTTTTAAAAGAGAGCACACAGTCCATACTCTAAAAGTCAGTTAAAACATAACAGTGGAGGATAAAAATTTTGGTGGTGTGAAGTCCAAGTTGGGTGCTGTGTTACCAGAACAATTAACCTTCCATCTCTCCCACTGAAACAATCTGTTCAGTGAATGCGTCTTTTCCAACAGAAGTCTTGCTTCTTGCCACCATTTCACTCGGTCCTCTCATGAGTCTTCCCTCTCTTTCTGTATCTGGCACCTCTCTGGTGAAACTGTCTCTTTCTCCCTGAAGGTAGGTGTCACCGTCCGAGTGCCTTGTGTCCTGTCAGCCTGCGAGTCCTTGTGCTCAATGCAAGTGATCTTGACAGCATTCTTGGAGGTCCATTTCCTCCTTACACCATCTGCCCTCTCACATCATCGTCTGAACTCACTCTGTCCCTTCTGCTCATGCTCTCCATATTCTCACATTTCGAATTTACTGCCCAGAAGTATATAACTGCTTCAGTCTCTGCCTGAATCAACATGATGATCAAAATAGTACATATCAACTTCATTAAATTATCAATACTGTAAACACATTTTCATTGGTTAAAAACAAGAGCATTGTTTTCAACCATCAAGAAGTACATATACCACTGTATGCTGATGAGAAACCAATGTCCTCAGAACATGTTCATTTTCAAACCAGATAAATACAAATATTTTTCAAGGAATCATGCAATACTGTTATCACAACCTTGTATGCTGATGGGATAGAAAACAGTTTAATGTTCAAAGCAGGTGACTCTTTTGCAAGACAGGTAAATATCTATGTCCTTTCGAAAGACATCAACAATAACCTGTAACAGCATTATATAGTAAATTTGCCATTTCACTTATACAATACAATACAATACAGTTTATTTTTGTATAGCCCAAAATCACACAGGAAGTGCCACAATGGGCTTTAACAGGCCCTGCCTCTTGACAGCCCCCCAGCCTTGACACTCTAAGAAGACAAGGAAAAACTCCCAAAAAAACCTAGTAGGGAAAAATGGAAGAAACATTGGGAAAGGCAGTTCAAAGAGAGACCCCTTTCCAGGTAGGTTGGGCATGCAGTGGGTGTCAAAAGAAGGGGGTCAATACAATACAATGCAGTACACAGAACAGAACAATTTCTCAATATAGTAAGAAATAAAAAATATAAATTTTAGAAGTACAGAGCAGAATTTAACAGTAGATGATATATCCCATAATAAGATTTGGATTTGTATAGAGTCCTGGAGACCTCATCCTTCAAGCTGCCTCCCCCATTTGGCCATTCCACGGCTGAAACCGTGCTGGGCCAGCCAATCCGATGAAAGGACCCTTCCTTCCCACGATTCCCGCGATCCTCCATCTGGGATGACTTTTCCTTAGGCAGGCAAAACAACTTGGCAGGTGGGCCATGGCACCAAGTGCCACATTTGAGTACCGAGAAGAAAAACAGAATAAGTGAGGGTTAGTATACAATTATAACTGTCATGTTACTTATGTTTAAGTGCTAATGACTAACAACAGAGATGCAGTCTGTACAGTTAATCAGCAGCTCTAGTCCGGATATGCTAAACTGAAGTAGTGAGTCTTCAGCCGGGATTTAAAAGCTGAGACCGAAGGGGCATCTCTTATAGTAGCAGGCAGACCATTCCACAGTTTAGGGGCCCTGTAACTAAAAGCTCGACCTCCCACTGTTATTTTATTAATCCTTGGAATCATAAGCAGACCGGCATCTTGAGATCTTAATGTGCGCTCAGGTTTGTAAGTTATGATAAGTTCAGACAAGTAAGCCGGACCTCGACCATTTAATGCTTTATATGTTAAAAGAAGGATTTTGAAATCTGCCCTAAACTTAACCGGGAGCCAGTGTAAGGATTTAAGAACTGGAGTTATGTGTTCGTATCACCCCAGTCTCAGCAAATGGTGCCTATCACCAGTTTATCTATTGGCTTTTTTTTACATTTACTATCTGTTTTTTTTGCCTAAAGGAAAAAGAAAACCAACCATTGTACGAAAATGTTCTCCCTCTGTCAACTACATAATACAGAAAATTAATCAGAACAAACAACAATTCAGTAAGGTTGAATATCTTCTACCCACATTAATGCCATAAGAATTGCCGCCATGAAATTCTGGAATACATGCTGCTATTCCTGCAAGTTGTGAAACTGAATCTTCAGGGCAACTATCTGAATCAGTACCAGAGCCTACATGTTCCATTCATCCAAGTGATTGTCACTATCTCAATTACTGTCATTATCATTAAAATATTCATTTTCCAACCAGTCCAGCTGTTTCAAAACATTAGCAGCATTAAGCCTTTTTTTGCGATGGCATAACTACAGACTCTGTATTTATAGCACTTGTGGTACCCGGATGGGGGTGGTACCCAGCTGGGACACCCTAGAAGACCGGAGGAGGGCTTGTGCCTCCTCCAGACCTTGAGGGGGCGACTGCCCTGGGGGCCACGGGTACAGAGCTGGGAAGCTCGACCCTGTAGAGGCATGTTGTCACCGCCAGGGGGCACCCCAATACCCGTAGGATCCTGGACCTCAGCACTTCCGCCACATCCGGAAGTGCTGGGGGGAAGAAAAGAGGGGACACCCGGAGTGCTTCCGGGGATACAGCCGGCACTTCCGCCACACTGGGTCGTGTCGGTGGGAGATTGCCGGGGACACACCTGGAGCACATCCGGGTGCTTATTTAAAGGGGCCGCCTCCCTTCAGAGGACGACTTGAGTCAGGTGGAAGAAGGACAAGGTCTCTGGAGGAGAGAAGGAGGCAGTCTGAAGACAGAGAGAGAGAAGGCATTGTGATTGGCCTGGACTGTGGGGTATTGGGGGCTTGTGAGTACTGATTTGTAAATATGGAACGCCTCAATAAATGTGTGTGGGGTGATTACAACATGTCTGCCTGTCTGTGTCCGGGTCATATTCCACACACTATTTTCCACAAGCTGCTGCCACCAAAAAAAAAATCTATTGCTATTCACTAGATGGCAGCACTCTATTAGGTAACTGGGATGTGGCTGCAAAGCTCACCAGCAAGCTGACTGTGTCTATAGTCTGAGATATGTCAGTCAGTCAGTCAGTCATTTTCCAACCTGCTATATCCTAACACAGGGTCACGGGGGTCTGCTGGAGCCAATCCCAGCCAGTACAGGGCGCAAGGCAGGAACAAACCCGGGCAGGGCGCCAGCCCACCGCAGATATTGAGACATGAGTTCTCTCATACGTTGCTTTTTGACAGGCTCAATGAGACACGATTTAACTCATACCTCACATTGAAATTGTTAAACAATCAGTGAAGACTTTATGGAAGACTCTTCCTAATTTTGGTCCTTTAAATACTAGTAACACACAGATCCAAAAACTGCATGGAAAAGTAGCAATGCTACAGAATAGAGTCAGCAGCTTGCAGGCACAAGTCTCTAGTTAACTAGGATTGTGTAAGTCTCAGCATTTGAGCTTGATTCACTTTAGCAAAGTGGAAACTGCTGCCAATGCACCTACATCTGTAGTTAAAGGACCTCAGATTCTATACCCAGAGCATTTCTCAAGTGATCTGAACAGTTGTGAGAATTTTTCAAACCAACATAAATAAAATTTGAACTCTAGTCATACAGTATTCATTTCCCACTGAGAAATCCAAGATTGCCTTCATTAATTTTGTTTTGGTCAGCAAACCTCTTAAATGAGCAACTGTTACCATCCATCCATCCATTTTCCAACCCGCTGAATCCGAACACAGGGTCACGGGGGTCTGCTGGAGCCAATCCCAGCCAACACAGGGCACAAGGCAGGAAACAATCCTGGGCAGGGTGCCAACCCACCGCAGGCAACTGTTACCAACAACAGTAAATACCTGTGAGGGAATAATGTACAGAGAGTTTTGTGTGAGTTTTGATCAGTCTTTGACACCCGTTTGAAATTTAAATAGAAAAATAGATCTATTAGTGTGATGAGTTTTAAGATCCTTTAGGTAGACCAGCACAGAACAACAACTTATTAATATCAGCTTCTGAGAACTGTCTTTCCGAGTAGCTAAGACACAAGACATTATGTTGGAATTACGCTTCAGGATGTAATCAGCCTTGACCTTAAGTTAGGAAGTTGGTTAATTGAAAGAAAAAGAAGCGCAAGTCATTAAAACCCTTTGGTGAAACAAGGAATGTGTTTCTTCTGTGGAGTTAGGCAAACCCGTAATTAGTTTAAATAAATCCATGTGCGGTTATATACTTTGCTGTAGAGGAGCAAGTCATTTAAGAAGTTCATGTCCTAAGCTTCAGGGAACCTAATTATATCCTTCTGTGGTAGGGAGGTTTTGGTAGATAGTTGTTTCCAAACTCAAGCCCAAATGGTTTGTTCTTTCAAGTCTACATAAAAAAGAAAACTCAAAGTCAAGCATTTGTAGATTCAGAAGTGGTTGAAATTTTTAAATATTGGTAATAAGCCCCATTTCAGCACAACATAAAATCAAGATTCAAACTGTCAAGAATTTGACTAGGGAACCATTGGGTTTGGTTTCATGAAAGAGATAACCATACCCTTGGATGTCATAGTGGGGGGAAAGGGTAATGATTACTCAGGGGCCAATGATGATATCAAGCGGTAGACAAACTAGAATCCAATGAATCATTACAGAGGGACTTGGACAGAATACAGGCTTGTTCAGATTTGTGTTTTTAAATGTAAAGTATTATATGTTAGAAGTAAAAATGTTAGGTTGGTATACACCCCCACTTAGTGGGGGTTGGAGAGGGAGGGTTAAGTGGTTCAAAGCCTTAAATGAAAAGTTATTTTTGAGAGGAAGAGGCCCACAGAGACTGCTTATGTATAGTGCCCAAAGTTCTGTGCTACACCCCTGACTTTACTATTCAAAATGATTCTTGTAATGCTCCATTATCAAACTTTTATTATTAAAAACTCCTTGTCTCACAAAATAAGTTAGGCTTCCTTGAACCACAATTTACACAACGCAACAATTAAATGGCAATCTTGTGAACAGGGGAAGGATATTGTTTTTGTGGTGCTTCTCTTAGATAAATAAGAAGCGTTCCTGCTTTAAGTGCAGTTCAGTTGTTGATCCACTAAATGAATAATAAGATTTTGCAGACACGTTAAACAAAAAAAATGTGTAGTTATCTTCATTTTGACATTATGGCTGTCCTATTGATCTTTTGTCAGGAGTTCTTCTAAATGGAGCTTGTATGCTGTCTGAGGTCGCAAATCCATGAAAAACTAAAGAAAAAATGCCTAAGATGGGTCCCTGAGACTTTGAAATGACAATAGAGAATAAAATAAAATCACATTTGAAAATAATTATCCTCTTCTCTGATTGCATTCCTTTTAAATCTTACTGTACATAGAGCTTGTAATTTAATAAGAATTAGAATATGGAATGAAAGGAAACGGCTTTTAATACTTCTCTCTGTTTTATGAATTCTTAACACAATATAGTTTAGTTAATTCTAATGCTGTTTTTGTATCAGTTGTAAGTGCATGAGTGCATAAGTGGGTTGGCTGGAGTTCCAAATGGGATTGAGGAAAACGCCCTCTGGGCGTGCAAGAATGGAGGCACAACTTGACCAGAAGATCCTACATTTTTATCCCATTGGGGAGGAAAAAATAATTAATAGGCAACTTGTCCCCAGGGAAAAGAGGTATCAGTGCTGTTGAAGGTCAACCCTTTTAGGGTCCTTGGGTACTGCCATGAGGTGCTGTCAGGACAGGAGTTCCTTGTTATGGGCAGCATCTGTGTGGCCCAGAACTGCTTACATCTTGCAGCGCTGTAATACCAGAAGAGCTCCTGGGTCCAAGACCAAAGGAGGCATCTCGCCTCACTTGGGGAGTTGGAGTTGGGAGGTAGAGGACCAGGCTTGCTTGGAGGGGAGTGAAGGAAATTGTGCTTGTGATTACTGTTGTTGGACGAAGAACCTGTGAAAGATATTTTAGTGAAATAAAATACACTTCATTTGTACCCTTCACTGTGTTTGTGTTCTTTTGTCTGGAGTCTGAAGTGCCTCTTTTTGAACACACAATCTTAAGATTTTGTGATGTTTGTTTTTTTATGTTTTAGTCTCTACTGATATGTTAATTCATTCCCCTAATATTAAATCACATTAGTATTACTCATGCCTAATGAGTCCTTACTCAGTTAAAGAAGATTACATTTTTTGCTAAATCAGTGCACTGAAATTTCCACAAGTCATCAGAACTCCTATTACGTTGCCAGATTTATTGTTAAAAACTCAACATGGATAAGGTTAAGGCTAATTTCTTTCACATGTCTGTCCAAGTTTAATGTAACATCCAGTTACAACCCTGCATCTAATGGACAGAGACAGGAATCAGGATTTAGAGAAGGATGGAGATTCTTCCTTTTGCTGAATTTTCTTTTTTTAACAGAAATTTCACATTTTAAGGGTATAAATAATTTTACATTCTCTTTGCCATCTGTGTATTCCACCACAGTATCTGTTCTCGGTGTTTTGAATTTCTTGAAAAATTTAAAGGAGAATATCTTTTAGACTGCGGTGGGCTGGCGCCCTGCCCGGGGTTTGTTTCCTGCCTTGCGCCCTGTGTTGGCTGGGATTGGCTCCAGCAGAATCCCGTGACCCTGTAGTTAGGAAATAGCGGGTTGGATAACAGATGGATATCTTTTAGAAAAATGAATTGGTTGGTTGTATCTTCTAAATTTCAGGGTGTTCAGAAGGTCTCCCTTGCTTTGCAAGGGGGTTCTGTCTTGAAATTAGAACCTAAATACATTGGTCAACCTTTGGTGAACCTTCATGCCACCAAATTCACCAGGCATGATTTGGTTATTCGGTTGTATAGTGCCGTATACATCACTGTCAACATCTGATGACCAATTCAAATTGTCATCACTACCATTTCATTCAATTAATTGTTACATTTTGGGTTGTTCTAAAAGTGGCTTTTCAGCTTCTCATTTACATGCCATTGTGTTTTTGTTACAAGCTCTGCCCCACTCATTAATATTAATTAGTTACTTTAGAGTGGCAAAATATCTAGAAATATTCATAATGTTTTGCCACATGAGGTGATTTCTTCCACCAGAGTACCATCCCGAGAGTTATTCGAGATAAACACTGTAAAATTGACAGTTACTTGTCAGCCTTAGTCTGACTCAGGAGTATGTATATTCAATTCCGTGCCAAAGTACGTTTGGAGGTTAACAATTGCCTTGATTTAGGCTAACCCTGTCCCATTTATATCTAACATCATCAATTCAAACATACTCTATACCAGAGGTGTCGAACTCCGGGCCTGGAGGGCTGCAGTGGTTGCAGGTTTTCATTCTAACCCTTTTCCTAATCAGTGATCAGTTTTCACTGCTAATTAACTCATTTGCCCTTTGTTTTAATAGCCCTGTTATTAAGGATTCAGTGCTCTGACTTGATTCATTTCTTCATTAAACGACAGCCAAACAGAAATGAGATGTGAAACGAGCCAACAGATGACCAGCTAAATTGGGTCTTCAAACTCCAATCAATTTCACTCCAACCAGTTTCTTAATGAGAAGCCAATTCTTGCTGTTAATTAAACTCGTTCCTTAATTCCATGACTTGTTGCTGCTCTCATTTTGCCAAAGCAGACATTTCCAAAATTGTTGATTTTCTGTTTTTTCTAAGAACACCGTCAAAATGTTTTGGTGATCTGAGAGATCAGTGTTACTGATACCTTCACCTTTCTTTATTTTCAGATACTGTGGATAGCTGGTCATGTGGGCAGCTCATTTTGTGTCTCATTATTGTTTTGCTGCTAGTTAAGGAAAAAGAAACAACAAAGGGGCTCAGTCAAGTTAATTAAAATTAAGGCAAAAGAAGTTAATTAGCAGCAAAGAAATGGTCACTAATGAAGAAGATGGTTAGAAAGAAAACCTGCAGCCACTGAGGCCCTCAAGGACCGGAGTTCGACACCCATGCTCTATACAATAGTTTATCAGGAAGTTTACAGGGGCCTTACAATTTTTGTACACATTTGAGTGGAGTACACTATTGAAACAACCATACATTCCCAACTTTCTTCCTCATGTCTTTGCAGAATTATTATTTATAAGAATATGGCAAATCCTCAATCTGCTTTTTGGCTGGCAGTAAATCAATTAGAAGTTAAGCTGACATAAATTTATGTGTTAGCAGGTGCTTTGTCCCTCTGACAGCCAATTACTGTAGCTGACGCTATCCTGAAAAAGTGGACATTTCTCCACAAGACATGGCAAATATGAAACAAGTGTGCAGTGTTCATTAAGAGTTGGCCCAGCAAATTAACAAGTTTATTAAAAGGGCCAGCTCAGCTGTGGATCACAAAGTAGCAAAAAAGAAAATTAAAACAAAACCGAGTGCTTTTATGAGAAATGCTGCATATCCTCTCCATGAGCCAACAGATTACTCAGGAGAACTGTGTCTACTAGGGCTCCTTTACACCAATAGCAATACGCCTGCATAATACCTCACTGGTCATTCTTGCATTTAGATAGATAGATAGATAGATAGATAGATAGATAGATAGATAGATAGATAGATAGATAGATAGATAGATAGATAGATAGATAGATATTCATTTAAAAAGCTTTCATAACAACTCAAATTTCCACCAGGGACATAAAATTTGTCCATATTGCTACATTATATATCTAGGAAAGCCCATTCTAAGGATTTGCGTATCTGAAAGCAGGTATTTACAATTTTCCCAATTATTTAATAACATTATTTGGTGTAACACCAGGTGGGTGATATCTTGTAGTGAAAAATCTATTGTCATATCCTACACTACCCTGTTTGCATTGACTTATCTTACTTGATGGAAGTATTCTGTCCCACCCTCTATAACTAATTAGGAAAGCAACATGTTATTTTATCAGTTCTATTTATTGTAATGTAATGTGTAAGCTTAATAGAAAAGTATATAACAGATTTTATCGATTGACAAGATTATTCTAATGCTGAAATTCTCCTCATATGTATCCAAAATGTGCAAATGTATATTTTAGAACTGTTGCAACAGTGGCACTGGCACTGTGATCAGTACTGTTGCTTTACAACTTCATGGACCTGGGTTCATATCCTAGCCCAGGTACTGCCTGTGTGAATTTTTCACATTCTTCCTGTGTCTCATTATGCTTGGTCTTTATTTATATATCCCTTCTTTATCTCCACATCCAGAAGATGTGCACATTAGGTCAAATGGCAACTCTACATCAATATGAGTAAGTACATGTCCCTGTATGAGTGTGCCTTACGATGGGCTTGTGCCCTAGTCTTGTGTCCATTGAGTTTCTTATTTATGGTTGGTTCTTGAATCTGGAGCTGCCAGGGTAGGCTCCCCCATAACCTTCTACTGGATATGAGGGTTAGAAAATAGATTGATAGATCTATATATGCTTATCTGATTTCTCAAACTTACAAGTCTAAAACATTTAGCAATATCTAGCCTTGGTGGATTAGTTGCTATTAATGACATAAATATAGGGGTACTAAAATAAAAAATTTCAGAAAATATAAACTTCAAAGTACTGCATTATTTCATTCTAATAAAATGAAAAAAGAGAGACTTAAATATATTCAGAGTTGTTCTCTGGGCTACAAGTCATAAATAAATCATGGCATCCAGACAGTGCCCACACTCTTAACAATGAGATCTGGGCCCACCTGTATAATGTGTCACCTGTCTCCTGATAAAAGGATTTGCTTACAAGTATGGATGAAAGTGGGATCAACTTTTTTTCCAACAGCTACAGCCTCATTGCCAAGTCTGATCCTTATCAATTCATTTTTATCTTATTGAAAGTTAAAGTATTAAGAAAAAGAGTGTGAGTCCATTATTCTAAGTCACTGTCATTTAGTGTCATTACCTTACCTTGTGCATAGTAATTATATGGAACACTGGCATTGTTTCAGTCTCTTTTTGCATCTTTTAACTTACAGAATTCACATTAGAAAAATGTGAAATAACATCTCAAGATGTCAAAGTGTTATTATTAAAAAAAAAATAGAACCGCATTTCCATTATTTTTTATTTTCAGCAACGGATACATTATAAATTGTAGTTGACATGACAATATTGGTGCAGTCATGATAATTATGGATTGGAATATAAACTATAAAAATACATATAATGAAATTCTTTTAAGGGTGTTAAGGGTTACTTTTAAAATTAATTATGGTATTATGGTTATACATTCCCAGTTTTAGGTATTCTGTATGATATTGTATAATCCTTTCATTTACTGCAGAATACACTTCTGAGTAAATTAAATAATACAGTATCTAAACCATTACCCAGTGAGTTATAATATTAGAATTCAAAAGGAATAATAACTCTTCTAAGAATGCAATGAAATTAAATGAGTGAATGCAAGTAGTACTTTAAAGTCTACTGAAACATATTGTATATTGACTGAGATTTGTCTCCATTGAAGGGGTTGATATGGAGTGGGTTAAGACCTATAAATACCTTGGAGTGTTGTTGGATGACAGGCTGGACTGGTCAGAGAACACAAAGGCTCTGCACAGGAAGGGGCAAAATTGGTCCTATTTTCTGAGGAGGCTGGGCTCCTTTAACATACAGTATGCAAGAAACTCCTTCAGATGTTCTATCAGTCCATAGTTGCCAGTATTCTCTTCTATGCTTGGGGGTAGCTTGAAGAAGAGAGATGCTGATCAGGCAAGCAGGATCTATGATTGGCATTGAGATGGACTCTCTTGTGGCAGTGGCAGAGAGGAGGACACTATGCAACCTGCAATTTATTATGGACAATGTACATCACCCACTATACACCATCATAATTAAGCAGAAGAGTTAGTTTAGTGGTAGGCTGCTGTCACAGAACTGCAATACGGACAGATACAAAAGATCTTTTGTCCCCAGAACCATTAGACTCTTTAACATTTCCCAACAGGGGCGAGGGTGGTTGAGTTCTTGGCCTGATGCTTCTTCTCTGCTTGTAAGATATATTAGGTGCATATTAGCTATGTACTACATCTGATATCTCACTACTTGGTCTATACTGTAAAACCTTTTTTCATAATGTGTCACTTTAAACATGTTACCCTATCATCATAAGCCATGTCACTTTATTTTTATTTTACTTTAATATTATGTCACTTTAGTATGCGCCACTTTAATATTCTGTACCACCTGTCACTTTGGTATAGTATTATTATTGTATGCACCATCTATATTACCTGTGTATGACTGAAGATTTCAACCCCAGTGTACTGTGATTACATTTGACAGCCTCTACTTACTTAATGTTATTTGTACAGTGTGTACTTCAATGTATGTATCTAACTTGGTATAATTCTTGGCTACTGGTACTTAAATTTCCCTTGGGATCAATAAAATATGTATCTCTTGTGGCAAGCGGCTGGGGGTGGCACCCAGCCGGGATGCCCGGAAGGACCGGAGGAGGGATAATGCCTGGCCACAAGGGGGTGACTGCCCTGGTGGCTTTGGGGACCACGTAACTGAGCTTGGAAGTTCAACCCTATAGGGGCCTGTGGTCACCGCCAGGGGGCGCCCCAATACCTGGAGAGCCCTGGTCCTCAGCACTTCCGCCACACCCGGAAGTGCTGGGGGGAAGACGACCAGGGACAACCGGAGTGCTTCCGGGTGCGCAGCCAGTACTTCTGCCACACTGGAGAGTGCCGGCGGAAGATTATCGGGAGGCACCTGGAGCATGCCTCCCTCCATTCAGGGGCTTGAGTCGGGAGCGAAGAAGGACGAAGCTCGGGAGGAGAGGAAAGGGGGCGGCCTGAGGAGAGGCAGTATGAGAAAGGCCTGGACTTTTGGGGGAGTTTTGGGGTTGTGTGGCACTTTATTGTTGTGTAAAATATGAATAAACGTGTGTTGGGTGAACCATCGCTGTCCGCTTGTCTGTGTCCGGGCCAGCTTCCACACTCTCTCTCTATCTACCTATCCAGGAATTACTAAGTTTGCCAGTTTACCGTACAGTTTGTTTAACAGATCTCTAACCAGGAATTTCTGGTGTAAGGTTCCATAGGATTGGGGGTTGGGGAGCTTGGGTGTATCCCTACTACTTGCGATTCTGTCTCTTTATTTGCAGAGCCACCTTCACAAGCTTGATGGTAGCTTTGGTTCATATAAAGCTGTTTGATAGAGGGTCACCAGGACTGAGACTCTGTAACTGTTTTGTGATTGTCAACATACAGAGAGAGCCAAGTTTTGGATATCATGCAACATTACCATTTGAAGAAGGTATCTATGTTGAATAATGTCCCCTTCTTGCCACCTTTCTGTCTCCTTCCAAGGAGATCTCCACCATGGAATAAAATAACTTCCTGCCAGGCCTAACCAGACTGGAAATAGAACTGTCTATAGGCAAAGTGTAAGTTGTTGTCTCTCGTTCAAGGAAGAAAGAATGGCCCTTGGCAAAAGATTTTAAAAATCTTGGCCTGTAATAGCCAATCTGAGAAAGTTAATGTTAACCTTAAAATTCACATAAGTGTTCACTTAATTTAAATAGAATATAAGCTTCAAATATAAGTTTCACATAGTTACTTATAGTACTAGGGTGCTGTACCGTGTTAGCCATTATGAATGTAGAGAAAAGCCAAGCAAAATGACACCTTTTATTGGCTAACTAGAAAGATTACAATATGCAAGCTTTCGAGGCAACTCAGGCCCCTTCTTCAGGCAAGATGTAATTACATCTTGCCTGAAGAAGGGGCCTGAGTTGCCTCGAAAGCTTGCATATTGTAATCTTTCTAGTTAGCCAATAAAAGGTGTCATTTTGCTTGGTTTTTCTCTACATAGTTACTTAGAAAATGGTATAATATTTTACTCCCTGCAAGCTACCATATAGTAGAAATTTCACACATATCTATAAAAACTGAATGTTAGTTCGCCAGTTAGGAACATAGTCTCTCTACTAGAAGCACAGACTGTTAGATTTTCTTGTAAATAGAAGGATTCAATAGCATACAGTTTTCCAAACGTAAGCCCATATGAATGTATGCCTGGACCTGTGCCCTGAAAGTTTAGGATAGGAACTTAAAGAAAGATGCTATCTAAGCCTTAAACAGAAACACCTTATACATAAACTTCCTTTTGTTTGTATTATCAGTTTTTCTCTTTATTTTTGTGTGAACTGCTTTTGGTTTGAATTTTTCTAACACATTTAAAATGAAGATACTTTGATTGTGGAATTATTTACATTTGTATCACACACATTGCCTGAATCATTCTATGAACATAAGAAATCTGACAAATGATAGGAAACCAGCTTCAGCTTCTTTGTTTAGCTAATAGCTTATTCTGCCCCAATGTCTCATCCAGACACTTCTGAAGCAAACTGAAGTTGCAGAATTTTGGAAACCCTGGACAAATACAGCTACAGGGCCAATAAAGGCTAAGCTGATTCTAGGGATGGCTTGTAATTAAAGGAGCAGCTGAATTTATATCCGAGAGTTAGATTACTGTTTAATAGAAAGCTACATCCTCACCTTCATTTCTGAAATGTTAAGAAAGATCAAAAGGATAATCTCACATAATATGAATCAAATTGTGTTTTCTATTTATGTTAACTTGCCTACTGTTTTTGATAGTGTGATCAAAAAAACAACTTGGAGTACATCTGATGATTATTCTCACTTTACTATATAGCTTTAATCACATACAGTATCACTGCTTCAAAGTGTTAACAATCTTGGTAATAATAATCAAAGAAATGTTTGTGATTTTACAATTTCTAAAAGTACTTTGCAATCCACAGTATAGTTTAAGACAGCAGACCTAATGCAGTCTGTCAGGTGATCATCTGTTAGAAGAGTGAGATACTTGGATTGATGATATTTACCAGTGAAAACACCATCTCACTAAGATATGTGGACCCAAAAATGGCATAAAGAATGAACAGATTGGATACCTCTTACTATTTACATTTCTCCAGTAGTCTTTGTCTCTTGACATGTGGGTCATCTCAAGTTCATTATATACAGTAGGTCAGTTATTTCCATGTCAGTCTTGCTTGGCAACATGAAGTACTGATGAAATTTTGCTGACAGATCCTCAATCTCTGTGGCAATTAAAGGGGTTGGAATGAATATGACAATGTATTATTTCTAGTTTAGTTTGAGGCCACTTTTGAAACTCCTCTGTCCAGATAGTCACAGACTTTTTTAAGATGGAATGAATCTCCTTCTGAAATGTTCAGCATGTTGGCTAATTCATGGAAAGACGGTAGATTCCTGCTGTTTAACTGGAAATGTCCACCCTGAAAGTTTTACTTTGAAGGCATTCACACTACTGATCATGTATAATATGTCTATATTAATTCTTCACAACCTGCAATTCAGCTCAATAAATTTAAAGTCAAGACTGTTTGAAATTCCATCTCAAGCTTCTATGTGTTATCTGACAGCTTTCTATATACTTCATTCCTTAACTACTGATAAGTAATAATCTCTGGCAGCAAATTATTGAATTTCTGCAGCATATTCCCATGACTTCAACAGTACACATCAACATGTACAGTAGAATCACATCTTCACATTCAGTATCATCAAGGCTTGAAAAGACAGTGCTGAGGAGCTTTTGCACAAATTGAATACTGTATATAGTTTTGACTGACAGACATCATATGTGAGAATGCAGTATTTTACTGGCTAGCACTTTCTGATGAATGACACATTGATAATTGACAAAAGATGGGAAAGTGGCATCTTTTCTATCAAGAGTCATGAAACCAGCATTTTAAATGCAAATTGTCAGTGCTCTGTTTTGACTGACACTAGTCTCTGAAGTGGGATGTGTTTCTCAAGTGCATACATTTTGAATGCCTGGTAATTGTATCCTCCTTCATAGTCACATCCATAAAAAAACATTTGCACAAGCATGACAACTTGAGCTATGTCACTCAGATCCATAGATTTGTCAAAATGCAGAGAAAACAAATTCACAGTGAGAGATATTTACCAGTACCAGCTACAATATGTTTTTCGAAAATGAATTCATTCTTCCTGCTAGATCCTCAGGTGGTATTCAGCTGTTGTGAATTAATTTTTGTTTTTAAAGTCTCTGAATAAGGAATCTATTTGAACAATTCTTCAACTATAAGTGATTTACTGTATTTTGTAAGAGGTAACTAAAACGAAATGATGCCTTAGTGTGCATTTTTCCCTTTTCCAGCTGTTCGGCTTAAAACTCGCTGAACCTTCAGCTTTGATCGCTGCAATTTATTTTGAACAAATGCAATTTTTTGGAGGATAGGTATCCAAAAATTTTAGATGCAGTGTGATGGGTTTTTTAAGTTAAAAATTTTCAACAAACTCCTTTGACATATCAGACTAACAACTTTCTCCTTAACCATGTGTTTCCTTATGAGGCATTAGCTCTCTGGAAATGTGTTCTTTTGAATTGCGGCATTTTAATTAACCTGAATTTAAATCATTATAAATAAACAAGGCATTATCCCCACCCCTCATGCAATAAGACGGTTAAAAGATTACACGAGAAGCATAAAGGATAATCTAGCTCTTTACTGACGGGTTCACGTGGTATTACAAACGGGAAGCTTATGACAGACATATCAAGCATGTGGGAGACTTGACCTACACAGTTCTGCCATCTTTCATCACCAAGCTGAAAGGATTTTAGCCGGACAGAAGACATAATCTTCTGCCCGGCCTCGGATGGAAGACATACTCTTCCGCCCGGAAGCTTCGAAGTGTTGGCCGTAGGTGTCCATTCTTATATACTGGTTGCTCCATGTGCAGGCTCCTTGGCTCCGAATCCAAACAAGGTAAGGACAGAACTCAAACCCCACCTTCAAACATACAGGAATAGCACAATGCCTGCATGCAGTTCTCATTCTCCCAACAAGGAAAAAAAATAGTGTACTGACAGAAGACAAAAATATACTGGTCTGTCTTTAGGCTGACTATTCAATTCTCCATTTGTCTTTGGCTCTCTAGTCCTGTGCTTGGCTCGGCAATTCTAAATGAAGATGTGGTGCCCCTCTGTACCATACTTGGTCGGCCTGTATGAATGAGTCTATAACAGTGGGCACAGAGAACAGTGACATTAAACTTAATAAAAACACATAGTATAACACCATGGTGAATAAAAACTCATCATCTCATTCTAAGTGAAAGTTGTATGCTTTTGGGTTATATGAAAACATAAATAAATGTATACATTGTAATAAGTATCTATCTATCTATCTATCTATCTATCTATCTATCTATCTATCTATCTATCTATCTATCTATCTATCTATCTATCTATCTAATTATGTGTCCAAGACATAAAGGTTTGGGGCAGCTACCCGTATATTGTTTTTCCCAGCTGCAAAAGGATTTTTAGGATCACAAGTACGATGTGTATCTCACAGAGTCCAAGACAGAACTGACTACAGTAGCCCAAGATGGAGGCTTTAAAGGTCTGGAAAGGAAATGATGTCATCAAAATGGCCGGAACCAGAAGTGACATCAGCAAAGGGGCCGGCTTCGGAAGTGAAGTCAGCAAAAGGGCTGGCTTTGGAAGTGACGTCTTCTGAGGCGACGGAACCTTGCAGGATTTCCTTGGAAAGGTCTGTAGGAAACTGAGAAAGACAGTCAGCGCACTCCGCTGCCCCCTGGTCAGATGTTTTATTACACTTACTCAGACCCTTTAGCTGTCTCCTACTCGCACGTGTGTGACAACATATTATATTCTTAACAAACTATCATGAAAATTCCCTTTTCAGACTTGTCTAGCAAGTAACATATTCCTCAAAAGATAAAGATTTTTTTTTGTTTATTTTATTCATTTTTTCACTGCTTTCATCTCTTCAGGAGGCATGATTAGTCCAAAATAATGAGTGCCACAAAACATGTCAATAAAGAAAAGTCTCATTTGCAATAATTGAGAGAAGAGGTCCTGCGTCCAGCATATATAATAGGCTTGCTCTGATTGGTGGATATAGAATGTGGTGGACGGGCGGCTGCTCAACCCGGCCGGGATGCCCAAAGAGACAAAGGATTGGGGAAGGCAGCTACTGTGAGATACTGTCTCCCCCAAGGCACCAGATGAAATTCCTGCAGCATAGTGGTGCCCTGGATTCCTGCAGGGCATCGTGGAATTTGTAGTTTGGCATCACAGCTCTGCTGGGTGCTGTGGGTGCCACCAGGAGATGCTGCAGGAAGATCTGGGGATTTGTTTTTTCCATATAGCCCTGAAGTACTTCCAAGTCATGGGGTCGGAAGCCCCAAAGTACTTCCGGGCTGAAGAATACCTCAAGTCCTCCATTTGACCCAGAAGTGCTGGCAAGTCACAGGGATGGAAGAACGGAAGCACTTCCGGGTCAAGGACTATATAAAGGACCACTGAAGACCCAGCAAGTGAGCCTGAGTCGGGAGGAGGTGGACAACGCTGGGAGGTGTCGAGGAGAAAGAATATTGTGTTTATTGTTTATTTATTGTGTTTAAGGTGGATGTGGTGCTTGAAAGGCACTGTGAAGAAGGAAAAGAATAAAAAGAACTTCTTCGTGCTTTTATCCTGTGTCTGTGTGTCTGTCTGTTGGGTTTAACGGGGCGACAGTGACCCCTGGTGTTCACAATAATATGAGGTATGTTAAAAGACCTACACAAACTGGCTCTATTGAAGACTTGTTTAGCAAATGTTTGTACTATCACAGGTATGTTCATATGTAGATACATATGTATTTATATGATTTTATTGTTTTTAGCACCTATTTAGGTTGTGTGATGGAAACAATGGCGTCCACAGTCGAAACCCCAACACGAACACACAAGGATAGTCCTGGGTCCAAATAAAGGTTGATTTATTAATTCAATCCTCTCACATATGTCACCACAAGCACAGAAGGTTTTCTCGGCACAATACTTTCTTCCCACCGCACTACCCTCCTCCACTCAAGCATTGCTCCACTACCCCCCAGCTCCGACTCGCCTGGATAAGGGAGTGCGGTCCCTTTAATTACAGACCCGGGAGTACTTCTGGTGCCAGGGTCATTGCCTGATGGAAGTACTTCCGGGTCACATGGAAGTCTATCATAACAGGGAGCATGTCTCCATGCAATGCCCTCTCGTGGCCCCCAGTGACTCCAGCAGGTCTGCACTGCTGAACTACATCTCCCGGCCATGCCTTGCTGGTTTCCTAGGGGGCACTGACATCCGGGGCTGCTGCCATCTAGCGTGCTGGGGGAATAAAAAGCTTCCAGCGGCGTCTTTCTTTCCTAGTGAGCTGTCCGTCCATCCCTTTGGTCCTCCCATCCCGGTAAGGAACCATCCCCTTTTCTGGCCAGGATGTTCATCCAGCCATTGTGGCATCTACACTTCTTGTAAACTTCTTGCTTTTCCTTCTTTTATAGTTATTTGTTTTTTGTTTGTTGTTCTGAGGTATGTTACTCCATGAATGCATTGTAGCTAAGATTAAAAAATTAGCCTGACACGATTAACTAACCAGTGTCCAGAAAATCAACTGATTGCCACACTGATTTATGAAATCAAAACCATACTGCATCAACTTGAAAATATTACATGTTTAATTGTTTCTAATTAGCAATGGTGTTTAGCCTATCCACTGAGTTAATGCTATGATGCAGCTAATGTTAATACTGAAATTGTATTCATAAAATAAACAGAGCTTGGCAACTGTTTATAAAGTAAGTTTGCAAGCTAGCTATTGTGCTTTTGTTGAAATAGAAAAATGGGAGATATACAAGCGAGAAATCAAAAATTTTAAAGTTAAAATAAAAAAATAGTCAAGAAAATGGGCTAAAATTTGTCTTAGAAAAGGAAATGTTCACATAACCAAACCCAAAAGCTGAATTCAAAGAAGAAAATAGAAAAGGTCAGAACTCTCCCTACAAAAATTTCCATAACACAGTTCAAAAAATGAAGAGAACAGAAGATGTCACAGTCACTTCCTACAATACCTGCAGCTAGTGTTGTTACTATGAACAGTATGGCTACAGTCATGAAAAACAACATCAAAATGGTGACTAAATAAATTAAAATCGAAAGCAAAATGGCATTGTGAATATACAAATAAAGTAATGTTATTAATAATTCAGGACAATAAAGACATAAGCAGAATGCATAAAAATAAAATGATGACATCTAGCTACACCACAGGAGAAAAGTAATCACTTAAGTCATGTATTTTTTTTTAATTTAAATTCATTTTAAAAAATTGGCATGTAAAAATGACAAATGTGATACTAATATTGCTTTTTTTCATTTTCTGTCTTAACACCGACTGGAATCGAGACCAAAGATGTTCACTTGAGCTTACTAGAAAGTTCTCTCATAGAAAATTTGCCAACGACTTACCTTGATCTTCCAGAAGAACGTGTAATGCTTTTGACTGCTGTCTAGTAGTGAGATATCTATGACTAACTGCGGAACTATCGACAATGAAAAACATCAAAAAGCCTTGGTTGGTGATTATCAGTGCAAAAAGGGAAAATGATGAGAGACCATCAAAACTACCAATGGAATTCACAGAATGAGCCTGTTGACAGCAAACTAGTTGCTGCTATGGTAGAAGAGACTTAAAGAATTTAAATATTAAATGTGAAACATTCAACTGTAACAAGGTTAAGAAATGCAAAGGAGTAAAAGCACATTTTATTATTTACATGTTTAGCCAATTAAAAGTAAAAAAGTATTGTTGCCAAAAAAATACTCTAAAAGTTACAACTTTTCCAGAAATGAACTTTGAAACAAGTAATGGAATAAATGTAACGTGTACCCATTTCTGCTCACAGCTTAATGTGATAGCATTGCTGTTAAACAGCTTCAGAAATGTGCGACTGACAGTCTTTAACTGTATGGTGCTTTGTACATTTCCTTTCTGTTCCTGTGGGTTTGCTTTTTTCCACACCCAAAAGAGATACATTTAAGCTAATTAGTGACTATGAAAGGAGTATAAAATATGGCTATAAAATATCTTTGATCGTGGTATTACCAAGGTAGACCTTGGCTATTTGCAACCCTGCAGATTGCCCAAAGGTGGAGGACGAGTGAAATGAGTGAATAGATGTATGAGATTAATAAAATAAAATAAACAGGGAAAATATCTTCAGTTGAGATTTAAATATTGAAAATATAGTCTTATAAAGGAAAACAGCTGGAGAAAATATTATTTTTGAAAAATATGTTTGGATAAGGCAGAATCCATAAATAAACTTGCAGAAAACTTTAAAATATTTAACAAGTGAAAACAGCAGGAAAGAGAGAATGCAGATTCATTTTGTAACTTTTAAATCTGGACATTTGTCTTATAAAATAATGGATTTACATATACAGGCTATTAACTGTATATTATTATTCTTCTTATTATTATTAAGTATTCAGTAATATGTTCAGGAAACCTGGAAAATGATCTCATCTTTAAACTGTTTATACCTTTGCTATGTTTTTATTTGCACTTTATATGGAGAGATGCAAAATGGATGGATGGATGGAGAGATGCCATGATGTTGACAGCACTGACAAAGGCATGATGCAAGTGCACTAAGAATGACAATAAATTCCAACAGGTGCTGTGCATTACAATCACATTCGGTTATAAGCAGAACATCAAAAATATTTCTTACAAGGCAATCATTGCTTTCAACAGGGACATTTCTGGCTGAGTGACAGTACCGCCTGCGTTTTGCAATATGTACAAGATTAATGACACTAAGCTACAGGCTACATTTTTAGTGAGAGTGAATATTAAAATTTGTGTAGCATATTTACAAGACACTATTATTATTATTATTATTATTATTATTATTATTATTATTATTATTATTATTATATTTGAGGTTAGTTTATAAACTAGCACAAAAATGAAAACAAGCTCTTTTCACTGCACAGGAGTTTTTGTATTGTTTGAAGGTCAACAGGGTTCGTCAGTAAAGCATTTGATTGACACTATTAATATGTGACTTTGCAATTGCAGTCAGAAGCTCTAAACTACAATACAGGTCCATTTATGTTTAGTTCCTGAAAACATCTTGCCACTGTAGGGGACTAGTAAGAGGTTTCAATGAGAAAACCTGTTACCAGGAAGGCACAGGACAAGGACCAGAAAGAGACAGAGAGTAAGAGGATATGTGAGAGAAAGAAAGCCTTGAGTGACAATCAGAATATAACTCTGTACAGTATGTCAATGTAGGCAAACAGGGATGACCCAGAGGTAGCAAGCCTGTCATATACTATCAATAGCACGGCCAAAGTGTTATGGGGCCAACAGATACAACAACATTTATATCTATAGCACGTGTTCAAAGGATATAGCTCAAAGTGCTTTATATGCAAAGAAAAACAAATTACTGTAAATATTACTAGGAATAATAATGAATAAGTAGTATACATGAGATAAATAATGCACACTTCCATAAGAAAAATATATAATTAAGAGTATACTTAAGAGAAGTAGACTGTAAAATATAGAATTGTTTTTTTAAGTTTTGAATTTTCAGTCTGATGATAAGTTCAGGTGGCCAGTGTAGACAGAAAAAAATTTAAATGGCAAACAAAGATGGCATTACAGACACAACTGAGATATTGTCACTGAAGAGACAGAGAAGCGTCAGCTAAGAATCTGTCATACGAGCACCTGCTATAGTGAGTTTTTACCTAGTAGCCCAATGGAGGGCCAACAGAGACCTAAAGCAGGTTGGTTTTTGGGGCTTGGGGTGAAACTCAAAGGTCTGTATGTGCCAGCTGAGCACTGAGTTAAGAAGTGAGGCAGAGTAAACGCTGAGTAACAAGAGATAAGCATGCCAGATAGATCAGAGGGCGAGTCTTTTTTTTATTAACAGTTCATTTGAAACTTAGGAATTTTTCTTTTCAGACTGCCTGCATGTTCATGTACATATTTGGACCAATACTGCTTCCCATTTTCATGCCACCAATTCTTCTATAAAAACAGACTGGACCTGCCCCATATAAAGTGTAATTTGACAGGAAAGTACTTACTTATTATTTAATAGTTTAAAAACTTTGTATTAGATGGTTCTTTAAATATTTAAGTAGCATACCAATGTAATACATTTCTTAAAATTAAAAATAAAAAGCAGTAATGTTATTCGTTCTGTAAATTGAAATCTACCTTGACACTGATAAATATTTAGTTGGGGTCCATCAGCCTGTTGGCATTAAATTTAAGTTTGCCTTTAATTCTCTTGTGGGACTAGGAACATGATTCATGTTACCTGGTAATGGAGCAGCAACAAAGCCATCTAGTTAACATGATATGTAATTACTTAACACTTGATTACCTATTAATATTTAAGCATGCCACTGAAACTATTACCAATTTATATTAGAAATGTTTTTTTTAATCAAGAGTAAGTAACATTTTGGTTTATACTTGCAAAAAAATATGAATTTGTGGATCTATGCAGACATTTTGCACACGGCACAGGTAGTTCTGCCAACTGCAATAATGTTTTAAGTTACCTGATGCTGTCAAAGGTGTCTACAGTATGCCTTGTGGCAAAATGTTGCTGATTCATTCAGACATGGCCACACTTAGCAGGTTCTCTTATGAAAAAATGATGTGTAACTGTTTTATGTATTTTGTTACAGTGAAAAAACTACAAATCAATAAGGTATCAAATACTACATCTGATTTAGAATAACTGTGACTGTTCTTCCCATACCCAAGAGCAAAGCACAGAAAGAAAAATGAAAAACACCAAAATATTCAAAATGGTAAAATAATAATAATAATAATGCATTTTATTTATAGGGCACTTTACATTAGCAGTAAGTATCAATGGTTCAGCATGCTCCATTAAAGAAAAAACATAATGATAAATGCCTGCCAGATTCTCAAGTACTTATTTATAAAGTTAACTTATTTTTTCCAATTTTAAATGAAAGATGTTGTCTTTTTCTCTTTGTCACCAGTATCTTCCGGCTGTAATTTTTTCTCTCTCTGTCTGTCCAATTCTTTCAATCTCTTTTTTCCATTATCTTCAATCTGTTACAGCTGCTCATTGGCATATTTTAGCTCATACAGATAATACTTAGCAAAATGTAAAAAAAATGTATTCAGCTCCATAGGTGGATATATCAATTTTATAAAGTAAATCTTTAACAAAAACCTAAAATTTCACCAAAAAATTATTCCCTATCCTCTCATAATTCTCTGATAAATTATATATACAAGTGCACCATTCATGAAATGAGGCAGAGGAAATCACACACTAGATGTGAAAGACTGACATGTAGGGAAAAAAGTGAAGAGAACAGCTGGGCTTTGGATGGCTGGACTTCATTAAGAGGACAGCTGGACTTCTTTAAAAATGGTGGAGTGTGATGCCACGAATGCCCGTTTCACACATGGGGTCTGTGATGCACTATTTTAGACAATATCCTGCACCTGCCCTGATTGACATGGACACACTTCAGGGATGCACTTTAAAACAGATCTGTTTTAATCTGAAAGCCAAGGCCCATGGCATGTACTGCACTCCCCTGCAATCAAACAAAACACCATCCCAAGCCTTTTAAAAACCTCCAAGAACACTAAAGAAAAAAACCCCGATCCATTAAAAGTCCATTATTCTCAGTCCATTCAAACTCCAATCTTTCTTTGGGCACCAAATCCACTTGTCATTGATCATCGGTCTTTGTTCCTCAGTGCTGGTGGTACATCCCGCTATATTGTGATGCCCCAGTTGCCCACTTAACACAACAACATTTGTTTATATGGCACATGTTCATACAAGCAATGTAGCTCAAAGTTCTTTATAAGATGAAATAAAAAGGAGGTTAATATAAAACATAAACAAACAAAACTAGGTAATAATATTATACAGTATGTAACAAAAAAAAGGTAAGGTTGGATGACCAGGAGGACAGAAAAAACAAACAAAAAAAAAATCAGAAGTAAGGCTGGAGAAAAAAAACAAACAAAATCTGCAGGGGTTCCTAGTCCAATAGACCAACCAGGCCCCAATGGGCATTCTACCTACCATAGATGGTCTAAATCAGTCCTCAGACACACCTACACTCATTAGGTCTGCTTTGCACTATTTTAGTAATATCCTGCGCCTGTGTTGACCTGCCAAGGACCCATACACGCGTCACCCCATGGAGTCTCACATAAATGTTATATTTTTCAAAAGTGATATTAGATATGCACCTTTTTGATATGTGTGAATCTCAAGACAAGAATCAATTCTTTGGGAACATTCGTGGCTTCAAAGTGGATGTATTCTAAGCTTTATTTGCATTTCATGTTTGCTACTGTGCCTTATAAACTGCATTTCTAAGTCACTAGGGGAAGGTTTTTTAATTTCTAAATAATACTTCTCTTAACAAAATTTCATGGTCAAAAGGATATATGTAACGATTGAGAAAAAAATAACTGTCTTTACTAAACTGCATCCTTAAGACTCTGAAAATGTAACATAAATTCACACTCTCATATCTGTTTAATCTGATTTAAGGACATGTGGGATAGGAACCTATCTTGAAATTACTGGACACCAGGGAAGGAACAGTCCTGGACCAGACGACAATCAATCACAGGATGCACTACTTATGCTCACACCCACAACCTGTCCAAATTAGAACCACCAATTGACTGCTGCTGCCTGACCTTTATATACTTCCATCAATTTTCATTAGGGCCTTTCCTTATGTCAGCCTCTTTAGCTGTTTTATGCAGCATGTATTAAAATGTGTGCTACAGAAGCAGAGAGAGAACATGCAATATCATTATTTTTTAAAATTGTTTCCTCGAGATAACGCACTCATTTTATCGAGATCTTGATAAAACAAAAGATCTTGTTTTCTTGAAAGTTTAATTGTATCTAACATTTAATGTTTAGCTTATTGAAGCAACATCCTGTTTGAAATGGCAGAAGAGCAGAACTGTATTGATTTGCGCGTCATATTTTTGTTCAATCAAGGGCTCTTGCAGGCTGAAATATCTTTATGCATTAGTTTAGAAAATATTAATGTTAGTGTCCATCATTTAAAAAGACGGTTAGCAAGGCTTCAGCTGTATAGGCGTCGCAATCTAAGCAAGCCTGATGCCAGGAACATAGATTAAGTTTTGTTTTCTCAAGATCGCGATAAAATTATTCCATTATCTCAAGAAAACAAAGTTTTGTTTTCTAGACGTCTCCATAAAATTATTCTGTTATCTTGAGAAAACAAAGTTCATTTTCTCGAGATCTCGATAAAATTAGTCTATCTCGAGGAGACAATTTAAAAAAAATAACAATATTGCACGTCTTCTCTCGGTTTCCGTAGTATGCCTATCCAAGCCATAGAAAAATACATTATAAAATATCAAATAAGGTTAAAAATGCCCAGTTAAATGTATGCAAATTATGCCTGAACCACAGTAACTTATTTGCAGAGAGCTAAAACCTATGTTGGACTGTTTTTACACGGCACACTCACTTACATATCTGTCTTAAACTTAGCCACCTTGGTGGCATCAATCATTGTAACATGAATGTCTTTAAGAGAGAGAGAGGTTGGAAACATGAGCTGATAGCACATTGCTGCACCCATCACACAACAGACCACCTAAATTAGAACCTGAGTGCAACAGATGAGACCTCAGCACGTTTTTTTTACAGTGGGTGTAGTGCCAATCCTGCCACCAACCCCCATGTTGGAGGACCTGCTTGCAGGGCAGGATGCAGATTAACATCATACCCAGGACAAAGCAATTGCAGGTTAAGGGCTTTGCCCAAGGCCCAATGGAGTAGAGTCACTTCTGGCATTTACAGGATTTGAATTGGCAACCTTCTGATTGCCACCACAGATCCCTAGCCTCAGAGCCACCACTCCACCTGCATCTCTTTAAGATGTAGCAGGAAATCAGAATGCCCAGGTAAAACACTCACGGGCACAGGGATACAATGCCAGTCCTACACAGGTACTGACTCCAATCCTGTTTCCTTGAGAAAGCAGCGCTATTTGATTTTACCTTTAGCAAAGCTGTGTTATATATTTACATAGTTTGAACAACCATTCTAAAGTTGAAAACATGAATCCTTATTTAAAGGAATACTGCAACCAAAATTATATTTTTGTATATGTCATTCACCCCATGTAACTTGTAGTGATGGCTGAGAAAAAATTTGAATCTCATGTTTTCATGCTGAATTAAGAGAAAAAGAATGATATAAGCGAAGGAAATATTTACCAATGTTTTACAATGACAAACCCCTGTCCCATCTTCAATTAAAAAAGTCAGTCCCATGAGTTTCATGTTAATGATGTGCGCTGATTATTCCAGAATTAACTATTTAACAAATTTTTAGCAAAAAGCATGCATTTTGCACATTTTGTGCATATGACTGGATAACTCGGGTGCAGATAATATGACATGAGTAACATGAGATTTTTTTTTAATCCCCCATGGACATTTTTCACACATTTACTGTTACACAGCATTCGTTACTTTTGGCTTCTTATATCATAAACCTTTTTTTCTCTGTTCTTCCTGAAAACATTAGATGAAATATTTTTTGGCCACCACTACAAAGTACATGGGATAAGTAACATAAAAAATATAACTTTTGAGTGGAGTATTCCTTTAAATATAGCGATCTACAAAATAAAGTGCTACTAATAACTTTAAGCACTATAAGCAAAAAATTTACAGTATCTTTAAATATTTATGTGTTTGCTTTTAGATTAAAAATTCATTTACAGTACTATTTTTCTACAAATTTAATTTTAAAATAAGTTTTACTGAACTCAATCATCATGATTAAAATAACAGTGGTATATCTTTTTAGACATAAAAATTATGTATTGTGAGTTCTTGAACCATAAAATATTATTTTAACCTACATTTATCAATGCTTCCTGACAGATGGAAAAGTTTGCTTTTTTTCATAACAGTGTGTGATGTATTAAACTGTCAAAAGTAAATGCCTTTTATCACACAAAATTGCTATCGTCTCTTAGGAAACTGTCATGCACGAAATCAGTACACAATCAACAGAAAGCAAGACCAAAATATTTTTATTTAGACCCTAGCAATTGAAAACCTAACATTCCATTAAAAATATCTAGATATGGCAAAGGGGAATATGCATATTGTGTGACCGAAATTTTATAAAAGAAATTAGTATTATCTTTCTCATGTAATTTTTTTCTGGTTTGGTATTTTTCTCCTTCAGTCTTTGCCAACAATATAAAGAGATATACTAAGTGCCTGCAGTTATTATTACAATTCTCTGTGGTATTGTGCTAGTTATGGAAGCTCAGTGGTAGGAATGGAATAAAATAGATCCAATACCAATGAAATGAAAATGTGTTTTATGCTGAAATGGTATCAGATTGTTCTTTGCACTTTCAAAAAAGTAAAGCCTATGGGGAGGAAGCATACTTTTCACTCTTCATGTCTGACAGGTATTCACTCTTACAGAAATTTCTTTCCTGCTTTGGCTTATAGGATTAGTAATACTTTACTGAATAAAATTTTATATTGCTCTCATATATGGCTTTCTAATTATCTGTCCTGATTATTATTGATTTGCCCTCACTAAGTCTTGTTCATTTTCTTTCTTTTCTGTACATCCTTTGAAGCATTTGGTTTGCCATAGACAGCGTACATTGTCACATATGAAACCCCTGTTCTCAGAGGTCTTCTTTTCAAAAGAAGTTGGCTTCATTTGCTCATAGAGTAAAGCTTTCCAGAATATAATTGACCTAGTGTAGGTGGAATTTGAATTTACAACCACACTGTATAAAGTATACATGTATTTTCAATCATTTGGCCATTGTACCTTATGCAGAGCATTTTAAATGAGCACTGTGTATTTGGAGAGGAAGCTACACTGTATGAAATAACAGTTTCCATTGCTGTTGCTAGGACATAGAAAGTCCTGACTGAAGACACCTAACGTTATGTCTGCTCCTTCTTGACTCCACCATTTAGGCTCCAGCCACACTAAAAGGAGATATGATGACAGGAAGTCATAGTCATTCAACCAACAGCAGCAGTGAAGACCATATACCAGGGTGGTCCAGATCTAATTATGCAATTTTCATAACACTATAAATTATTAAGTTTATTACATAGAGAATTCACAAAAAATTATTTTTATTGCCGGTAGATGGCAGCACCTGCCCTGCATTCGTTCATCACAAGATATTTCGAACAATTCTTTTGTCTTGCATTGTTTTCCTGCATTGCATTAAAAGTTGCATAATTAGATCTCCATCCATCCATTATCCAACCCGCTGAATCCGAACACAGGGACACGGGGGGTCTGCTGGAGCCAATCCCAGCCAACACAGGGCACAAGGCAGGTAACAATCCCGGGCAGGGTGCCAACCCACCGCAGATAATTAGATCTGGACCACCCTATAGTGTTGTTTAATCCAAGAACTTAGACTCACCATATCTATATATATAATTCACTAAGTTCATGGCAAGCAAGACGCACGCAAGACAGAGCCACGCCCGCCAACTCACAGAGCCCCACCCACCAACAATTCACTAAGCAGCCAACCATGGCACGCAAGACAGAGACCATGGGATACGCATGACAGAGCCATGCCCGCCAACTCACAGAGCCCCGCCCACCAACTCTAAGACCATGGGATATGCACGACAGAGCCCCGCCCACCAACTCTAACCCTCCTCCCGTGTCATGGGATATGCACGACAGAGCCCCGCCTGCCAACTCTAACCCTCCTCCTGAGTCCACCCTCGCTCTCGAGGCATGCACACTGCCTGCTCATGTGCCAGCACGCAACACCTCACCAAACACCGCCTCAGTCGCTTTCGTCTCTGTTACAGTCCACATGCACCTCTGAGCCACGTTGACTTTTCATTGTTCTTTTCAGTTCTGGCTGCTTTTCTATAAATAATCCACCAAGTCGCCTGACCATGGGATACGCACGCACGCAAGACAGAGCTCCGCCTGCCAACTCTAACCTTCCTCCCGCGTCATGGGGTACACACGACAGAGCCCCGCCCGCCAACTCTAACCCTCCTCCTGAGTCGCTTTCTCCCGCGTCCACCCTTGCTCTCGAGGCATGCGCACTGCCTGCTCATGTGGCCGCCCCCAACTCACAATTGTATGTTGCTCTCTCCAGAGTTCCATCTTGTCATTCACTTACAGTCGTATCCTCAAACTCACCCCATTTGGACAACTGTGTCTTTCAGGAAGTGTTTACCCATCAATAAATAATTATGCGGCGTATGCTACACCGCGGGTTGGCTAGTTTATCCTGTTGCCTCATCTCACAGTTAAAAGGTCTTGATTCTTTATTTTCATCATTATTACTGTATATATAAATATATGTTGTGGCACAACATCAGAGGTGTTGCCTCAGGCACTGATGTCTGAGGTTGGATCCCCATAGGACTAACTGATGAGTCCCAGTTAGGGTGAAACAAGTGTTGAATACTCTGTATTATTTGGGAGGTAATATATCACATATATAATATGTATATACAGTATGTAAGGTGATATTCAGCAATCAAATATTTGTGCTTTGGCTTCATGGCTGGGAAGGGAACAACAGATCCACCCTTTGTTATTGGGCAAATGCAGAAAAAGCATTAAGCAAAGGGACAGAAGCTGCACTATACATTTGTAGAACTGGAGAAGACCTTTGACAGGATGCGGCAAGATGTGGTTAGGTGGGTATTGAGAAAATTATGTATGGATGAGTGATTAATGTCTGTAATCTTAGCAATGATTAAGGAAGCACAGATAGTGATCAGGACATCAGATGGAAATAGTGCATGTTTTGAAGTGGGCTACACTAGGGGTCTGTTTTGACTGCTTTACTTTTCATGATAGTAATGGAGGTAGAGCTTTTGCAGGCCAATGTTCTTCTACAGATGAAAAGGGTGAAGAGGAGGTAAAGGAGAATATACTAAAATAGAAAGCCACTTTGGATTCAAAAACCTTGAAGTAAATGCAGAAAAGACCAAGGTAATGGTTGGAAGCAAAGGAATATGAAGCATTAAAGAGGTGGGAGCATGGCCATGAGATGTTTGTGACAGACCTGTTGGAAGAAATCCAATACAATACATGGCTGTTGAAAGCAGGAATTTAAAGGATTTCAATGTTTGAAGGATCATCTGCAGATGGCAAGTGCAGCCAATGTTTGTAGAAAGTGTATGAGGGAATGCAGAATATAGTATAAATTTTCGTATCGCCAATAGAGTTGTATTGGAGAAAGTAGGGTAATTCTGCCACTTAGTCAACATATTGAGTGCAACAAGATGTGTGGCCACAGTGGTGATAGTCAGAGTATGGATTCTTGGGAGCTGTTGTCTATTCTGACTTCAAAAAGGCGCATTTCAGGCTTTGAATGGAAAAGTTTAAGAAAGCTGTGAGAGGTGTATTACACTCCAAGGGAGTGACAAAGAAGGCCAAAGAGGAAGCAAAGATAATAAGAACAGAGATGAGAATGATAAAATGGATGTGTGGAGTGTCATCGAATGAGAGGAAGATGAATGCAGAGTAAAAAAATAAAATGCTTGGGGTGGAGGTGTTGTATCAAGGAAAAACAGATAAGATGATTTTGAGAAAAAATATGTTTGGGTGAAAACATACACCAAGATGATGGTGCAGGGTATGAATACTGTATACATATACTGTATATTGTAAGATGTTTTTCGATTTATGTTTCAACATTGTTTTGTGTTTTTATTGCATTTCTTTTCTTCACACAATATATGTAATTATTGTATAGAACTCTCAGTTTGTAAGTGAAAGTACACTTAATAAGAATGCATTTAATTAAATTTGTATGCACATAAAAAATTTATGGCACTTTACTTTTTGTACATATGGTGGTATTGCAAGGGTCTCGTCACTTCCAGAAAAGATGCAGTTGTTGCCTACTTTTTGAGCCTGTTTCAAAAAACAGAAAGTGTGATTAGAGAAAAAAGAAAAATAAGACAGGTAATTATAGGGTGCCTCTATTCTGATTGTGTAGTGTTTAATACATCTGACTTTTGTTTTATCTTCAGACTGACTATTCCAGTACACCGTTTGTTGTAAGGTAATTCTTCATCTTGGTGTCTGAATGAAATATTTCCTGAATTTAGACAGTCATGATGAATTTTACACTTCCAGCTAAGCCTACTTTTGAGGTTACCCTCAATGACAAAATTGTCAAACCAAGCATTTATAATCAATCAGCAGGAAAGACAATGATAATGTTAGTAAGTAAACACAAATGTACCGAACATGCTTCCCTTTTGTTCATTTAGTTAAGCTAATGTAAACACTGGCTGTGTTCCCCAGGGCAGCCTGTGAGCACATGGACTACAAGCTCACTGTAACACAAGTTTGGTTTTTTAAACTACTGCATTTAATGACCTTCTAGGGCCATCTGGTCACCTAAATCATATGTGGCATAACTGAATGAATGGCACGATAATCAGACACATCAAAGTGGAACAAATTGACTCAAGTTTGTTCACGGTTCACAAATCAAAGGCTTGAAAAACAGGGCTAGAATTGCAAAAGACAAGTGTAAACAATTTGTAATGTTTGAAATGAACCATGAACTAATGATTGTGATGCTAATAGAATATTAGTATAATATCAAGTTTAGTCAGTCAGGAACAGTCCATTTAAATATTTGTCATTTCTTACTGTTTGCTGTAGCTCTAGAATATACACATTATACACCTAAAAAGTTGTTTTTTGATTTTACTTGATCATTTAAAAGAGATGACTTTTGAAATCACATTCAGGGTGTTGTACCATGTTAGCCATTATGAATGTAGTGAAAGTCAAGCAAAATGACACCTTTTATTGGCTAACTAAAAAAATGACACTATGCAAGCTTTCAAGGCAACTCAGGCCCCTTCTTCAGGTGAGATGTAATACAGAAACTGGAGTTCCCTATGTTTATATACACACTAGGACAAGTAACAACATTGGTAAATCTTTAAGTGTGAAATATTAAATGTAAAAAATTAAAAGACCTCTTCAGGCAAAGATTCATTTAACAAGTGAGAAGAACAATGTATGGTCAAGATCTTTGGATAAGATAACTGTCCAACAAAGTCTTTTGCAGTTCCTGATGAGTTTTTACATACAATGTGGATCTGTAGTCAGGTTGTCTTAATTTTTTACATTTAAGATGTCTCACTTAAAGATCTGCCAGTGTTGTTTCTTGTCCTAGTGTGTATATAAAACACAGGGAACTCCAGTTTCTGTGTTACATCTTGCCTGAAGAAGGGGCCTGAGTTGCCTCAAAACCTTGCATATTGTAATCTTTTTAGTTAGACAATAAAAGGTATCATTTTGCTTGACTTTTAACAAAATTACATTGATAAATTGTTTGCCACAGCAGAATTCATCAGCATTATAATTATTATAGGTAGTTGCTGTGCACACAGAGCTTTCATATTTTTACATTTCTTCCATTAAAGTTTCTAACCAGGCAGGAGTGTTGGGAGCTAAAGGCTATCCTGGCTGCTACACACCACAAGCAAGAGCCCTGCATGAAACAGACAATCTCAAGGTAAATTCTAAAACATAAATATAAGCAGATCAGTAAAAGTATACCTGTTAGCAAAAAAAAGGGCAAAAATTACTTTGAGTGAATACAGAAAACAAAAAAATGTCAGACTGACAACATAATTGAAAAATGAAACATTTCACAATTATACTTTCAAAAGCCAAACAGAAAAGAAGAATTATTATCACCTTAGCAGCCATGTGGCACGATTCACCAATGGTGATCTGCCTCACAAGATCCTCATTACATAAAACCTGGCTGCGGCAGATAGAGAGTCATTACTGTAGGGTGGGACTGGACCACATGTCTTCCTGGGGGGGCGGCCAACCAGGATCCCGAGCTGTTTTGTCGTATGGTGGTTGCAATAATGCGCTGTACCAGTGCATTCTCCTCAACCTGACATGACCTGACCTTAGCGACAAATCATCTTTATATACTCAAAACTGTTATTTTTATTACTGTCTCCTCTGTTGTACTTGTTTTAATTACCTTAGTGACAAGGGGGCTCCCTAGTTTTGTTTTATTAACTGCAAAAACTCTAAGGTTGTGTTTACATGCAGCTCAAAAAGAACAGATGCACAGTCTCTTAAATGTAATTATTCATTCATTCATTCATTTTTTATTCTACAAATCAGGTTCTGGATCAAAAGACTCACAGACAATCTCAGCAGGATTGGGAAACCAAACCTGGATGAGGCATCAACTGATAACACTCAAATCTAACATTTAATTATCATAATTTAAACATTATCAGAACAACAACATATATTAAAATAGTTACACTCATTTTCTATTGTAAACGTTTTTGACATAAGTAGTGGTTCTGTCAGCCTGCAAGTTATATAGCTATCTATATCATGACCATTTATATCAAATTGGTGTTTTTCTGTGGTACAATTCTACCTCCAAAGTATGTACGAAGAAGGAATTTAAGGGATACCAGGAAATAAGAGGCAGTTGCTAACAAATAAGGGCCAAAAATAAAAATAAAGCTGATCCTTGTTATACTATGGAGTTCCAAACATAGCAAAATGGGTGTGAGGCTTCCAAAAAACATCATAAAGGAAGGGCTATAACCTGACCAGCCTTCCCATGTAGACTGATCCCAAATTTGGCTAACCCCAAAAATGCTAACTACAGGTTTCCTGCTAACAGAACCCAAACAAACATGCTAGCAAATAACGAGAACTATCTCAAAATACGGCAAGAGCTCCATACAAGGAAGGATGATCATAAACCCTTGGTTTGTGCTTAAAAGGGCAACCAAAGAATATTTATAAATGATGGATTATTAGAAAGATTAGAAAAATGCAAGCAAAATGCTCAAAAGAGCAAAACTAATGAAAAAAGAGTTGCATAAAAGGCAGTTTTATTCAAAAAAGTCCACAATCCAAAAGAGAAACATCAGATCAGAAGCAAAATAAATCAAGAAAGCTGTAAAATCCAAAGAAAATAGCAATACTCACAAAACCCTTTCACATGCAATTTTCTGCTCTGGTAAAATAGCTAGAGGGAGGGCTCAGAAGTGATGATGTCAGGGTGGCTCCATCTTCTGGGTCTCCAGCCACAAAGCACAAGGAATATCAGGACATTTAAATCAACATAATCACAGACATCAAAGAAAATAGCTAAATATAAAAAATAAAAATAATAATTCAAAAGCAATACAAATAACAATTAAACACATAATCCTTGTTTATGGGAGATTAAGAATTTAAAGTCTAAATTGCAGAATATTTAATAATTTCTCAGAAAATCATTTATTAAAACTGCACAAAGTATTCACTGTATATCCGCCAGCTTAGACAATGTGACCTCCAATTTGTGTCTAAATTTTGTTTCCCATGCTATTCAAGAGTTTATGTGCTGATCCCAAACATAATATATATTAGGCCTGGGGAGAAAAGCCAAGCAAAATGACACCTTTTATTGGCTAACTAGAAAGATTACAATATGCAAGCTTTCGAGGCAACTCAGGCCCCTTCTTCAGGCCTGGAAAAGTTAACATGTTAATTTTCATAATTAATGTGTCCTGTTTAACACGTGAAAAAATATTGTTGCATTCAGGGCTGGCTACGAGGCAAACACCTCAGGCAGTGCTTTGGTCAGGATGGCATTTTCATGTATTTTTTTTTTTTAATATTACGAAACAATAATAAAAAATGTTCTGTGTGTACCTAAAGAATTACATACTCATCCATTACCAGATTTATATATTACCTTTAAAAATTTTCTGAAATAAAACTTTCATTTAAAAGTTTAAAATTTCATATTACATGGTTCACAGCAATACGGCACATGTCAATATGTAGAACTGTTGCAGGGTAGTGAGCGGAAAGTGGATGGGGAGTTGGGGTTTATTGCAGTCCTGGAGCAATGCTAGAGAAAAGTTGCAAAAGTAACCATTACAATCGAATTAATGTCATATTATATAAGTTCTAAATAAGTTATATTTGAGTGGCACTAAAACCAAAACAAGTCTCTAGTAAGGCATCACTAAATGGCAGACCCAGACCGAGTGAGTGACAGCTCTAATGCTGACCATGATGCATTTCTGATAAATGAATAAGAATGACTGATAACATTCATGAGCAATTTTTTATTCCTTCTTGAGGTGCACACTTCTATTCATGCCACTCAATGGAGACTGAATCAGTTAGTGATGGGCAATACTGTTGATTTTCTTTTCAATCCGATACTGGTTGACACTGTGGCCAGTATTGTCGATATTGATACTGATACTGATGCAGCCCATGTTGTCTTGCAAGAATGGTTAATCTTCTGTAAAAATGTACAGAATTTGTGGACATCAAAAAGTCAAATTTTAAAGACTTTGCATTAGTAGACTATTACATATAATGCCAAAACCTTTGTTGCCTGGGTAATGTTCAGGACTACTGGTTTTTACAGCTCGAGTGACACTTGGGTCTAATGCTAGGGGATGGGATTTAAAGATAATATCAAGTTAAATTTTATTTTTTTACAAATTGGACATAATAAATATATTAAGCTTGAAAAGTATTCTAAGTATATTCATTCATCAAGCTATAAATGCAATATACTCCTCCCTAAAAACAGACATTTTATTTTATTGATGTAACTTTTTGGCAATAAACACACAAAGGACGGCTAAAATGAAAAGAATCTTGTCCCCACTGTGAAATATGGTGGAGGTTCTGTGATGATATGGGCTGTTTTTCCTCCAAAGGCCCTGGAAACATTGTTAGGGTACATGGCATCATGGATTCCATGAAATATCAGATTTTAAATCAAAATCGGGCTGCCTCCACCAGGACACTAAAACTGGGTCATCATTGAATCTTGCTGTAGGATAATGATCCGAAAAACACATGTCCAAATCAACCCTGCAATGGTTAACTGACCACAAAATCAAAGTTCTGCCATGGCCATCTCAGTCCCCTGACCTGAACCCTATTGAAAACCAGTGGAGTGAGCAGAAGAGGAGAGTACACAGGAGAGGGCCTAGGACCCTGGATGACCTGAAGAGATTATGTAAAGAAGAATGGTGTCAGATGCCATGCTGTATATTCTCCAACCTTATAAAAGGTTACAAGAGAACCTCTGATATTGGCAAAAGCAGGTTGTACAAAGTATTAAATGCAGGGGTGCCAATAATTGTGGCACATGTATTTTTGTTAAAAATGTTTATTTCTTGATCATGACTTTGTTTTTCTTTGAATGAACTTGTTTCAATTAAAGGTTAGATGTTTCTCATTTATTCAGTGCAAGACGGTTCTTCAGCAAACTGATTTTTTTCTAACCCTTCTTACTAATTTTTTCAAGGGGTGCCAATAATAGTGGAGGGTACTGTATATATATATATATATATTATATATATATATATATATATATATTGTGGTGTATGGCTGGGGCCCTTGCCCGGCAGGGACACCACTGTGATGGAAAGACCAGGGGAGGCGGCATATTCAGGGCAATACCTCCCCTGGAACACTAGAGGGCAACCCCCTGGCTCACAGTGGGGCCACAGGTTTGGAGCTTAGAAGCTCAACCCTGCTGGAACCAATGGCCACCACCAGGGGCTGCCTGGACAGTTCCTGAGCCCTGGGTTGCAGCACTTCTGCCACACCCAGAAGTAGTTCTGGGAACACACTTCTGGGTGCCCTATAAAATGGGCCGCCTCACTCCATCCGGAGTGCCAGAGTCGGGAGGAGGTGGACGAAGCTTGCTGGGAGAGGAGTGGAGGCAGCAGAGAAAGGAGAGAAGAAGAAAAGAAATCAACGTGTGTTCGTGTTGGTGCTTTACTTTGGGCTGTGGATTGTGAAAATACAATGTGCTGTGTGGCGACTCATTTCTCTGCCTGTCTGTAATATAATTTTTTTTTTTGGTTTTATTTAAAAGAAATACTTCATTCAAAAATTAAAATTGATCAGTTGTATATCTGTTACTTAGCCACTGTCTGAAGTGATGATCAGGAAAAACTTTTTTCATGGAGATTTATTGGAGACCCAGCAAGCAATCCTGAAAAGTCAAGGCCTTCAGTTCAGAAGCTCAGTCTTCTTTAAACATGCTCCACTTTTGTTCACGAGAGGATTTTCCAGTTTTGGCTTATTCAACAATATTTCAATCAGAATGCATATGTTTGGGATTTTGTGCGCTTACGGCTAGATTCCTGACATTTGGATTATGTATCAAGTAAAAATTTTTTCACAGATATTTTTTAATATTGTTTGCTGCTGTTCAGCATGGGTCCTCACTGAAGACCTTTGCAACAGGAAATTTGTGGTCTCCATTATCTATGAACTCATGAGATTAAAAGGTTTTTCTCAGCATACACAACACATCAAAAAATGCTGAGTAACGGATTTAAAAAAATATATAATTTTTTTCAACATTGTTTTCATTTTTCACCTTCATGCAGGTGGTGGGTGTAACAAGGCAAGATGCAGAAGACAGGATGATATGGAAAAAGATGATCCGCTGTGGCATTCCCTGACAGGAGCAGCCGAAAGAAGAAGAAGAATTTCTATCATTTTGTGTCATCATTTTGTTTAGTTTTCATAGGCACCACCACTTTGAGGCATGAGATAGACATGTTTGTTGTCAGTTAACATCCTCCATTGCTATCATGGGACATCTGGCAGTTTAGCCCAGGTCAAAGCTGGCATCGTATAAAGGTCAACGCTGAAGATTTGTGAGTTAGCATAGGGCTGCTGATCTCTAAGTTACATTTACTTATTTGGCTGATGCCTTTATCCAAAGTGACTTACATCATCTGAGATATAATTGGTTGCATTTCTTTTGTTATTCAATTGGAGCACAGGCAGGTCAAGTGACTTGTTAATTGTCACAAAGTGTCAGTAGCGGGATTTGCACCCACAACCTCATGGTGTTAAGTCCAAAGTCTGCAGGGACCCCACCCACCCCCAACATGAACTGTTCACACTTCTACCCTCAGGCAGGAGGTATAGAAGTATGAAATGCAGGACTTCCAGGCTAAAGAACTCTTTCTTTCCCAAGGCCATTAGACTCCTAAATAACTAACTAGAGTTTATAACCATGGTTCACCTCATTCTATCTACCTCACACAACTGTAACTGTATTTGACTTGTCCATCACACACCTACCTGCACATTACACTTTATATTTCTATTCTGTTTTTATACTTTATGGTGCCTCTGTTACTTATTATCTATCTGCTACTTATTATTTACGTTTATCTTTATACATTGATTTTGTCATTTGGTGTGGACAGCAAAGAAAGAATTTCATTGTACAGGGAAACATGTTTCCTTACTGTGCACATGACAATAAACTTTGAACTTGAACTTGAACTTAAACTTATTATTACTTATTATTTCTGGCCAAAGATGACATGGAACATTTCAGAGAGACAATTTACAATTGGTTACATTTCCTTTTTTTTTGTGGAGCTCATGCAGGTGAAGTGACTTTGTTCAGTCTCACAGTGTCAGTAACCAGATTTGACCCCAAAACCACAGGGTTTGCAGTCAATAGCCTTAACTCCTACACCACACTAACTTATTTCTTATTCTTTAGGACTGTGACTATATATAAATCTGCTTTAGCCAAAGTCAGTTGTGAATGTTATTTTAAGAGTATTTTGTGCTCAGTATTTTCTTAAAAAAATCAGTTGATAAGTCAGAATTCAATTTCATGAAGAGCAGCCTGTGACATACAGTTATATTTTTCATGTCATAGAAACAAATAATCCTACAAAGCTAAGTAATTGCAGATTCTTGTTTCCTGTCCTTATTAACAATAAGTAACTATATTTTTCTTTGTTAGCAACATCAGTTTTATCATTTATTTTTTATCAGGATCTATTCTGAAAACAGGCATTTGAAGCATATGTAAAGAATAGTCAGGTTCTACATACATTGTAGTGTATTGTATTTACTGCGTTATATACTGTGATGGAAAGGATCACCTACCTAGCCAGCCCCAGATGGATAAACCTTTCATGATTTTCTGGCCTTATCAAATTGCTCATTTTTGGGGCTACTCAAATTGTTTAATTATTAACATCAGAATCATTGGTTTTTTTTTATGCATTATTTTACTGGATTGCTCATTTAGACCTTCCAGGAGACAAAAATGCTCACTTCTCATAATAAATTAAGGCAAGTATTTTATTTTTTTAAAAATTCAACTAATTTTCCTAAATCTATTTTTATATAGTACTTTACTCTCTTTAATGGTAAATTTGAGACCAATGACCCACATCTTCCAAGAAAAGCACTATACAGTTTCAATTATTTAAATGTATTGCTTGGTCAGTCTGTGGTACTACTTATAAAATAGTTTATCAGCCCATAAACTAGCTTTACCATGCCTCTTAATTATCTGCATTATACTAAAAAAGAAACATGCTTTCAGTAAATAGTGAGTCAATAAGATCCCATATAAGCAGATAACATTAGAACTTTAAAATAGGCATGATGAAGAAGTACTGTAGCTTAATGCTTTGACTTAAAAAAAAAACTGAAAGCCAATGAATACAACTGTAACAAACATCCATGCTAAACTGGTGCAGGATTAAATGACATTTGAAAAAATAAAATATTTATATTAAAAAAAGACCAAAAAGAAAACACAAGAAACAATCAGTTTGCAGGGCATATTCATGCATGTATGTGTGTTGTGGGTCACTCTGTGTTTATAATGTAGCTACTTCCATTAACAGCGCAAATAGTTTTAATTGGCAAAAATAGATATGTAGTTCAGAGTAGGTTGCACAAATATTTATATTTTAGAAGTACAGCAGAAGTCTGAAAGGTGTAGTTGAGTAAAAGAACAGCAAGTCCCCATTTAATTCCAACAAATTATTCACTTTAGAACAAACAAAAATTAGGGCCGCTATGCACACCAACAGAAAAGCTTCTACCGAAGATTACTGTTGGGCTATTTAATAGCAAAGTTCACAGAAAGGAACTCTTTCCTGTCTTGGGTTTAGTGCAAGACTGAACACCTTCACCCATCAGCAGTGAGATTTGTGGGTCAGGGACTTGAAGGGATGAAGAGTGGTCCACAGACATGAATGCGTGATTTTAGCATTACACAACCCGACAATAGGAGTGTCTCAGTCTGCATTTTTTTAATCTATGACTTCATTTAATCTCGATCCAGTTCCCAATGTAGTTCTTTTGCTTAAGATGATGTCACATGATGCAACTTGTTGTCATGGGGTATGTCAGACTTGCATTTGTTGATCTCATATTTGGACCATATCATTTTAAACCACTGAAAATTGCTCGGCATGTCAAATTACAAGAGTGCATAATGACTTTCCGGTACAGACTTGCTCATTCCTTTTTCTGACAACCAATACTCTACTGCCTGATGCATCCAATGCTGTAAAGAAAGGTTAACAAATACAACAAGCTCATCCACATTCTTAGCCCTTTTCTTCGTTTTTCTATGCTGTTGTGTTACATAGAATATGAGACACCTTCTGCTTATGAGATTAAACACAACTATGTTCATTTTATTACTCATTGCTGCATTATATACATTGTACTTTAGGATAAGCATTCACTGGTTGACAGCGCTCATGCACCCACAGCTATCCCCGCATCTGAAGACAAAATCATAATAAATCTGATTTTGTCACAGAGAATCATGGAATGAGTCTCTGGGTATGTCAGACTATGTGACATGCCTTCATGAGAGTGTGCCGACAACTGCCTCTGACTAGTAAAGATTATTATTATTATTTTGAACTAAGATCCTGGTTGGCTAATAATTTTCTTGATCTGAATCAAAATAAAATGGAGGTGCTTATAGTGGGTCCATCAGCTAAAGCCCAAATTGGTCTTGGACTTCTCGGCTCTTTCTCTGTCTTTTGCAAACCTCAAGTCCACAATCTTGGTGTTATCTTTGACAGTAACCTCTCTTTTGAGAAACAAATAAATTCTGTAGTCAAGAGTTGCTTTTTCCAGCTTCATCTATTAGGTAAGATAAAGCCTTTTTTATCGTCTAGGGATCTTGAGATAGCTACTCATGCGTTTATTTTTTCTCGCCTTGATTACTGCAACTCGCTGTATTCTGGGATTAATAAATCCCTGATACGCAGGTTACAGTTGGTCCAAAATGCTGCCGCTCGCTTTCTGGTTGGGGCAAGAAAGTCTGATTCTGTTTCTCCAATATTAGCTTCTTTACACTGGCTGTCTGTCAGTTTTCAAATTGATTTTAAAATCTTGTTGCTAGTTTTAAAATCTTTACATGGGCTTGTTCCTGCCTATTTCTCTGAATTGTGTGCTTTACACCAGCCTTCTAGAGTGCTTAGATCTTCTGGTCAGTTGTCTCTGGTTGTCCCTCGTACCAAGTGTAAAACCAAGGGGGACAGCTGTGGCACCTCATCTGTGGAACTCTTTACCTCATTACATAAAGGAGTTGTCTACAACTGAATTGTTCAAAACAAGATTAAAGACTCATTTCTATTCACTTGCTTTCTGTGACCTTTAGTAAGACTGATGGTTTCCTCATTGTGATTATGTAACCTTACTTTTATTTATTATTTATTTTATTTATGTTCATTTATTTTATTTCTATTTATGTTATTTATGTTAGTTGTATGTTTTTTCTCCTATTATTGTAAAGCACTTTTGCCACAGCATTCCTATATTGTTTTAAATGTGCTACATAAATAAATTGACATTGACATTATGTAAATGAAGGCTGCAACTGTACATCACTGGAGAGATCATCTATTGTGACATAGGTGTTAAAGTTTGCCTCTGGCCTCTCGTCTCTGTCACTGCTGTTGTGCATCATTAATAACATTGCAGTCAAGTATTGGGAGACACTTGTGGAAGAAAAGAGAGAGTCTTGTTAGAGCTTTTTGCTCTTGCATTGTGCATCTTTCCAATGTGAAGTCTTTTTTGAGTTTACTTAAAATTTCAGTCTTTACTGCTTTAAATGTGTAGCTGGTTTTGAACTCTACGTTTCTGTGTTTTGGATATCTTTGCCTATACTCTGGTCTCCCTTTTTGTGTGTTTTATCCTTCTGCCTGTCTGACTCCGTTTGTTGAAACAAAGTAAATTCTATCATGTAAAATGTTATAATTCTCCAACCTTGCAGCAAAAATAACAGGCTCCAAAATTTTTGAAACTGATCTCTACCAATATGTATGAAGCTGAATGTTGTTGTAATTGCCTTCAGAGAAAGACAGAGACAGTTCTGTTTCATTAAGGATATGGAAATGAAATGTGACTCATAAACCAAGCAAAGCTCCAAAACGAAAGTCGGTCCTAACTTTTATCAAAGCCTACAGAAAAGCAAGAAATCTGAAGACTGAGTCAAACAATCAAAAGCAAAGCACAACACAAGCAAAGTTGTCAAATCTCAGAGACCAAGAAGTGTTTAGAGTTAACCTTTATACCCTTTACCTCTAATGTCACAATCAGTGTGATCCTAGATGTCACCCATAGCAAGCACAATATAACAAAACAGCACAAAATGGAGGCACCCAAAGTCAAACATGGCGTCAAAAACTAGGAAACTTAAATCTTTGTGTTATAAAACCTCAGGAAAGACATTTACTTTAATTTAAACACTTACAGAATGCCTATGGAAAATTGAACAAAAATGGCAATTGCAACACGTTAGCATTAATCATGTTTGTTTCTGTAGTAGAGTAAAATCCCAAACCAAGGAAATACCAAAAGCCAGGAAATCATGCAGAGTCCAAATGCCTTCTGGTTTCAGTTTAGACTTTTATTAAAAGATAATAACAGCCGTGCATAGTCCACAGAGTGGGCTGCTATTCCTGGGCTCAGAGACATTTTTATACATACAGCATCTTAACATAGATAACATACTTTGAGACTCCTTTTCATGGTAAATGAACGACATCTAATGGCCACAAATGTCCGGTAACTTTCAGTCAAGCCAACCCTCCATTAGGTCATGTTTATCCATGCCCATTGCCAACACCTTTTCAACCATGCCCCTTTATTGCTAATCGTCTGCCCAGTCTTTGGCATCAGAGTTCAGGGTGTCATTTTATACTGATGGAGTAAGACTTTGCAGATGATACCTAGCTACGTGGATTATCAGATAATCTAGAATCTGGTGAATCATCACAGAGGAACTTGGACAGTATACAGGTTTGAGCAGATTTGTGGCTGATGAAATTTATTGTAAGTGATGGTAAAGTATTAGATAGATAGATAGATAGATAGATAGATAGATAGATAGATAGATAGATAGATAGATAGATAGATAGATAGATAGATAGATAGATAGATAGATAGATAGATACTTTATTAATCCCAATGGGAAATTCACAATTATTACACATAGGAAGTAAAAGGGTTTGAATACACAAATGAAGGTCTGAAAATCGAAAGTACACCTTATGAGAAGGTATGATTAGAAGTCATAGTGGACTCTACACTATCAACTCCCAGACAGTGTTCAGAAGCCATTAAGAAGGCTAACAGAATGTTAAGTTATAAAGCACAATGTGTAGAGTACAAGTCTAAGAAGGATCTGCTCAAGCTTTATAATGCACTGGTGAGGCCTCATCTGGATTACTGTGGTAGTTTTGGTCTCCAGGCTACAAAAATAACATAGCAGCGCTAGAAAAGGCCAGAGAAGTGTGACTAGGCTCATTTAAACATTGAATTGTTTAAATTTATGAAGGGAACTAGTACAGTGGATTGAGACTGTTTTTTTAAAATGAGTTCATTAAGAGCACAGAGGCACAGGCTAAATTTTGTACAAGCATTAGGAAGTTTTTCTTTGCACAGGGAATAATGGACACATGAAATAAGTTACCAAATAGTGTGGTAGACAGTAAGACTTTCAAAACTAGACTTGATGTTATTTTGGGAGAATTTAGTGGATAGGACTGCCAAGTTTTGTTGGGCTGAATAGCCTGTTCTCGTCTACATTATTCTAATGTTCAGTGCATTCCAGTGTTTTAACTATCTAAGGCTCAGTGCAATTTAGTGCTTAATTATGCTTATACCAAATGGATGAGATTACAATATACTTTAAAAATGATAGTGTCTTACAAAGTGCTGAGTCACATAATAAAGCAAGTGCTTAATTAAAATTAGTGCTTAATAATATTAAACATTCTAATTTTTATGCATACTGTATTCTGATTTTCCAGTGTGTGATTGTACATAAAAACAGCCAGTTAATATTCATGATTATATATTTGCATATTTCCACCAATTTAATGAATTAAGAAAGAAGCTTCATTTTGGTGTGCAAAAAAAAAAAAAAATGTGTCTGACCCTCCTTTAACAACATAGCAGTGATGAGACTTAATTCACATTTGGCTGCATTCCTGTAGCTGTTGTTTAGAAATGTCTATATCTAAAAAAAAGAGAGAGCCACCATTCAGTCCCAGCCACACATAATGCAAGACAAAAGTCAGCCCAAGAAGGAATGCCAGTCTGTTGCTGGGCACATTAACACAGACAAGTACACCAGGTCTTATTCACATTTAGTGTCAATAATTAACTTTGGGATGTGTGATGGCAATAGAAAAAAACACACACAGACAGGGCCTATTCGAGAATAGACAGGCTTTTGCAAGAAAGATGGTTTCCACTAAATTGTGATTGTGGAGAAAACACTTAGCAACCTGCTCATCAGAAAAATTTTGATTCCGATATTTCCAGCTGTTGACTCCTGGCAAGACAGAAGTAACAGGTACAACCAAGTTAATTATAGAAGCCTTTATTTTCTGCACTATGGAAGACCATCTAAGAGATGCCCCTTCTGTCTCAGCTTTTAAATCCCGGCTGAAGACTCACTACTTCAGTTTAGCATATCCTGATTAGAGCTGCTGATTAACTGTACAGACTGCATCACTGTTGTTAGTCATTAGCACTAAAACATAAATAACATGATAGTTATAATTTGTTACTAACCCTCACCTATTCTGTTTCTCTTCTCAGTACTCAAATGTGGCTCACCTGCCAAGTTGTTTTCCCTGCCTAAGGTAAAGTCATCCCTGATGGAGGATCGCAGGAATCGTGGGGTAGAGGGGTCCTTTCATCGGATTGGCTGGCCCAGCGCTGTTACAGCTGTGGAATGGCCAATTGGGGGAGGCAGCTTCATGGCTTTGGTCTCCAGGACTCTAAACAAATCCAAATCATATTATGTGATATCATCTACTGTTAAATTCTGGTCCATACTTGTAAAATTTTTATTTTTATACTGTATTGAGGATTTGTTCTATTCTGTGTATTGTATTGTATTTACCCCCTTCTTTTTGAGACCCACTGCCTTTCTCAAGGTTTCTTCCATTTTTTTCCCTACAAGGTTTTTTTTGAGTTTTTCCTTGTCTTCTTAGAGAGTCAAGGCTGGGGGGCTGTCAAGAGGCAGGGCATGTTAAAGCCCATTGTGACACTTCTTGTGTGATTTTGGACTATCCAAAAAAAAATATTATATTTTTTTAATTTTATTGTAATCATTCCATACAAATAGATCAATTTTTACAAAAAATTGGATTGAAAACAAATCAAACCCCACCCCTGAGAAGGAGAGCATGGCCAAAGGAGTAATACTTAAAGCTTGTACACATACCTAAATTGTTGAGTTTAATAGGGCAATAAAGATAAATGGAGAAGAAAAAGAAATACGGAGACAATTCTTATTTTAAAATATTATTGATTAGATCCTGCCAGGTTTTGAAAAAGTTCTGTACAGATCCTCTAACTGAGAATTTCATTTTTTCCAATTTCAAATAATATAAAACATCGGTTTCCCACTGACTTATCAGAGGAGAGTTAGGATTCTTCCAATTTAACAAAATAAGTCTGTGTGCCAAAAGTGTAGTGAATGCAGTCACAGTTTGTTTGTCCTTCTCTACTTCAAATCAACCTGGAAGAACATCAAACAAAGCTATTAATGGGTTAGGAGGGATTGTGACACCAAGGCTGTCTCAGAGGCACTTAAAAATTTTGGTCCAAAACGATGTTAATTTGGTGCAGGCCCAAAACATGTGACCCAGTGAGGCAGGAGCTTGGTTGCAGCATTTGCAGGTTGGATCTTGCCCTGGAAATATTTTTGACAGTTTTAAACGAGACAGATGTGCTCGATATATAATTTTGAGTTGAATAATTGTATGCATATGGAACTCGAGTGGATTCTCTGCATTGCTACCTTCCACTCCTTTTCTGATATGTTGATTAAGAGATCTTTTTCTCAATGTCCTCTTGGATCTTTGAAAGGAAGGGACTCTAATAAAATTTTATATATTGCAGAAATGGTGTCTAAGCCCTCGAAATTGAGCAGTATTTTTTCCAGCATGGTGGAGGGTACAAGGTGAGGAAAATCGGGCAGGTTCTGTTTAAGAAAGTTTCTAATTTGAAGATAGTGAAAGAAATGTGTAGCTGGGAGGTTGAATTTGGAGCGTAATTGGTCAAAGGATGCAAAGATATTGTCTATATAAAGATCTCTGAGCAATTTAATCCCAAATCTTTTCCAGATAATAAAAACTAGATATGTTTGCGAGGGTTGAAAGAGGTGGTTCTCTTGCAGAGGTGCCACAGATAAAAGATTCTCCATCTTAAAATGCTTTCTAAATTGGTTCCATGTTCTGAGTGAAAGAAGCACAATTGGGTTATTAGTATATTTGCGATAACTTACATGTATTGGGGCACAGAACAGGGAATATAAAGAAGTACTGCAGGATTTTACTTCTATTGCGGACCAAGCCTGTGTATGTTCATCTATGTGTGTCCAGGTTTTTATAGCTTGTATGTTTGCTGCCCAGTAATAAAACTGAAAATGAGGTAGAGCTATGCCACCTTCTGCCTGAGGTCTTTGCAGGGTCGCTCTTCGGATACGTGAATGTTTTGAGTTCCAGATAAATGAGGTTATGGTTGAATCTAATTGTTTAAAAAATAATTTATTGATGTATATTGGAATGTTTTGAAATAAAAAAAGAAGCTTAGGAAGGATATTCATCTTAACAACGTTAATTCTTCCAGCTAGAGTGAGATGAAGGGTTGACCATCTATGCAAGGCTTGCTTCATTTTTTCCAAGCAGACGGCAAAATTTTGTTGATAAAGAGCTTTATATTTACTTGTGATGTTTACCCCTAGGTATTTAAACTGATCTGCTATGGTAAAAGGTAGGGTGTCCAATCTAATATTATATGCTTGAGAATTCACTGGAAAGAGTATGCTTTTATTCAAATTAATTGTGAGACCAGAGATCTTTTGAAATTCTGTAAGCCCTGTTAAAACTGCAGGCACATTGTTTTCTGGGTCTGATATATATAAAACCATATCATCTGCATATAGAGAAATTTTCTGTTCCAGTCCTTCTCTGATAATCCCTTTAATCTGATTAGAATTTCAACAGTAGTGGTTCAATGGCGATTGCAAACAGCAGTGGTGACAAGAGGCATCCTTGTCTGGTGCCACATTCTAGTTTAACCCTTTAACCGCCAACTCCCTAAATATTCCCCACGCCAGGCGAAATCTGAACAATTTTTGTTTTTTTACTTTTTTACATTTTTTTTACATTTTTTACATTTATTCAAGCAGTATTGACCACTAAATGTTGTGCAAGTTGCCAGTGTATACACGAAATCTATAAATGTAACCTGAATTCTCAGCTAAGCAAAACATCTTGATACCAAACCGTGCCCTTTTCAATGGTAGATACTGTCGAAACTGTAAGCGGCCCTTCCACGACAATAAACTTTCATCAACTGCAACTGACGGTCCTGGCATGTAGGGCAACTGAAATGCTTCAAATAAATGATCAATCAAAGGACGTAGCTTGAACAAGTGGTCGCGGTTTGGATCTTTCTTATCTGGCTCGTTTCTGTTGTCATTCAAATGAAAGAATTTCAGCAGCAAAGAGAATCGGTTACGTGTCATGACAGCTGCAAAAATAGGTGTTGCATACATAGGATCTGTAGACCAGTACATCTCAATATCTGGTTTTCTGATTATTCCCATCAACATCAAAATCCCAATGAATTTTTTCATTTCGTTTTCATCAGTGTCAAACCAAGCACGAACACGGGAATGTGGAGGTAAATTGGGATTTTTCTCAATAAACTGTGCTGCATACAGATTTGTCTGATGAACAAAATGTCTAATCAAATCAGGTGACACAAACAGCTCATAAAACTGCTCAGCAGTGTAATTGTTTACATCAGCAATAAAGCCACACGTTCCCTCAAACGAATGCAGAAAAGGTAGTTCACCACGGGCAGCAGCCCAGCTGAGATGCTGGGGATACACCCACTCAGCGCCGTCATCCGATGCGTCTTCATTCACAATATCATGCAGCGCACGTTGCTGCTCATCACTGTCACTAAAATCTTCTTCAGAACTGCTACAATCATGATCAGAACTGTCCAAAATCGCCTGCAAAGCCTCACTTGAAGTCAGTTTACGTTTCGCCATATTCACAGCTGTTACATGCGAATCACGTCACATGACCGGCCAAAACAACCACAGACTTGTCGAAATACAACGTAGTAATAATACCCACGCCAAACCGTCAGTTATACTACTTGCCAGGCATTCATATAACCACAGGCAAATGTGCCGGATAATTCCGGCAGTATGGCGTTAGCATTAAAACAACGGTGCCGGATATATCCGGGAGAGGGCGGTGAAGGGGTTAAAGTAGTCTGAACAAATGTTGTTAATACTAACTGAAGCTTCTGGATTGGTATACAGTAGTTTGATCCATGCACAAATATTCGGGCCAAACCCAAATTTCTCTAATGTAGTGAGAAGGTTGTTCCATTCAATCGTGTCAAATGCTTTTTCTGCATCCAATGATAATATCATCTCTGGGGTGTTTGATTTTGCTGGTGAATATATTACATTAAACAGGCGTCAAAGATTGGAAGATAAGTGTCGGCCTTTAATAAATCCATTTTGATCCTGTGATATTACCGAAGGCAGCACTTTTTCCATCCTTCTAGCTATGATTTTTGAGAGTATCTTAACATCATTATTCAGAAGTGAAATTGGTCTGTATGATGCACATTGTAACAAGTCCTTATTTTGTTTAGGAAAGACGGTGATTAATGCTTGACAAAAGGTTTGAGGTAGAATTTGATTGTCTCTAGCTTCTGTATATGTTGCCAATAAGAGGGGAGCTAGCTGAGTGGAGAACTTCTACAGGGTAGCCATCAGGGCCTGCTGATTTCCCGCCTTGAAGTGACTTTATAGCATCTAGTCATTCTGATAGCGTCAGAGGTTTATCCAGTTCCTCAACACTAAAAGTATCTATTTGTGGTATCCTTAATGTATCCAGAAATGCATTGGATTGTTTGTTGTCTTCTTTAAACTCAGTAGAATATAAGGTTTTATAGTAGTCTCTAAATGTGTGCATTATATTTTTATGGTCAATAATTTCATCTCCACTTGTGTTGGTGATTACTGGGATTGCATTGCGAACTTCTTGCTTGTTGATTTGTTGAGCTAAAAGCTTATTAGCTTTCTCTCCATGTTCATAGTAATGATGTCTTGATTTATAAATAAGTTGTTCAGTTTCTTTAGTTGTCAAGATGTTGAGTTCTGTATGCAGAGCCTGCCTTTTCCTATGAAGAGCCTCGCTTGAATTTTATTGTATTTTATTGTATCTAACAGCCTATATGTGCTCTGCCAAGTGCATCACTCAGGATTGGCACTATGGAAAGGTCAGTAATGTTCTGATTGGTATTACCAGCTCTTAAGCACTCACATCACGACATGGTCCAAACTTGTACTGATCCTAAAATCTAAAAAGTTAGCATTTATAAGCTGGTCTGCTGAAGCAAATGAGACATTTTGAGATTGCATTGAGTGTACTGACTGGCATGTTATAATTAAAGTGAGTCATCTGCAGCTACCTCTGGATATACATGTATCAATTTAAGTGGAGATTCAGGTATTCAATAAAGAATATCAAAATTTACCCAAAGGGTAAAGCAATTTTAATGCCTGCATGGTCAAACTTTAAGTAAGAAATAAACAACATGTAAAATGTGGCTCCAGTTGATGGAATGAAATTGCTCAGAAGAAGATTAAGAAAAAAATTATGTAATGCAAGGTAACTGTGACGGACGGCTGGGTTCCATGCCTGGCTGGGACGCCCCTACTGTGTATGTTCCGGGGGAGCAGCCATGGACTGTTCAATACCTCCCTGGCGGCCAATGATTCCCCAACCCGGCGCATGGCTCCATGGGAGATGGAGTCCTCCACAGCCTGGTTGGGGGCTTGGATGGCTGCCAGGGGGAGCTGCATGGAGTCAGCAGCCCGGCTGGTCAGATCTTCAGCCCCACCCAGAAGGGCAATTAGGGTCAGGTGATCAAGCACCTGGAACGCTTCCGGGTGGGGTATAAAAAGGGCCAGCCACCATCACTCGAGAGAGCCAGAGTCGGGAGGAGGAGGACTAAGCCTGAGGAGGAGTGGTGGTAAAGAAAGGAAGAGAAGAAGTGTGGTTTGTGTGCTATTGAAGTGCTTGTGGGACTGTGTTGGGCCTGTAGGACACGGGGAAGGCGTGCCCCACGGCTGAAGAAAAATAAAGGACTGTGCTTTATTTAAGTACGTGCCTCTATCTGAGTCTGTGCCGGGTCGGGCGCTATATAGCGCTGTTCACACAACATATAAGGACAAACTGGAACTGAATTTTGGAAGTGGTGAAATTAAAGCCTGACTGGGATTATATAACAATTACTTTATAGCAAAAGTCCATAAAACATTGCATGACTGTTGAAAATTAAGCTTAATTCTAAAATAATCTGATCATTTTTGTTAAGAGTTTGAAGCCAATATTATATTCTTAATGGTATTACAAAGACATTTAAAAAATAGGCTATTGTCAATAGAATGTTGATGCTAAAGTTTGTCTATATTGTTGTACTATAATGGAGATATAATGTAACATTCCCAAACTCATACAATCTGATTCATGGTCACAGAAGGACTATCCTGGCATTAAAGGACGCAATGGAGAAAATAACCCTGGACGGAGTGCCACTCAATTGCAGTGCCCACTCACACAAGGTACAGTGTGCAGCTGTTAATCAAACTAAAAGACTTAGCAGATCTTTGTGGATGTTGAAGGGAAATCACAGGAAAATGTATACAACAATAGGCAGAATGCTGAAACTCCCCGCAGAGAAATGACTAGGCACAGGAATTGAACTCAGGAACATTAGATCCATAAAACAACAGCACCAAAGACTGTGCTAATGTCCTGACTGGGTCTGCTTAGTATGTGCCCAACACTCACAGAAACTGTTTCAAAATAAATAAATACATAAATAAATAATGTTTTTTAATATCTATATTTTCCTTTTTCATTAGGTTGTTATTAAATTAGACAAGTCTTTACAGTTGAAATTGATTTTAATGTTAATATGCGGGGTTTAAGCTAACATACAAAATGAATAGTTTTAAAATAATGTATTTTAAGCGTATAGGGAAGCTGCATTTCAGTCCTGTAGTTAAATACTGCATATTTAGGTAATGAACATATCAGAAAAGTTTATATGTAACATATATTTTAAGCTTGAATTCTCTCCTAAAATATAGAAAAGCAGAATAGAAATCAAAGAATGAAGCTATGCCCCTAAAACAATTTACCTACTAACTGTTCTCTTGTGTACTCTAAATATGCAAGGGATTACTTACCATAAACTACCTTAATATGCATATGAATCTAATACTGTTTTACACATTTTAAATAGCTTAAACTGTAGTTGCACACAATGGGGACAAATAAAGTATATCTATCTGTCTATAAGGTTCATCTATTAAATGCCGTATTCCTAGGATCTTAGCTATATGTCTCCACCATGTGGTAATTAACCATAACTTTTAATTAGACCAATGTATTGAATAAATAACCAGTACAACATTACATCTGTTAAATATGTATCACACAAGTAGTGCACGCATAAAATATAACCGTAATTGTGCGGCAGCAGAGTAGCGCGGTAGCTACCGTTGCTTAACCTCATCAGGAACCAGGGTTTGATTTTGAGCCCAGTCACACTAATACATTTTTGAACGTGCATCTTGCCATGGGAAATTTTACTTCAGATTCTTTGATTTTGTCCATTAACCTAAAGATGGTCACGTTAGATTCATTGGTGATGCTTAATTGACTAAGTGTGAGTGAGTCTCTACAGTAAGTGTGCCATGTAAGTGTTGTTCCATCAAGCATATGACCTTTGACTTCCTGAAATCCATTAACAGAGTAGAAAAGAAGAGAATGAGTGATGGATAATATTGTTAGCTAATAAATCTGACATATGTACTCTAATATGTCACCAACCCATAAACTATGAATGTTATAGGTTCTCACACTAAAATTATAGTGAAATTTTAATGAAATACAGTCTCATTATTTTGTTAGTAATGAAAATGGAACAAAGCTTCTTTACTATTTATATTTATTGAACTAGATGTGTGTTTAGTATTAAAAATGTTTATTTGCATAGCAGGAACCTTTCTCCAAAGCAACTTCCAAAAAAGGTGTTCATCAGTCTGGGTGGCTGTTTGGGAACAAGTGTTACATGACAAGGGTACAAAATTGATCATCACAAGAGAAGAGCATAGAAAAAATTACAAGATAGTTTTTAGTAACCTAGGAATTGTAACTAACAGCCAGTATCAGTGAGACAGAAATTCACTCATCAGAAGAGTGTTCAATACATTGGGGGATTCAGGATTTTGAATGAAGGTGGGCAGTTTGGTCCATTAGCTAGGAGGTACCCATGAAAAGACTCTGAAATGAGATTTGATCTCACACAGAGGTGGCATCGCTAGATGGCATTCATAGATTAAACAAAAAATACACGCAGAGCGGCGCTAATAAAAATAACTTAATTCCTGTTCCATATATCAATAACGCACATAGTATTCATCTCTGCTCCTCCGAAACATTGAGTATGGCTCTATTAAATGTTAGAGCTTTAACTAACAAGAGCTTTTTTATCAACGATCTTATTAGTGATAAAAAAATAGATTTTATTGCACTAAGTGAAACGTGGCTTAGCTCAGATGGCGCAGCTGTTTTAATCGAATTTGCGCCTCCGGATTACAGTTTTACTCGTGCTGATCGCCAAGGAAAGAGAGGTGGAGGACTAGCATACATTTACTCAAGCAGGTTAAAATGTAAAATGATCAGTTTTGGTAAATTCAAGTCTTTTGAGTATCTTGCCATTATTATTCAGGGAGATTCTCACGTTCTAGTATTATCCGTGTATAGACCTCCAAAATTCAACGCGTCTTTCTTTGAGGAATTCTCTGGCTTGATGTCAATCTTAATTACGAACTATGACACACTCTTAATAGTCGGCGACTTTAATTTTCATATAGATAATCAATGTGACCAAAAAGTAAAAGAATTTATGAACCTCCTGGACTCTTTTGATTTGAGACAGCTCGTTAATCAGCCTACACATAAAGCAGGTCATACGTTAGACTTAGTAATTACTAAAGGACTAAAAGTTGATATAAAGCAGGTCATTGATACGGGTCTATCAGACCATTTTCTTCTACTATTTAATATAGAAATAATGATAGAAAACACTCATGAGAAGCATATTGTTAAAAAACGCTTCTTTGACTCATCAGCAGCTTTAAAACTTATAAACATTCTAACCAATCAGTCCGTTTATAGTGCCAACTATAATAGCGAGGAGAATGTAAATAGTAAGGTGGAAAGATTTAATACTAAAGTGAGGGCTGCTGTTGACTTAGTTGCACCTGAAAAGACAGTTAAAAAATCTTCTAGCATTGTTATACCATGGAAGACCCAAAGAGTGTCTGATTTAAAGAGAACATGCCGTAGAGCTGAGCGTAAATGGAGGAAAACTAAACTAACTATTGACTATGAAATATTAAAAGTTAAAATAACAGAATACAATAACACAGTCCGTCTTGAGAGGCGCTGCTATTTCTCTAAGATTATAAATAACAATGCTAGTAATCTCAGAGTCTTATTCTCAACAATTGATCATCTGTTAAACCCAGGTAACTCAAAGGAATGCCTCCTAAGTACTTCCAGTAAAACCTGTGAGGCTATCGCTGTATTTTTCAATCAAAAAATTAATGATATTAGAAATAACATAGTATATCTCCCCAACACTAAGGATCCTCCTAAACCCCAGTACTCCATAATAAACAAATTAAAGTCTTTCACTAGGATAGATTTACCTGATTTACATAAAATAATTTCTCAAATGAAACCCTCCACCTGTGCCCTTGACCCAATACCAACAAATTTTTTCAAAGAAGTATCGGGCGTGCTTAGTGATAATGTTCTTGACATAGTAAATTCGTCATTAGATACGGGGGTCTTCCCAGACTGTCTTAAGACTGCGGTAGTTAAACCCCTACTTAAGAAAAATAATCTCGATCCCTCTGCTCTTGAAAATTATAGACCCATCTCTAACCTGCCTTTCTTAAGTAAAATTCTAGAGAAGGCAGTCATTATACAGTTAAATGAGCACCTCAATAAACATGCTATTCTTGATAAATTTCAGTCAGGTTTTAGAACAAATCACAGCACAGAAACTGCACTCGTTAAAGTAGTAAATGACTTGCGGGTAAATGCAGACAGAGGCCATTTATCTGTTCTCATCCTCTTAGATCTGAGTGCCGCATTTGACACCATTGATCATAATATTCTTAAGAATCGCCTTAGTCAATGGGTGGGCCTCTCTGGCAGTGTCTTAAATTGGTTTGAATCCTACCTGGCAGGGAGAAAATTCTTTGTTAGTTGTGGTAATTATAACTCAAAGACACATGATATTCTATATGGTGTTCCACAAGGCTCTATCCTGGGTCCACTGCTCTTCTCAATCTACATGCTTCCATTAGGTCAGATTATCTCAGGGCACAACGTGAGCTACCACAGCTATGCTGATGACACACAGCTGTATTTATCAATAGCACCTGACGACCCCAAATCTCTTGATTCGCTAACACAATGTCTAACTTGTATCTCAGAATGGATGAAAAGTAACTTTCTCAAATTAAATAAAGAAAAAACCGAAATCTTAGTGATTGGCAATAATGGATACAATGAGGCTATTAGAAATAAACTGGATGCATTAGGATTAAAAGTCAAATCGGAGGTAAAAAGCTTAGGGGTAACTGTTGATTGTAATCTGAATTTTAAATCGCATATTAATCAGATCACTAGGACAGCATTTTTTCACCTAAGAAACATAGCAAAAGTTAGACCTCTTATATCATCGAAAGATGCAGAGAAATTAGTTCATGCGTTTGTTTTCAGTCGGCTAGATTACTGTAATGCACTCCTCTCAGGACTACCCAAAAAAGACATCAATCGTTTGCAACTAGTGCAGAATGCAGCTGCTAGAATCCTTACCAGGAAAAGAAAATCCGAACACATTTCTCCAGTTTTGATGTCACTACACTGGTTACCTGTGTCATTCAGAATTGACTTTAAAATTCTGCTTATGGTTTATAAAGCTTTAAATAATCTCGCCCCGGCTTATATATCGGAATGTCTGACACCTTATATTCCAAATCGTAACCTCAGATCCTCAACTGAGTGTCTCCTTAGAATTCCAAGAGCAAAACTTAAAAGAAGTGGTGAGGCAGCCTTCTGCTGTTATGCACCTAAAATCTGGAATAGCCTGCCAGTAGGAATTCGCCAGGCTAATACAGTGGAGCACTTTAAAAAACTACTGAAAACACATTACTTTAACATGGCCTTCTCATAACTTCACTGTAATTTAATCCTGATACTCTGTATATCTAATTCATTATAATAACTATTCATTCAAAATCTGTACTAACCCCTACTCTCTCTTCTGTTTCCTTTTCCGGTGTCCTGTTGGTGGTGGCGCCCAAAGCACCATGATGTTCCAACAATGATGGATGGATTAAAAGCCAGAAATCTGTATGACCATCAGCATCAAGTGACTCCGTGAAAAACCCTAACTACAAAGAGGACTATTTCATTTATGTTAGGTAGAATGCCCAGAGGGGACTGGGCGGTCTCGTGGCCTGGAACCCCTACAGATTTTATTTTTTTCTCCAGCCTTCTGGAGTTTTTTTTTGTTTTTTCTGTCCACCCTGGCCATCGGACCTTACTCCTTTCTATGTTAATTAATGTTGTCTTATTTTAATTTCTTATTTTGTCTTTTATTTTTCTTCTCTCCATTATGTAAAGCACTTTGAGCTACTTTTTGTATGAAAATGTGCTATATAAATAAATGTTGTTGTTGTTGTTGTTGATGTTCATCAAAAGACCTGAGTGGTCAGGAAGAAGCATCGGCAAGGGTGAATCATCTATGAAACTAATGAAAAAAAGCTTCAGTGACCCAAATCCTGAAGGGGGACCAGAAGTGACTTTAGATCACATTGCTTAAAATGTTTAGGTGTCTATTGTATGAGAAGGGGTTTTTAAAAACTCAACACATAATGGTTATATTTTTTAAAATATTATGGTGATCTGTTATGGAACAAACAAATTGAAGAAGATAACAGTGGTTACCTAGACCTTGTTGCTGGTTGCAAAGGGGCTCCAAGAACAGGTTAAGCTTTAGGGCTCCAAAAATGTAGGCCGACCTCTGAGCATGGGACCCAATAAGTCTCTCTCTCTCTGTATGTGTATATATATGTGTCTCCACATAAGGTATGTAGGCGTTGGCCCATTGAACTACTTGTAGGGAATCATCAAGGATTTGAAATTAATAAGTAATAAGGGAGACAATGTAATGATCTGAATAGAGGAGTGTTATGGGCCTACCTTTACTGGCTGAATACCAGATGCCACCTCATTTTCAGTCATCTGCAGTGGCTTTGTGACACATGCCGGTACTCCTGCCAACAGAGAGTTGCAGTAGTCCACACGTGACAAGACCCAAGCCTGGATCGGGAGTTGTGCTGCGTTTAACATCAAATATGGTCTGATGTTGGGAATGATGTATAGAGTAAATGTACAAGATGAAGAGACTGTTACATCATGGTCAGTGAGGGACATCTGGTCATCAATCACCACCCCAAGGTTGCAAGCAGACTTGGTGGGTATCAATGATAATGATCCATAGTGTTGAATAGATGGACAACCTGAAACAACAAGAAGGTCCATCTTTGCTGGGTTAAGCTGGAAATAGTGTTCCTTCATCCAGCTTGCAATATCCATGAGATATGCAGTGATTCTAACTGATACCTTGTGGTCCTCTGTAATGCCATTTGTTCATATGAAATATTTTATATTTGAACTCCTGCCACTTAAAAACCAGGATTTTTTTTACAAAAGTACAAAAGTCTTAACCAAAATTATTTTGAAGAAAAAACACCAGGAGCCTCATGTGTAGATTTATAAAACACAAACTTGGTGTGAAAATAGGCTTAAAGTTATGGAAAGTTTTAGCCATCCATAAGTCTTATGCAAACTTTTTTGGTTTTGGCATTTTAGCGACACTAGGTTGCAGGACAATGTAGTAAACAGAAAGTCTTCTTTCATTACGTATTTCAGTAACATATCAGTCACATTCTTATATCCATCCAAACATCCATCCATTTTTTTAAACCTTGTGTTCTAAACCTGCAACAGAACAGGAATCACATAATTTCTCTGTAATGTAGGCTTCAGTTCAGCACACAACAAGAAGAGGATGGCTCTAGGACGTCTAAATCAGTGTATAAGTCAGTCATCATCAAGAAAAAGGACACAAATATCATTAATAGTAGTTAAATGGCTAAAAATGTTGTGTTTTTACATTTGTTTGTCTGTCTATTTTAATTGTAACAAAATAAGCACTTTCATATTTTAAGAAGTTAGAAAATGTACGTAGAGCATAACATTAGGATGTGATTTATTTAATTGATTTGACAATTGGGCACATTATTTTTAAAATATATTTCAACAGGTCTATGTATGATTTATGGTACAAGCCTGCTTAGACCGCCATGTCACTGTTTATACTGGCAGACATAAGCCACAACCATGTGCACTGCCATTTCAATTGCTCCTTACTGACTACTGACAATTCATTTGTGTCTTTCAGGTGCGTAATAGAGGAAAATACTGTAGACAACATATTTAAGCTGAAAAAACCTCTCACAAGCTAAGTCTGAAGCAGTGAACTAAACTATACAGTGCATCCGGAAAGAATTCACAGCGCATCACTTTTTCCACATTTTGTTATGTTACAGCCTTATTCCAAAATGGATTAAATTCATTTTTTTCCTCAGAGTTCTACACACAACACCCCATAATGACAATGTCAAAAAAGTTTACTTGAGATTTTTGTGAATTTATTAAAGATAAAAAAATTGAGAAAGCACATGTACATAAGTATTCACAGCCTTTGCCATGAAGCTCAAAATTGAGCTCAGGTGCATCCTGTTTCCCCTGATCATCCTTGAGATGTTTCTGCAGCTTAATTGGAGTCCACCTGTGGTAAACCCACCTGTGTGGCACACACCTGTCTATATAAGGTCCCACAGTTGACAGTTCATGTCAGAGCACAAACCAAACATGAAGTCAAAGGAATTGTCTGTAGACCTCAGAGATAGGATTGTCTCGAGACACAAATCTGGGGAAGGTTACAGAAAAAGTTCTGCTGCTTTGAAGGTCCCAATGAGCACAGTGGCCTCCATCATCCATAAGTGGAAGAAGTTCGAAACCACCAGGACTCTTCCTAGAGCTGGCCGGCCATCTAAACTAAGCGATCGGGGGAGAAGGGCCTTAGTCAGGGAGGTGACCAAGAACCCGATGGTCACTCTGTCAGAGCTCCAGCAGTCCTCTGTGGAGAGAGGAGAACCTTCCAGAAGGACAACCATCTCTGCAGCAATCCACCAATCAGGCCTGTATGGTAGAGTGGCCAGACAGAAAACACTCCTTAGTAAAAGGCACATGGCAGCCCGCTTGGAGTTTGCCAAAAGGCACCTGAAGGACTCTCAGACCATGAGAAAGAAAATTCTCTTGTCTGATGAGACAAAGATTGAACTCTTTGGTGTGAATGCCAGGCGTCACATTTGGAGGAAACCAGGCACCGCTCATCACCAGGCCAATACCATCCCTACAGTGAAGCATGGTGGTGGCAGCATCATGCTGTGGGGATGTTTTTCAGCGGCAGGGACTGGGAGACTAGTCAGGATAAAGGGAAAGATGACTGCAGCAATGTACAGAGACATCCTGGATGAAAACCTGCTCCAGAGCGCTCTTGACCTCAGACTGGGGCGACGGTTCATCTTTCAGCAGGACAACGACCCTAAGCACACAGCCAAGATATCAAAGGAGTGGCTTCAGGACAACTCTGTGAATGTCCTTGAGTGGCCCAGCCAGAGCCCAGATTTGAATCCAATTGAACATCTCTGGAGAGATCTTAAAATGGCTGTGCACCGACGCTTCCCATCCAACCTGATGGAGCTTGAGAGGTGCTGCAAAGAGGAATGAGCGAAACTGGCCAAGGATAGGTGTGCCAAGCTTGTGGCATCATATTCAAAAAGACTTGAGGCTGTAATTGCTGCCAAAGGTGCATCGACAAAGTATTGAGCAAAGGCTGTGAATACTTATGTACATGTGATTTCTCAGTTTTTTTATTTCTAATAAATTTGCAAAAACGTGAAGTAAACTTTTTTCACGTTGTCGTTATGGGGTGTTGTGTGTAGAATTCTGAGGAAAAAAATGAATTTAATCCATTTTGGAATAAGGCTGTAACATAACAAAATGTGGAAAAAGTGATGCGCTGTGAATACTTTCTGGATGCACTGTAACTTAAGAATATTTCTGCATGGGTTGGTGCCATTTATGTTAGAATTGCTTTGGGCAGACTGAATTACAGTATTTGTTAATCTATCAGTCCTCTAAACCTGCTTATCCATGGCAATGGGCAGCTGGAGCCTATCCTAACAAGCAACGGGTGCCTCTGGACAGGGTATGAGCCCATTGCAAGGTGAACACACACACACATCAGGGGACAACATGGCATTGCTAATTTACTTAACCCGTCTTTGAATTGCTGGGGGAAACCGGAGCAAACCCACGTAGACCCATGTGCAAACATCACCCAGGCCACAACCCCCAAACTCCTTACAACGAAGGAGCAGCACTAACTCTAAGTCACCATGCAACTAATTAATTAATAAACATATTTAAATTAAGTGTGGCCTTACAAATTGAGGAAAAATACCTAAAAAAATACAAAAAATATTGTATAACCTAAAAAATACAAAAAATATTGTATAAAATAGTGGTAATACTGGAGAACCTCATGGAACTGTCCTATCTTCCTTATTGTCTATCCACTACACAACAGACTATTGTATAACCTAAAAAATACAAAAAATATTGTATAAAATAGTGGTAATACTGGAGAACCTCATGGAACTGTCCTGTCTTCCTTATTGTCCATTCACTACACAACAGACGTCCAGCACAATACCAGAACTTGCCACCTATAGAAATTTTCAGAGGACTTTTCCATCATAGGCTGCATTAATTATGGACATGAGTCAGAGTACAGCAAGGTTGTAGAGGACTTTGTCTTGTGGTGCAGGAACAACAACTTGCAACTCAACATGAGCAAGACAAAAGAGCTGGTGGTGGACATCAGGCGTGCCAAGGAGCTTCTCAGACCAGTCACCATCCAAGGGAGGATGTGGAAGTGGTGCAGAGGTACAAGCATCTGGAGGTTCACATAAACAACAACACAGTGGGCTCTGTACAAGAAGGCCAGAGCAGAAAGTCCTTGCTAAGGAGACTTAGGTTGTTTGATGTGTGCTGCAAGCTACTGGAAACGTTCTATTAGTTCATAGTAGCCAGTGTGTTATTCTTTGCTGCAGTCTCCAGGGGAAGCAACCTGAGCTAAGAAGATGCACAATGCCTGAATAAAACTATCAGGAAATCCTGCATGGACCCTGGATACACTGAATTGCTGTTGTAATAAAGAGGATGATGGCAAAAGTGGTTGCCATTGTGAAAAATCCCCTCCTTCCCCTCCAGGAGGTGCTTTCTTGGAGTTCTTTTAGCCACAGACTCTTTCCACCACGGAGTGCTAAGAAGTACCTCTGAGGGTCTTTTATGCCCACTGCTATCAGGAAATTTAGTGCTTCCTCCTGGGGCACTCGTTAAGTTCGAAATATCTACACAATATTTATTATGTATTTATTTATGAATATGTATACTTCTTTTTCAAGTTTCTGCTGCTGTATGCATCTGAATTTAACCATGGGTTCAATAAAGTTTATCTAATCTAATCTAATTAATTTGAAACTGTTTTTAGTAACATGGTGAAACCACATGGGGGATGCAGACACCCTGGCCACTCTTTAAACTCCACAAAATGTCACTAGTACCTCAGATTCACATTCAGTCATGTTTCGTTTCCTCCATTCTCCCTAGAGTTGAAAGTAAAGATGTCACTCAGGAACATGGCCAAATATATATGGTGATTTGGTCATGAATATTCAAAAAGGGTGTTTTTAAGCCATATATGGTTACTGATGGGAGGTGTATGTATAGTTTTAAGTTAATTTGAGATATATAAAGCAACTTGGTGTAGGGAATGGTGTACAAATAGTTTTATAAATCCAATGTTTGTGTGTGTGTACACTGTTTTACCTTTCTAGGATAAACCAAATTTTAGTATATAGTCTAAGCAAGGTTTTATACATGAGACACCAGGAGATAAAAATGGCAGAAAAGGAGCATAAAAAATGAAAAAAAAAAACTGGAAGATAAAGTAACTAGAAAAAAAAGTATGAATCAGAGTCAAAAGGTATTTGCAAAATTCAAAGCCAAACTGAGTAAATAACAAGCCTTAATACAAAGAAAAAAAACATGATAAAACATTCAGACTTAAATACAAACATAATTACACATACAGAAAGACAGACAGCGAATTGTAGGTTTGTGCCCCAAGACTAGGATAAAAAGCATGCCTAAAGATTACCTTAAATAGTCTCGTAATGATGACATCACACATTGTTTTGATGTCTGTGATGTGTGACATCATAAGGCAACATCACAAAATCCATCCATTTTCTAACCCGCTGAATCCGAACACAGGGTCACGGGGGTCTGCTGGAGCCAATCCCAGGGCACAAGGCAGGAAACAATCCTGGGCAGGGTGCCAACCCACCGCAGGACACACACCCACACACCAAGCACACACTAGGGCCAATTTAGAATCGCCAATCCACCTAACCTGCATGTCTTTGGACTGTGGGAGGCAACCAGAGCGCCCGGAGGAAACCCACGCAGACACGGGGAGAACATGCAAACTCCACGCAGGGAGGACCCAGGAAGTGAACCCAGGTCTCCTAACTGCGAGGCAGCAGCGCTACCACTGCACCACCGTGCCGCCACATCACAAAATAACAACTAGAAGAGAATTCAGGCTTAAAAATAGTGAAAAATATAGTAAATTAAAAAATAGTTTGAGGAAATTAGACAATAACTAAAAAATTAATGGATCCACAACAGACTTGACCAGATTATTGTGCAATTAAATACATAAACTGCTGTACAATTTCTTTCTGAAGTAAATCACCTGCTTTCTGTCTTTTACTAAATTATGGTTGTGGTGAGAGAGGACATGCAGGTGATGGGTGTGACAGAGCAAGTAGATGAGGACAGGAAGATATGGAAAAAGATGATCTGCTGTGGCGACCTCTAATGGGGATAGCTGAAAGAAGAAGAATAACAAGAACAGTTTAAAATAAAACTAAAACCAATATGTAAAAATTAAAAGCAATATTAAGAAAGTAATAAAGCTTGAATATACTATAGGAAGATTATCATTTTTAATTACTGTAAAAAACATTAAACAAATCAAATGAATAATCCTTCCACATTCACTATTTGGAAATTAAATTATATTCATCTGCCACAAATACATGTACATTCTTACATGGGTTAACAGAGTCAAAGCATCTTTTCTTTGTGTTTTGAGAGTTCAAAAGGTATCATCCATACTATAGAAACTACTATCCGTCCTTTGGATGAGATGTAAAATCGAGGTCCTGACTCTCCATGGACATAAAAGATCCTTGGACATCTTTTGTAAAGAATAAGGGGTTTCCTGATGTCCTGGCTCAATTACCCATCACGGCCTGGTCATTCTGGCCTAACAATCATCGAGCTGTCTCTAATTGGCTAACCATCTCTCTCACCCCTAATAACTGATGTGTGTTGTGCATACTGGCACCAAAATGGCTGCTGTTGCATCATCAAAGTGGATGCTGCACATTGGTGGTAGTTAAAGTGGCTCCTTCCTCTCTATGTAAATCACTCTGAGTGTCTTGAAAAGTGCTATATAAATACAATGTCTTCTACTTCATCTATCTATTTCAATTTAACACATTTAATGAATTAACTCTTTTTGTTTTTTTTATTTTAACCAGAAACATACAAAAGAGTGTAATACAAACAACCAACACACATGGAACATAACACAAATGTAACTACAACAAAAGAGATATTAGGCAAGTAAATGAACCCTTGTCTTCCTGTGGGGTGCAACATAATTGTTTCAGTTAACTTTCTAGACTCAAATCAAATTCCCCTTGTTCTTTTTTCTAGTACCCAAAGTGTTCTGCAGTTTTATGCCAATGAAAGTACTTGTTATGTTGCAATCAAACCCCAGCTTCAATAGGCCACATGTTTTGGGCATGTACCAAATTAACATCATTCTGGACAAATATTTTTAAATGCCTATCAGTCAGCCTTGGTGTCACAATCCCTCCTAACCCATTAACAGCTGTGTTTGGTGTACTCCCAGATGGACTTAAAGCGGAGAAGGACAAACAAACTCTAATTGCCTTTACTTCACTATTAGCATGTAGATTTGCTCAACTAGAAGAATCCCAGCACACCTCTGTTAACTCAGTGGGTAACTGATGTTATATATTATTTTAAATTGGAAAAAATCTAATTCTCTCTTAAAGGATCTGTTCAAAAGTTTTTAAAAACCTGCCAGGATCTAATCAATAATATGTTAGAATAAGAACTTATATTGGAGAGAAATGACTCATTTCCCTCAATATTACTTTCAAACATTTTCCTCTGGCTGTTGCCCTTTCTCTCTTTCTCATGGGTGGGGGTTGAATTGAATTTATTTTTGTTAAGTTTAACTTGATTGTGTGGAATGTTATAATTAAAACCTGTTACTTGTCCCAGATCAAAAGGTTCTGGGGTAACACCATATACTAGCTATTAAAACAATGACTATAAAACTTAGTAATGTATAGAATAAAGAAATGAGTATGATAATAATACATCAAAAGAGTGATATAATGTGTCAAAACACTGCCAGCCTTTAAAAAAACCAAATACATGAATATATTCTAAACACCAAGAAACTTGCAAGAGTCCACGGATAGTTGGAATGGAGTTGAGCAGCTGCATACATGATGTCTGCTTTTGTCTCACAATAGTCAATATCAACTTACTTCTGCTACACTGCAAACAATAGCAACTTGCAAGGGATGGAATCACCAGCAGCCTTCCCTGTCCATGTTTTGGTCCTTTTCACCCAACATAGACTGTTTTGGACACTGTCATGCATGCGCGCGAGAGGGTCATCTTCCAGGTTTGCCTAAAGTAAGTAATACCACCTAGGGATAAGAGAGGGTGCTGCTGCTGACAGTCTCGTCTCCGTCTTCCCTCACAGCCTTGTGAAAGTGCCCCTTGAGGACACCGAGATTAAAGAAGAAGCCCCGCCCCTCAAAGTCTGCAGCATATAAAAGGACACCTCTCCAGGAGTATGGGGTCTGATTTTGATGGTGACTAGACTTCTGTGCTAATCTGAGCCAGAAACAACCTCCTTATAAAAAGAATGTTCAATTGAAAAGACTTATAAACGATAAAGAACACACTTTTTGAGTGCTTGAATTTTTGTTCCTTTGATTTTGGCATAATTAAACATATTTTTTGCCCAAGCAAGCCATAGCCTTTGTTCTGCATCATCATTTCACCCTGCTACAACATCCATTGTTATGTTTCTGTTGGATTTCACCGGTGTTTCAATAGGCAATACAGTTAGCTTTCCTTTCAGAGTTACCCGTATACAAAATCATGGGGGGGGGGGGGGGTCTGCTGGAGCCAATCCCAGCCAACACAGGGCACAAGGCAGGAACCAATCCTAGGCAGGGTGCCAACCCACCGCAGGACACACACAAACCCACCCACACACCAAGCACACACTATGGCCAATTTAGAATCGCCAGTCCACCTGACCAGCACGTCTTTGGACTGTGGGAGGAAACCGGAGCACCCGGAGGAAACCCACGCAGACACGGGGAGAACATGCAAACTCCACGCAGGGAGGACCCAGGAAGTGAACCCGGGTCTCCTAACTGCGAGGCAGCAGCGCTACCACTGCGCCACCGTGCCGCCCATACAAAATCAGTATCGAAAAAAAGGTAAGCTAATGTACTTGCATTTTTTACAATAAAAAAAATTCCCCTGTCATGCCATCTGATTAGTGATGTTTAGATATACAGTATATTAAATCTGAAAATAAAAAAAAAAATACCGTCAAGGATTAGCTCAACTTATCTAAAAGTATATTAGCCTTTCTTAGGCACAGCTCTTGTTTTTTAAATCCTGGAAAAATCTAAGAATTATCCCTTTTCTTTTGCTCTTTGAAATTTTAACTTCTGAACTATTGAAAAAATTAAAGGGAAACTATTAAAGGACCTCTTATCAAAAATACATACTGTAAATCATACAAACTTAAAGGATTGTTGCATTGTGTTAGTTTAAAAAAAAAAACTGCCTTCAAATTGTCAGCAATCACATCCCTCCAGTGCCCCTCAGATTCGAGTCCACAGTACTTTTAACTCATAGATGATTACATCTTCCAAAGTCAGTATGATAGATGGCCACTTGTGAACTACTCAGTCAATACTTGCAAAACAAAAAGAAGTTTTATTTTACACTCAGCCAACTTGGGGATTTCTTTTCATTTCAGCATGATTGTGATCTCTGTGCAGGTCATCTAGCTCTTAAATTAAATAAAATATAAGCACAATGGTGAAGTGAATTACATGCTCTGGGAACTGAAGCTAGAAGCAAGAACTTTTAAATATGTCAAAAACAACTTCTAAATTATTGTGGTAACCGCATAGATACAGTATGTGGAATGTACAACTGTTCAAATAAAAATAATTAATAGACGTCAAGAATTGCATTTTATTTAAGTAATTTTTTTCTCTAGCAGCACTGTTTTTTTTTATTATACTCGTTATTTTTCAAAGTAAACTGAACAGCACAATAAATAAACAAAAAAATAAACAAAAATTTACAGACTAGTTATTAAACTATTTGAAGTGACTGTATGCATCACCACTGTGAGCTATTTTGTGCATGATGGTTGAGCATTTTAAAGTGTGAAAGTATTCTGCTCTTTTATAATGTGTTTCGAGAGAAAAGCCAAGCAAAATGACACCTTTTATTGGCTAACTAGAAAGATTACAATATGCAAGCTTTCGAGGCAACTCAGGCCCCTTCTTCAGGCAAGATGTAATGTGTTTCCTTAATTCTTCTGCTGAAAACAACTGTACAGGAAAAAAGATGATCTGCTGTGGCGACCTCTAATGGGGATAGCTGAAAGAAGAAGAATAAGAAGAACAGTTTAAAATAAAACTAAAACCAATATGTTGTGACAGATACGGTCACCACTGAGCCCCAAACCCCAGAAACAACTAACACACTGTCACGGGTTCAAAAACAGAGCCATCCATATTACTAAACGAGAATGGTAAACCGGATATGGAAGCAGGGACATGCCCATGGACGCAAAAGACATAGTGTGCAAGCGCCACACAAAGCCCCCCCCATAGTGAAACGGGAGAGACTACACACGTGCGCAGGCGCCACACAAACAGCAGCAGTGCAAAACGGGAGAAACTACGAACCGTCAGAGTAGGAAACAAAGTAAAACATCATAAAGAGATGCCGCAAGTGGGATAAAACGAGGTCAGAAATAAAACACAGAGTTGGAAACAAAGTAAAACTTCATAAAGGGATTAAAGAAACAAAGCACACCTCCCCCCCCCCCCCCCCCCCCCCCGAGTTAAACGGGAGAGACTACGCACGTGCACAGACACCACACAAAGCACCCCCCCCCCACCAGAGCAAAACGGGAGAGACTACAAACCGTCAGAGTAGGAAACAAAGTAAAACGTCATAAAGAGGTTAACGAACAGGGACAAACACATAGAGAGCAGGTTACAAAACAAAGCCAACCCTCCCCACAGTAAAACGAGAAAGACTACGAACCGTCTGACATCCCGCAAGCAGGATACAGCGAGGTCAAAAATAAAACACAAAGTGGGAAACAAACTAAAACTTCATAAAGGGATTAAAGAATGGGGACGAACACATGGAGAGCGGGTTACAGATGATGAAAACTGAAATACAACAGCTACAAAAAAACCTATGGAATTAAACACATGCACACTGAGATACAGAATATAAAAGCAGAAACAACGACAGTTAAACGTCCACACCACACAGCGGATGCGATTACATTAAAGAATGATGATGATGCAGGTGAAAAAAAGACAATAACTTTGTAGAATGTTAAATGTTAACGTTTACCCCCCCTAAGTGAATCACATTACAGTGATGCATTATTAACAGTTCGATAAACATCACAGTATCGCAAACAAATGAACATTATTGCTCGAAAAAGGCAAAATATATTCACCACGGACCACGTGTCATTAAAACAAAAGCAGAATAAAGCGAGATCAGAAATAAAACACAGAGTGGAAAGCAAAGTAAAACGTCATAAACAGGTACACGGGCGAACGCTCTGTATTAAACGTGCGTCATCCTCACACGTGGCTGCCCAGCGGGCACGGGTTCAAAACACCGGGGGTAGGCGAGCAAAGCGAGCAGGGGACGGAGCCCCCTTGTTTATTATAAAATACCACACAACAGTTTTCTTATTGGTCACACAAGCAAAAATACATAAAACTGTCATTTTCATCTTTCTCCTTTGGTCTTTTCTCCATCCACCTCCCTGCAGCAAGTGTTGTCTTCCTTCCTCCCAGCCCTGACTCACTGAAGGATACTGGATGGCTTCCTTTTATGTCAGACCTGAAAGTACTTTCAGTGCCAGGACATAGCTGGAAGGAAGCACTTCCAGGACTGGCAGAAGTCCCGAAAAGTAGGGATCATGAATCCCTGCAGCATCCAGTAATGACTTGCATGGGACCCAGAAGGGATGACTCTTGGAACTACAATTCCCATCATGCCCCACTGGGTTCCACATTACTACCGTGGTCCTAAACTGCTACCATTTAGCAGATGGGGGGGGGGTGAAAACTTCCAAGTTTAGGAGCTTTCCCCCTACTGTTCCCATATCTTGTCTTCCCATCCAGGTATGGGTCTCGTACTCATCTCGGCCGAGATGCTAGCTAATCCTAGTTGGCACTTACAGTGTATATGTCTAGAATTACTTGGTATCTGGTATAAATATCGCCTCATGCACCAACCTTCTTCTCTTACATTATCCATAGCCAACTTATGCAATTCATTTTCTACTTCTAGAGTCCTCTTTACATAATCAGCAGTTTTCTACTTCAGTGGTCTCAGATTTGGACAAGGTAAAAAAAGAAAAAAACACATTTCTGCATATGCCATTCCTTTAAGATGTGTGGCAACTATTAATATATGGATGACTACTTCTCCCAAATTAAGTTGCATTTAAGCTATTTACTAAACCTTCTTCATTTACTACCAAAAACCCTGGGAGCCAGAATCGAATCTACTGTACATGCTTTGTGATGAAGTTACAAAGTAGACCTGCTTAAAGTGTCAGTATCTTTAAGCAAACTAATTAAAAAAACGAAGCTTTTCATGAAATGAATGAAAATGTCAAATATTTAATTATGCTTTAACCATTTTTAAGGTTGAATAGTTATTATCTTTAAACAGAGTAAATGTGCAAATATGTTCATTTATGTTTAATTTGCAGTATGGTACAGTACAAATTAAACTTATAGGGAAAAATAATAAGCAGCATTCTACTTTTAGACAATATAAATGAATTTCTCAAATGATCCTGTTACTTCACCCTGGCATTTTATTTCCATCTGTCTCCAAAACAGTGCATGCTGTTAAAGAGGTCAGTCTCATTTAGCCTTTTTTATTTAGTATGGCTGTACTTTAACAGGATTGATATTATGTCTACAAAAAAGTGATTAACATGATTAGCAGATAACATAATTATATCTTCTTGAGTTATGTCAATTTAGATGAAGCCAGCATTACATATTGTCTTTGGTGGAGAAAGACATTACAAAGACATTTTACATCCGGAAAGTGGTGCCTTCCTACTGCTGTTAAGAAGGTGGATTTGGGTGAGCAGTTTATTTTATTGCATAAGGCAAATAACTTAGTCAGTCTTTGAACCCCCAATTGCAACAGGCAAGTCAAATATAGGCAACCAAAAAAAAAAACTAACCAAATTTTAAAACTCAAAAGCACATATGTGATGAATCCGAGTTTTAGAGTCCTATGCAGTCTGTTTCATTTTAAATTGTTTGCATTTACTTTATTCTTATTTTGATGATGTCTTTTTATGTTTTGTTTTTTGTGCGGTTATTACCATTTTATGATAAGCTTTGCCTGGAGGTGGCCATGTTATTTATAGTTGCTATGCAGTCAAGTGTTATGGAGGTAATGTGACATACTCTGCGAGTCCCTCCCGTTTATATAAAATGGCGGCATACAGTACTTTGCATTGAAGCTTTCAGAATAAATATATAAAAGTCTTATGATTATAAGTAGTTAGGTCTAAATAAAAACACGATTTATGATGATGTTTGCAACATTATTCTGAGTTTGACTTGTGTTTCTATGTTAACAGATGGTTCTTTTTGCCTATTTTGGTATTCTGACCACCACTTGCTTAACAGTCTTGATTTATCCTTCTTCTAGTTATATCTGTTCTTCATTTTTTCAGTTTGCTTTACCAATTCCATGTAAATGTTATTTCCCTCAATCTGTTCGTAACACAATTAAAAAAAAACCCCACTAAATTATGAACTATATGAAAAATGTTATTGTACAGGCAATAAGGCAAAATGCTCGAGCACCACACTGAGTGTAAGCTTATTTTTCCTGTCTTTTTCTTTTATTTCTCCTTCATCACATTATTTCTATACAATTACAGTTTCTGAGCTTTTTGATATATTTTGGCTATTATACCATCATTTTTGGTAAAGCTCAGAAACTGTAACTGTATAGAAATAATGTGATGAAGGAGATCTGTTAGAATAAGACAAGCTCAAAACTTAGAGCTTAAGCAGAGCACATGTATGACCAATTGAAGATAGATAGATAGATAGATAGATAGATAGATAGATAGATAGATAGATAGATAGATAGATAGATAGATAGATAGATAGATAGATAGATAGATAGATACTTCATTAATCCCAAGGGGAAATTCACATACTCCAGCAGCAGCATACTGATAAAGACAATATTAAATTAAAGAGTGATAACAATGCAGATACACAGACAGACAATATCTTTGCATACTGCAAGTGACAAAATAAATGTAAAGATACAAGTCCACTTTATTTCTTTTTTTAACATTTTATTGATTTTATTAAAATCAAATAACATTCTATACAAGCAAGTCGAGTTTAACAAAACTAGGTTTGAAACAAATCCACATACACCCATGAGATAGAGAGCTAGGCCAGCAGAGTAAAATTTAATAATAGTAAAAATATGTAAATAATAAATGAATAAAAATAAATAGAATAAAAAAGAGGAGAGAGAAGCTGCTTCCTCCATTTAAATGCTTATTCTAAAATGTTATTGATTAGATCATGCCAAGTTTTGAAAACGTTTTGTACAGATCCTCTAAGTGAATTTGATATTTTCCAGTTTCAAATGATATATAATATCGGTTACCCACTGACTTAAAAGAGGTGGGTTAGGCTTCTTCCAGTTGAGCAAGATAAGTCTACGTGCCAATAGTGAATTAAAGGCAATTACAATTTGTTATTTCTTCTTCACTTTAAGCCCACCTGGGAGTCCAACATACACAGCTATTAATGGATTAGGAGGGATTGTGACACCAAGGCTGACTGATAGGCATTTAAAGATTTTTGTCCAAAATGATGTTAATTTAGTGCACATCCAAAACATGTGGCCCAGTGAGGCTGGAACTTGATTGTAACGCTTGCAGGTTGGATCTTGCCTTGGAAACATTTTGGACAATTTTAAATGAGACAGATGTGCTTGATATAAAATTTTAAGTTGAATAATTGTATGCTTTGTGCATATGGAGCTCGACTGAATTCTGTGCATGGCTAACTTCCACTCCTTTTCTGAGATGTTGAGTGAGAGATCCTTTTCCCACTGTACTCTTGGATTTTTGAATGTGAAGGAATGATGAACTTGAAATGTCTGTTGTATTATTTTTATTTGCATTTTGAGCAGCTTATAATAAAGTATTATGCTGCAAACATGATTATTGCATTTGGTATAACCCTGCCTTCTAGAGTAAAGTTGTACTCATGCAAAACTGAGTCAATGGCAAATATTAAAAAAAAAAGGTCTTCTTCTTCTTTTGGCTGCTCCCGTTAGGGGTTGCACACCACAGAAAATCTTGTTCGATATCTTCCTGTTCTCTACATCTTGCTCTGTTACGCCCATCACCTGCATGTCCTCTCTCACCACATCCATAAACCTTTTCTTAGGCCTTCCTCTTTTTCTCTTGCCTGGCAGCTCTATCTTTAACATCCTTCTCCCAATATACACAGCATCTCTCCTCTGCACACGTCCAAACCAACGGAATCTCACCTCATTGACTTTGCCTCCAAACCGTCCACCTTGAGCTGACCCTCTAATGTACTCATTTCTAATCTTGTCCATCCTCGTCACACCCAATGCAAATCTTAACATCTTTAACTCTGTCACTTCCAGCTCTGTCTCTTGCTTTCTGGTCAGTGCCAACCCATATAACAAAGCTGGTCTCACTACCATCCTGTAGGTCTAAAATACTAAAAACATGGCTTTAAACTCAGGCACATGTGAGATTCATTTTACTAGTAAAAAAATAACAATATTGTATTATCTGTAAAGAGAGTCAGTCTCTTCATTTAAAATTACACACTTTGCTGGGAATGTCTTTGGATGAATTCCACCCTGCTGCATTTGGTAATTAATATTTAATTCTAAACTGTAAAATGTATGATTGTAACACCCCTGAACCTGACATTCGTCTCTTAAAAGGGTTTAAGTAGAGACAATATAATCAGCTGCAAATCAAGAGCTTACAGAAGCTATTATTTCAGCTTCCTGATTAATCTTGAATTCCCTAGGGCTACACTCATATTATTATTGATATTATAGATTTCGCTTTAGGCAATCTGCAGTTCCTGCAGCTTTGTGCAACTGATGGTCTCCTGGCAAGACCTAACTAATTAATAACTGGCTCTTTCTATACATGTTTCTGAAATCTTTGAGAGACCAAATGGCCTTCACCTCCTTGTATTAATTGTTTTGACCCTAAAGGAAAACAGAGTATTAGGTTTAAACACTGAAACATCTGTCTTATCTCTGACCTTTTATCTTTCAATGGTTGTAGTTTATTTAATTACTCTTTGACCATCTGCATAAATGAAGTAAAATATTACTTGCATTTTTCTATGTAATAAGAGATAAATTAACAATAAGCTCAAATATCTAAAACATTTTAAAAAACAACAACATTTATTTATATAGCACATTTTCATACAAATTATGTAGCTCAAAGTGCTTTACAAGATGAAGGAAAAAGAAAAATATAAAAATAAGATTAGGCAATACAGTAATCCCTCGCTATATCGCTCTTCGACTGTCGCGGCTTCACTCTATCGCGGATTTTATATGTAAGCATATTTAAATATATATCGCTGATTTTTTGTTGGTTTGTGAATTTCTACGGACAATGGGTCTTTTAATTACTGGTACATGCTTCCTCAGTTGGTTTGCCCAGTTGATTTCATACAAGGGACGCTATTGGCAGATGGCTGAGAAGCTACCCAACCAGAGCGCGTATTACATATTAAATAAAACTCCTCAAATATATTGTGAGCACGGGGGCTGTTCGCACCCCTAGAGGATACGGCTGCTCCTCAAAAAACGCTGATAGATTACCTTCACGTTGCTGCCATCCTTGCTGGGTTTACATGTGGCTGCTTTGTCAAGTGATATGCTTCCTGCACGGTGCTTCGCATACTTAAAAGATCAAACAGCACGTATTGATTTTTGATTGTTTACTTTTCTCTCTCTCTTGCTCTGACATTCTCTGCTCCTGACGGAGGAGGTGTGAGCAGGGGGGATGTTCGCACCCCTAGACGATACCGACGCTCGTCTAAAAATGCTGAAAGATTATCTTCACATTGCTCCCTTCCGTGCAGCTGCTTTGTCAAACGACATGCTTCCCGCACGGTGTTTCGCATACTTAAAAGCTTGAAGGGCACGAATTGATTTTTGATTGTTTGTTTTTCTCTGTCGCTCTCTCTCTCTCTGACATTCTCTGCTCCTGACGGAGGGGGTGTGAGCAGAGGGGCTGTTCGCACACTGGCCTAGAGAATACGGACGCTCCTCTAAAAAATGCTGAAAGACTACCTTCACATTGCTCTCTTCCTTGCAGCTGCTTTGTCCGACGGTGTTTCGCGTACTTAAAAGCCAAACAGCCCTATTGATTTTTGATTGTTTGCTTTTGTCTCTCTCTCTCTCTGACATTCTCTGCTCCTGACGTGCACTCCTTTGAAGAGGAAGATATGTTTGCATTCTTTTAATTGTGAGACGGAACTGTCATCTCTGTCTTGTCATGGAGCACAGTTTAAACTTTTGAAAAAGAGACAAATGTTTGTTTGCAGTGTTTGAATAACGTTCCTGTCTCTCTACAACCTCCTGTGTTTCTGTGCAAATCTGTGACCCAAGCATGACAATATAAAAATAACCATATAAACATATGGTTTCTACTTCGCTGATTTTCACCTTTCGCGGGGGGTTCTGGAAAGCAACCCCCGCGATCGAAGAGGGATTACTGTACTAAGTAACAAAGAATAAAGTAAGGCCCGATGGCCAGGAGGACAGAAAAAAGCAAAAAAAAAAAAAAAAACACTCCAGAGGACTGGAGAGAAAAAAAACAAAATCTGCAGGGGTTCCAAGGCCACAAGACTACCCAGCCCTCGCTGGGCATTCTAAAATAAATAATCTAAATCAGTCCTCATGGTTTTCAGGATTCACATGGAAGAATCAGATGATGAAGGTCATGAGGACATCTGGCCTGTGATCCATCAACATAAGGACTGCACGGTGCCATTATCAGGTGGTGGTGGCGCAGATCGCCACCACAGAAGAAGAACTGCAGAGAAAGTAAGGGTTAGTATGGATCAAAGAACCATGATAAAAATGATAATTAAATGCATATACAGAATATCATTGATACACTAAAATGAAGCTATAAGAAAGCCATGTTAAAATAATGTGTTTTTAGCAGTTTTTTTAAAGTGCTCCACTGTATTAGCCTGGTGAATTTCTATCGGTAAGCTATTCCAGATTTTAGGTGCATAACAGCAGATGGCTGCCTCACCACTTCTTTTAAGTTTAGCTCTTGGAGTTATAAGCAAACACTTATTTGAAGATCTAAAGTTACAATTTGGAGTGTAAGGTGAGAGGCAAATCCCGAAATATAGGACGGAGCAAGATTATTTAAGGCTTTGTAAACCATAAGCAGTATTTTAAAGTCAATTCTAAATGACACAGGTAACCAGTGTAATGACATCAAAAAATGGAGAGATGTGCTTGGATTTTCTTTACCTAGTTAAGATCCTAGCTGCTGCATTCTGCACTCGTTGCAATCGATTGATGTCTTTTTTGGGTGGTCCTGAGAGGAGTGCGTTACAGTAATCTATTTGACTAAAAACAAAAGCGTGAACTAATTTTTCAGCATCTTGCAGAGTTATCAGGGATCTAATTTTTGCTATTTTTCTTAAGTGAAAAAATGCTGTCTTAGTAATCTGATTAATATGTGATTTAAAATTCAGATCAGAGTCAATAATTACCCCTAAAGTCTTTACCTCTGTTTTGACTTTTAAGCCTAATCAAGTTTATTTCTAATATCCTCATTTGCCAATCAGTAAGACACGTCAAACAAGTGTGAAATTATTTGTGACTTTTTGTTTGTTTCTCATACCTTTTAACAAGCTGGTGACCCAAGACACTTTATGAATAGAGGTGCTGATAATATCAAAGAAGAACTAATTACTCTATGAGCCTTTTATTTAGAACATTCGAAAAATAGTGATGAGAAAAAGCCATTTGTCTCAACTAGCTTGTCCTTCCTATTCGCCTAGATTGTCCAAAATAACATCCAGTCAGTATTTAAAGGTTCCTAAAGACCTACTCTCCACCACACTATTTGGTAATTTACTCCATGGTTCCTTGTGTGAGAGAAAAACTTTCTGAAATTTGTGCGATATCTGATCTTTTTATCCCCAAAATTATAAGGGGCAGAATAACTAATAGATCTGTGCAGTGGAACTGAAAGAAGGTTAGTAAACAATTACAGATAAAGGCAGCTGTCAAAAATATAAGAAAAAAATACCAGTAGCTAAAGGAAAATTCAGGTCATACTAACTAAGAGAACAATGCGCTAGTAAGGATAACAAATTTCATACAGCTAAAGCCAGAAAATATCTTTTGTAAAGACTTGAAAGAAGTTACTATAAATTCTTAAAGTGTTTTAATAGATCTGGAAAAAGAAGAGGAATTCCAAAAAACTGTACATTCATGGGCCAAAACCCGTAATAGTACATTGGGTACATTAAATTTTGTCACTAGGAAACTAAGAACATTTCAGTAACTGCATGCAAGCAGCTAGTCATGAATTTAAATTAGTTGGTCCTGTAGTGCTGGGGTGTTTTAAAGAACAACAAAATAAAATCCAATCGTTTGACCTTGCCTTTCAAACAGCTTTTGATCTGGTACTCTGTGAGAGGCTTATTATCAGACTATTAGCAACTGGGATTAAAGGTTTGAGTCACAGATAATAATTAACTTTAACAAAGAAAGCAATTGGATACAATGCAAGTATTTTTTTTGTTAACAGTAGGTTGACCAAAGGGATGGAGACCCACAGCAATCACTGATGGGATATTTTTTTTAATGTACTTGTTAATGATATACTGTATATGAAATATTCAAACAATCAATGTTGTGCGATTAGCCAGGGTTTGATCCTTGCCTTTAACTTTTTTTTGTTTGTATATTTAATTATTATATATACAGTAAATTGTATTGTTGACTGTGTTAATGAACTTGTATTTGTTAATTGTCTCCTTTATTTATATACTGTAACTGTTTTCTATTTCTATTTATACACTTTGTAATATATAGTATAACATAGGTTCAGCATTTTCTGACTAGGACTGATTAAAAAAAGTGTTAAATGTGAGGGCAGTGTTAAATGCAGGAGAAGTGCTGAATAAAGGAAGTTATCATTGATTTGTCAGGAGCCATTAGTGTTCTTCTTGCAGTTGGAAGTAGCAGTTTTAAGTGAAAAGAGAACTGAGTAAAGTTGTGACAATAAAACATTAAAACCATTGAGATGTGAATGTAAATAAATGTACATTGCTCAGGATGTAAGATTGAAGTCTAAGATTGAAGTGGGGATGCAGTTTTTTGTAACCAAAAGTAAACATGTAACCAGAGCCAAATCAAGCAGACATAAAAACATAAGAAATTAGACAAACTAGAAGAGACCATTTAGTCCATCAAGCACATTTGTTTAGCTAAATTAAATTAAAAGAAGTCAAGGAGCAGAAGAAGAATTTGCATCTGGAATATACTACTAAGAATGATCACTAAGGATTTTTCTCAAGATGAATGTCAAATCTCAGATAATCAGGAAATGCACATACTGACACTTAAACAGTTATGATGACAGCACACATCTCACACTCCTGAGTCTGCATAGCCATCGTCAACAAAAACAGTGACAGCCATAAGAAAACAATATAGCACCCACTCCAGGAGAATGGAATTCATTTTCAACATTGCTTAAAACACTTGTGACATAAAAAATAGATGTAATCAATGTATTCCTAAGTCTTCAAACTCCTGGAAATGATGTTTGAAGAACTGTAAAAGACCAACTAGCTGTAATGTAAATCACGGACAGATCTAGGATCTCTGTGTTCCAGATTTTTAAAATAATTTTATTGCAGTTATTCTTATTTATTACAAGTTATGATCTAGTGTGAATGTGTCCTGATTTGTTATGTTTAATTTGTGGAATTATTATTGTACATCTTGTTGTTTCACATTACTTTTCTTAAATGCCCTCATGTTGTTGATAGCAAGTCCACCGTCATTAAAAAACTACATCGTCAAGTCTCACTGTTGTGTGGCATGATATTTGAAATTAAAACAAGGCTATGTTTACAGTGTAGCTCAATTTATATTTTCCACTCATATGTGGTACAGATCTGATCTGTTTAGAGAAGTGTGATCACTAATAAACAATATGGAAGCACACCTTTTCAGAAAGAATTTATACTACTTTCTTAACCGCTTTGCCTTCAAAACTTTAACATCTCGCTGTCACCAGTCCCGGCTCCTCTGTCATGTCTACTAATGTGAATGCTGGTGATGCCTGCAATGATGTTATTATTTCAATATAATTATTTCAGCTTGCCTATTCAAAATATGTACTTATAAAATCTACTTCAAAATGGATATAAAATAAGAGAAAAAGAGAAGAAATAAAAGAAAAGAAAAGAAATAAGAGAACACCTAACCTGAAAATAAATTTTGGATTTAAATACGTTCAAATAACTGAAGATCTCCAAAGTAGATCTAGAACATATGTATAAGAAAAGGTGAAAGGGAGTTAAACCATGGATACTTAATACTATAATACAGAAAAACTTGCTTTCAGCAGTCTTTTCATAATTACCACAATTTCCAAACTGCATTTTCTTGAAGTTTGAAGGGTACACATGTAATATAATTAAGATCAGCAGTAAATATCACGTTTGTCTATTAAACTTGCATGTTATAAATGAAACTCGGAAGTAAAAGTGTTTTTTTTCTTTTGTCCTTCTTTGTACATGAGCTTCATGAACATTCTGTATTTACAAGTAATAGAAACATGGCCAGCAACATCCTGTTAAACTTCATTAGACATTGTGCATATATTCAACCGATTGAAAATAAAACTATTAATGTAGGAAATCATATAGAAACTGAATTTACTTTTGCAGTTTTGTGCTTTTCAACAGTAATATACCACAAAAACAGTTAGTGTTAGTGTGAGTTTGTGTGCCCAGCAATGGGCTGGTGATGTGACCAGAGTTTATTCCTGCCTTGCACCCAGTGCTCTTTATCTAAACTGGATTAACTGATTTGAAAACTGGATGGTAAAATGAGCATTCACTCATAAAAACAAACCTAAAGGTTCCCAGCTTTAGAAATGAACTATCCATAGAGAATCTATCCTAGGAAACCACATTTAAATGCAACATCAATAATTCAGATATAACATGAAAACTCCATTTAAAACATTTGGAAGATGGTTCAAGAACAAGGGTTGCCCTCTAACTCTTGTCATTTTAAACCTATCAAGCTGTTTCTACTTTGTCTGTGTCTGCTGAAACACTAATCTCCAAAATCCTAGCATTGCTGCTGCACACTCATGGATTGACAAATGTAGGGTTTAAATAAACTAACGAAGGCTTATACATCATCTGTCTTCTTTGATGTATTTTGGCAGCTACCTTTGGTTTTTATAATCTTTGACTGTTTTCAGCAACCATTGAACATGTATTTTTAAACATTTCAAGGACACTGTACAATTAAAACGAATTACAACAGCGTCATAATGTCCTTGTTCTTATTTAGCCTGTATACGTTTCCTGCTATAAAGTGGCAGGCAGAAGAAGGCAAAGGCAAGACCCACCAAGACCTTGATAAAAGTAAGATTATGACCCCTGTCAAGAGCAAGATCCATAGCCCAGGAGAGTGGGGTCGCTGTAAGGGACCAGTAAAGCATTTGCTTGACAGGCATGATGAGGGCAAGTCACCATGGGTTAGAGATTCCCCCATCTAACAGATGGCAGCAGGGAAGTTAAACATAAGCTTATTCAATATATTATACTGGGCAGGCTACCAAATGGTTGATTGGCCCATAAGCAAGAGCTGGGACTCAAGACTACAGGGACATGTGCAGCTACAAGGCTGAGCTCTAAAAGAATGTCATCAGGAATTCCAGGGGGTATTCCTGAACATGGAATATTTACAAGAAAATCCCAGGAGAGAAGATCCTGGATGGGACTACAAAGATTTTTCTTGCCAGTGAATTATTGATCTTGCAGTTAAGAGACAAGTAAAGCCTAGACTGTTGAGAAATGCGATGGCCAGAACAGGTGAAGAAAGGTATGGGAGGTGATCACTAGTCAGTCTGTAGTGTCTTTAATTTTGCATTTTTAATTACCCCATTGATCATTCCTTTTGATTTCTTTATTCTGAACAAAGATTTGATCTCCTGGGTTTAATTTTGGGTTGAGCTACAGCCTAAGAGTGCATTATTTTGATCACATTACTTATGATGTTTTTAATTAATAAATGTTAAGGCACTGGGTATAAATTAATCTTAAGAGTGGTGTGTATTGGTGTGTTTTTAAAATGATGAGTCTTTCTAATTTACTGGACCTAAATTAAATAGGTGGCTGTTAACAAGTGAAATACTTTTTTCAGCTTTGCAGTTTGGCACTCTCTGTGTTCACTCGATCATTTTTTATTTTAATATCAGCCTTCTATTTTATTCTATATCTTCATCTTCTTCTTTCGGTTACTCCCATTAGGGGTTGCCACAGCGGATCATCCAAAATTGTTGTCCGCATATTAACATCCTATAAAATGCATTATTCAACACTAACTGCAGTTGCCAGCAGGTGGCTCTAAAATGCAGCAAGTTAAACGTGATACACAAACTCTCAGTATACCTGCAGTGATAAACAGAAACGTAAGGGTGTAGTTTGATTTTGCAGTGGGAACAGTATTATTTAATATGAATATATTATAAATATCATTTACTTATATCCCATTCATGTGGAGCATGTTTACAACAGAAATTTTGTTGAAAAGTAAACTGTAATGTACAATTTAATTAAAATATATTTCTAGCAATGTGGACAAAGCAGAAAATTACAAATTGTCATTTTTAGCAAAAATTAATATAATTAAATAAATACAGTATATACTTTATTTTTAGTTTTATTTAATGTTTTAATATGTTACATTTCATTCAAATATTATTGTTTTACTTTGTAACAGATTCCAAATAACTGTTGGGATTTTAAGTAAAAAATGTCAATATTTTAAATGTACAATTGTAAAGGAAAATGTTCAGTAGGTATACATAATTTAGAAAGTATGAGCTACACAAGGCAACTTCAGCATGTTTAAAAAATATAATTTAATTAGACAAAAACATCTAAGCCTCTTTTGAACATGTTATTTATAATGTGAAAGATTACTCGCAAGTAGCTGTTTTTAAGATCCTTTTTAGGCTTGACAGACTCTGATCATAAGGGTCTTCCTTTTTGCTTTCTTTCCTGGTGGCACAGTGTTTGACATTGCTTTGTCATAACCTCATACAAAGTTTTGAGTTACGGTCCAGTCATGAATTATGAGTGTTTTTCATGTTCATGCATGAGCTTTTTCTGGGTACACCTGTTTATTGAACAGTTTAAAAGACATGCAGATTATTCTAATTGGCTACTCCAGATAGATAGATAGATAGATAGATAGATAGATAGATAGATAGATAGATAGATAGATAGATAGATAGATAGATAGATAGATAGATAGATAGATAGATAGATAGATAGATACTTTATTAATCCCCAAGGGGAAATTCACAGAAAAAATGGTGTGATTTTTTAAGATGTCTTTGTTCAAAATAAAGAAAACAAAAGGAATGATCAATGGGGTAATTAAAAATGCAAAATTAAAGACACTACAGACTGACTAGTGATCACCTCCCATACCTTTCTTCACCTGTTCTGGCCATCGCATTTCTCAGAAGTCTAGGCTTTACTTGCCTCTTAACTGCAAGATCAATAATTCACTGGCAAGAAAAAAAATCTTTATAGTCCCAGCCAGGATCTTCTCTCCCGGGATTTTCTTGTAAAGATTCCATGTTCAGGAATACCCCCTGGAATTCCTGATGACATTCTTTTAGAGCTCAGCCTTGTAGCTGCACATTTCCCTGTAGTCTTGAGTCCCAGCTCTTGCTTAAGGGCCAATCAACCATTTGGTAGCCTGCCCAGCATAATACATTGAATAAGGTTATGTTGAGTTTCCCTGCTGTCATCTGTTAGATGGGGGAATTTCTAACCCACGGTGACTTGCCCTCATCATGCCTGTCAAGCAAATGCTTTACTGGTCCCTTACAGAGACCCCACAGTTGAGATAAGTTTGCTCTATGGTAGCATCCAACTACTCAATAACTGAAAATTAAGATTTAGACTTTTCTTGCTCTGTAGAAAGTATGAGACTACTGTATAATAATTTCTTATGACTCATTTTATTCAGGCTTTTTTTTAATATTAAATTATATTTTCCCTTTTAATCATGAATAAACCATGTCATCTGCATTGATGTTTAGTCAGAATGTACTAAAATTAGGTATATAATGGAGCAAACATATTTTATTTTACAATATTAATGAAAAAAAGTAGATGAAGTTGTTCTGATGAACAATAAAACAATTAACCGCATAACAGTTAACAAGGTTTGGAAGAAATAATGTTTGAATACCACTATGTGAAACAAATGCATTGCCTTTCACATTAGCAAAAGGAGCTCATTATTGTTATCTATAATCTAATTAGCATTATAGTAATAATCACCATGTATACAGTTTAGCCATTGCTACTTGCCATTGTATACATATGGGCATGCCAAATCCATCATTGCTGATCCATAGCCTGAACTCAGGTAGACAATGTGAAGTACACATTTCAGAAAATGTACAAATATAGCAATGATTATATAACACAATTTTATTTAAAGAAGGTAGTATTGCTTTTCAATTAAATTTAATTAGCTAAATATATTGTAAGCTTATAAAAATATTGTTGGCATGGAGCTGGACAGTTTAACATCTGTGGCAGAGCGACGGGCGCTCAGCAGGCTCCTATCAATTATGGAGAATCCACTGCATCCACTAAACAGTATCATCTCCAGACAGAGGAGCAGCTTCAGCGACAGACTGCTGTCACTGTCCTGCTCCACTGACAGATTGAGAAGATTCCTCCACCAAACTATGCGACTCTTCAATTCCACCCGGGGGGGTAAACGTTAACATTTAACATTATACAAAGTTATTTTCTGTTTTTTTACCTGCATTATTATCAATCTTTAATTTAATATTGTTTATTGTATCAGTATACTGCTGCTGGAGAATGTGAATTTCCCCTTGGGATTAATAAAGTATCTATCTATCTATCTATCTATCTATCTATCTATCTATCTATCTATCTATCTATCTATCTATCTATCTATCTATCTATCTATCTATCTATCTATCTATCTATCTTCAATTGGTCATACATGTGCTCTGCTTAAGCTCTAAGTTTTAAGCTTGTCTTATTCTAAAAGATCTATCTAGATCTGTTATTTACCAAAAATGATGGTATAATAGCCAAAATATATCAAAAAGCTCAGAAACTGTAATTATATAGAAATAATGTGATGAAGGAGAAATAAAAGAAAAAAACAGGAAAAATAAGCTTACACTCAGTGTGGTGCTCGAGCATTTTGCCTTACTGCCTGTACAATAACATTTTTCATATAGTTCATAATTTTGTGGGTTTTTTTTTTTGATTGTTTTACAAACAGATTGAGGGAAATAACATTTATCTATCTAAAAAAAAATCAGTTCAGGTTTTATTGGAGCCTGCTTATAATTCCAAGAACGAAGTGGTGAAACAGTCTTTTGCTATCAAGCACATAAAATCTGGAATACCAATTGAGGTTTGCCAGACTAATACTGTGGAACATTTTAAGGAATTCCGAAAATCCCACTTTTTAAAATTTTGCTTTTTCATAGCTTCATTTTATTTCTACTCTTCATACCCTAGATATGCTTAGAATTGTCATTTTCTTCAGTGAATCTGCAATCATAATTAATGCTTACTTTTCTCTGTTTTCTTTTCTGGTTCTTACATGGTGGCGTTCTACTCCACCACCAAGTTCTGTGCAGCCACCTGTCGCTTTCTGAATGAAAGAGGATATCCTAAATTTCACAGGATGAAGCTTATAATGAACCAAAAAAAAGAATTATGTAAGAACATTTATGTTAGGCAAAATCCCAGTAGGGGCTGGGCAGTCTTTTGGCCTGCTACTCCTGCAGATTTTCTTTATCTTTAGCTTAACTGGAGTTTTTTTTTTGTCCATCCTGGTCATCTGACCTTATCATTGGAGTGTCTCTTAGAAACAAAATCGATTCTGTACAGGAAAAGCAATTCTAAACTTTAATACTCTATACTTATGTAAGTGTGCATTATTTATTTATCTTTTGTATCCTGTTTATTCATTATTATTCTCATCTGAATTTGATTTGCTTTTCTTTTTCATCCAACTACTTCTTGGACATGTTATAAGCCCTTTGAGCTACGTCCTTTGCAAGAAAATATGCAATAGAAATAAATGTTGTTGTTTATACAGCACCCTTACCTTTAAACCGATTAATGTTCATTAATACCTACATTGCATAAGCAAAACACAAAGCAGGAGAAAACTTAGTAAGAAAAGAATGAAAGCAAAATTTTATATCTGGTAAAAACTATGAACAGGTATGCTTCTGCAGATTTTTTATATGTAAATAACATTTTTTTTGTCATCTGAAGGTTTTTAACTTGGTGCATATAACTTTTTTACAACACAAAACTTTACTTTGAGGTCTGCCTTGCCAAGGTTTGAGTTAGGTGCTCAGGATATGCTGTAGCTCTGAATGTAACTAACTGGTGTGAAATGCATGAGTATAATGTGCCTTTTATGAAGACTGGTTTGAAGGGTGAACAGAGAAAGGATTTTTTAAAGTGGCAGAGTCTCCATTGTCATGTAGAAAGACCTCAACCCAGACGAAGAACCCTGAACCTGCCTCTAGCACTGCTTCTTCTGGCTTTACAACATAAAAGACACCACAAAATCAAGGGGGCATCATTTTACAGTCTGCCTGTGAGGAAGGCACATCTCTGTGGCTGGAACTGTTAACTTGTCATTTTTATTCCACCAACGTCTTTCCTCATTAGGGTAATTGCTTGTGTTACCCAAAACCTTTTTTTGTGTCTGTTCCTCCCTTAATTTAAACTGTATATGAAAATGAATGAATAGAAGTTGCCCCTTTAATAAAATGACCAGAACGGCCCATCACTTTGTTTTCTCTGACTATGTAATATCAAGGATTGTAAGTTCAGTTTACATACATTCAAAGAACTTCACCCATAGTGTCAAATTCTGCTGATTCTGACAGCGAAAGTCAACATTTGCTGCTCCTTACTCTTACAATGGAGCAGAACAGCAAGTAATCAATTTTTTAATACAATCCATGTTTTTACATGGAAACATTCAGTGGGAACTTCACTAACATACAAAATTGTAGTATTTGTGGCTTTACAACATTCCATTTACCACTGAGAAAAAAACAATCGTTTTGCTCCAACTTTAAGATCAATTTCACCTTGAATACATTTAAAGGGTGCATAACTAAAAACTTGCCAACAGCAGTAATGTAAGCAGAGAAACAGCATTTGATCTTTAGTGAAATTTGCTTACCATATTGAAATTATTATAGAATATCATATTACAAAATTTAAAAAAAGCTATTTTTGGAAACTGAAAGTAATAGAAATGTAATGTAGAAATCGTAGAGCACCATCTTTGATGCATTTTTATATTTCTCTTTATCTGCTTGGTTTTTCTTTGGGTATTTTGGATTTACAGTATCTATATATTACAAACAAGTTGGGCTCTTTTGCACTTCTAAAGAAGAGTGGCAGGTATTAGCAGCTTCAGTTAAGCCTTTCTCTGATCAATATTTATGAAATTTTATTTTACCATATTTATACATAAATATATTTTTCTATTAAATTAGGTAATATACTGTAAGCGTCCATTGTCAATTTTAAAAATGCACTTTTTAATAATGGCTATGAAAGCCAATTAACCCCTCAGCTAATATGTACCGACCCTTTTTCCTGTGGATACGGAGATATTTACTGGCACTACCCAAATGTATTTTTTCTGACTTGCATTAAATATTATACTCAGCAACAGCAATAATGAAATCATTTAAAGAAATGCTACAGGACAGAAAGAAAAACAAAAAGGTCAAAGGAAAATGGGCTTTGAAAGCTTTCTATGGTCTACACCTTTTACTTTTAGAGAAAATTACTTTAGATTTGTTCAGACTCTAGGAAGAAAGTGGAATTTACATAATTAGACAAATAGCATGTGCCAGGCTTTAATGGACTCTGTAAGCACAGTATGTTCAAAAGTGCAGTGAATTGATAACCTTGTCCTGGGTTGCTTCCTGCCTTGTCCCCAATGCTTGGAGGATTGGCTGTGGCCCCACATAACTTGGAATTAGAACCAGAAGGTTATGTTATGTCTTTTGTATATAATAAAGTAAAACAAGCAGTTTCTATTGCCACTTTAAGATCAGGTGAAAGTTTTCTGATAAGTAATTGTATGTATTTCATTCAGGCTGGCAGTTGGAACAATTAATGACTACTTTTATTAACCTTTCTGTTCTAATATAGTGTTGTGGGATGCAGGATTATTATTAGAGTCAGTGCAACACCTAAAACAGCAACATTGGGTGCAATTCTCTTCTAACTTGTTTTTATTCGAAATTGCTTAGTTTCAAAAACTATACTGTAGTATTATCTAAAACACCTTTCATAGCATTGACCATCACATTAAATAAAATGAATGGAATGTGTTTTAGAGTCAGTTGTCATTAAGGATAGATAAGATATATGGCACAGCAGGGTCAGGACCATAAGAGTCCATAACCCCTGTCTTGTGTCTTACAACTGTTGAAGATTAAAATTGATGAGACTCAGACAGACGATTCATTAGTGTTCTATAAGAGTCCATTTGAGAAGAATTAGTCAGTCAGTCAGTCAGTCAGTCAGTCATTATCCAACCCACTATATCCTAACACAGGGTCACGGGGATCTGCTGGAGCCAATCCCAGCCAGCACAGGGCGCAAGGCAGGAACAAATCCTGGGCAGAGTACCAGCCCACCACAGGACACACACACACCCACACACCAAGCACACACTAGGGACAATTTAGGATCGCCAATGCAGCTAACCTGCATGTCTTTGGACTGTGGGAGGAAACCGGAGCAGAGACGGGGAGAACATGCAAACTCCATGCAGGGAGGACCCAGGAAGCGAATCCAGGTCTCCTTACTACGAGGCAGCAGCACTACCACTGCGCCACCGTGCCGCCCTGGAGAAGAATTAAATGACAGGAAATGTAAGAAATGCAGTTTTTCCTTTCTGACAAGCAAAAGGCAGTGCTAAGAGATTGCTTAGAAATATAATACTGGTACAACAAAGAATAAAACCTTGTGTAATTTAAAGATTCAGGTAAACACACTTGCATGGGTGTAGAGATTCAAATTCAGAAATGTACTATGCTCTTAAAGTAGTTATGTTCTACTTCTTATTGCAGTAGGTTCTGGTTACTTGAACATTTTAGAGACTTGTAGTCGAGTGCCAACACTAAATTAAATGTGTATGAGAGGCTCATAACACATGGCATTCCTTCTATGGCTGTTTTCTGCTTTCAGCCCATAGCTACTAGAAAAGGCTTTGGCTCCTCAAACGTGTGCACCAGAGAAAATATGCTGCATTCCATTTGACGAGGGAAGTCAAGTCAGAATTTATAACTGGAATGCCCCTCTTAAGTTGGATTTCCAACTTGCAAACTTGAGGCTGGTCAATCAAGTCCGAATTTGTCCAATTTCAGTTAATGATATCAATCCAAACTGACAATGTACACTTCAAAATTTAGAGGAATAGTGTATTATAATACTGTTTATTAGCACTTCTGTCTATTTGTGTCTCATTAAATCAGTTGTAAACACATAGTACTGTCCAATTCTTGTTCTGTGAACATGTTGCTATTATGTTTAGATATGCGAAATACCACGTAATGCATTGTCATTAAGTGCTATTTACTCCAGTGGAACAAGCACAACAAAGATTTTCCTAGATGAGTCTATATTGGTTTTCTGAATGTTTTACTGGAACACGGTCAACACGCGTGTGATCTCATTCTCAGCTTTGACATCCAATTTCCGATGTAAATGGAACACAGAAAAAGTTAAAAAAAAAAAACAAAAAACGAGTACATCCCAGGATTTAAGTTTTCAATAAGATGAAAGGAAAAAATATTCACATATTATTATCTGGCTGGGATTGGCTCCGGCAGACCCCCGTGACCCTGTGTTCGGATTCAGCGGGTTGGAAAATGGATGGATATTATTATCTAAAGAGCTGTGGATGTATTTGAGTTCTGCAACAGTATGGATAAATCTGAATATGTCTCAAATAAAATAGTTCACGATTCATACACAATATGTTCTTTTTGTGATAAATTGGAATAGGTATAAAAAAACATGTAGTACTATATTTATTTGAGACATGTATTTGAATTTGTAGGTGACCTACAGAATTTGTTTCACTGTAATTCATACATTTTTATATCTACTTTAATGTCAGGAGTTTGAGTACTTGAAGAAATTTTCGCACTCACTTGGTTATTTATTTATCTAGTATTTTACTGGTTTTTATTTATTGTTCTATATTGATCATATCATCTGGCATGCTACATGTTAAATGTCATTGTGCTATAAGCATTATAATATACAGTACATGTAACATCACATGCACCATATTGTATGAAACCTAACTGTGCTTATTTTTGGGTTTTGTTACAGCTGAGAAAGTTTCTTTTGGTTTAATAAACATGTTTTAGTTTTCAAAAAAAAAAAAACATTAAAATATTTTAGCTTCAGTTAGTTGCAAAGCTGACCACGACTCGACGTAGAATTTGAAGCTCTCATGGTTTGATATTTTGTGCATTTTGTTTGTTTGTTTTGTTTTATGACTTTGTCTTATTTGACCTTCTGGTAACTAACTCTGTTTGGCATTTTGATCAATGTGTTGCCTGTCATAAGAGTAGTCAGCCTGCTATAACATAAGCTAGTAAGTCATAAACGAAAAGAAAAAGATTTTAAGGCCAACTAAAGAGTATCATTAAAACAAATTCTAGGTGGTTATCACTTAATAAAGTATCTATCTATCTATCTATCTATCTATCTATCTATCTATCTATCTATCTATCTATCTATCTATCTATCAAGTAATATACTTAATTAAAATTAAAACTTAATGTAAAGACAGAATTATAGTAAGTACATTAGAAGAACTAGGAAGCTGAACATAATACTTTTTAAAAAGTGCATATTAAATTAACCACAATTAGATTTATTGGAGGTCACTGTAAATATGGAAACATCTTAAATACTAGCAGTACATGTACAGTTCTTTCATATTGGCAAGCATGAGTGTTTAGAGTATATCTTCAGGGAAATGAAAATGTAAGCAATACCACCTCCATTTCACCCACATTTCACAGGGACACCAGCCGAATGACAAGTGACCACACTTACTCTGTTGAGGCTCTGCCCCTTCCAGGGGGTTACCATAAGGACCAATGAAAAATACTATGTGGGTATTCATTAAGGACCCACAATTAAGACATTCGGAAGTACTACTCTCTTTTATTATGTGCAACAGCCATATTTTTTCACCCTTGTGCATTTTCCTTTACATCTTTTTCTCATTCCACCAATTAAATGGGATTACTGTGGTTGCACCCCAACTCTTCATTTTGACTAATTTCCATTTACCTTTTGAAAGAATTACTGGCCTGCGCCATGGAATTTTAGACCAGTTACCTTAGTCTATATCACATATTAACAGACCAAGTGAAAAAACAATCAAACTTCTTGAGTTAAGTTGGTATTAAATTTACTTTGTGCTCAGCCATATTAGGTTGGCAAACTTCCGTCACTAGATACAGATAGTTAAGTGCAATCTTAATATAGATAATTTCATGTGCTGGCATATAAGTTATCCCATTCTCAATGTATGAAAACTGAGTGAAAGTGGATTAAACACCGACCTTGTAAAAGTGATTAATTGTTTGATTTCATATATACATTTCAAATGGTAGATACAAAGAAAATCTCCTTGGCAAATCTTAGAAAATAGCCTGTGATAATAGCCAAAAATATAAATTTGGCTATTATCCCAAAATATGCACTTCTGCGTGCTTGGAGTATATCCCAGCAGGCAAAAAATGGATAATCAGTTGGACTGCTATGCAAATTAACTTTCTGCTTTTAGTGCTGCCAGTGGAAAGCTATAAAAACCCGGCTGTCACCTCGCAGTCACAGTCATCCATAGTGATTGAAAAGCAGTCCTTTGTGCAATGACAACCTAAAATCCGCAAGAAATGTGTTTTCTCTCATCTGTATACAATTTAAACCAAACGTTAGACCTAAATGATATACCTTCAATCTTAAAAAATAAAATAAAATGACAGTGTAGTTAGTCGTCAATGTAAAGATGGTGCTTCTTTGATAAACTATTGTTCTCCCAGGGGTCATCTCAATTACTTTAGGAAGCACAGAAGAGAGAACATAAATCACTTTATGATTATACATTTGAGGGTTGAATATTTGAGCTATCGCCTTGCTAATTTGCAGTTTATAACCTGTGAGGAACTTTGGAAATTAACACCGAGCACTATGTCAGGTGAGAAAACTGGACATGCTTGCCATATAGCTTTAGGCAAATGAATAAATTAGGCAATCAGCAACAGAAGAGACTGAATAAGACTAATAACTATAAGAAGGAGAGTGAGAAAGAGTCACGAGCTAGAAGGCACAGAACCCAACAGACTAGAATGATTAAAAGCGGAAACAACTTACAATAGAAAACATCTCTTGTCTGTCTCAGACAGAACAGAATTCACCTGAAAGAAGCTGATGTGAATATGTTATTATAGCAGAGAAGCCCTTTCTAAATCAAATAAATATTGGACCTATGTTTAAAAGTCATTTGATCAACAATTGTTTCTTCAAAAATAATTTCATATGTAGGTTTTATTGTTTTGCCATTGCATCAAAAAGACCATAGAAGACTTCCAATAAGTTTGACAACAATATTTTGACTTGGACAGCTATTCAACTGTTTAAGAAAGACAGTGACTGTGAAATCAAACCAGTTATTAAGATGTCAGTAGCACTTATTCCTAAGTCTTTAGGCACACAATAGTATGAATATGGTCCTGCCTTATTTATAAAGGTCCAAAACATTACTGAATTAGCGTAGAAAGAACACACATCTGCATAATGTAATCCTCTCCATACTTACCTAGAATGTAAATTACTACACAATCATAATTTGACTTTGAAAGCATCATTTTCATAAAACTGAAAAGTACTGCTTGTAATAAAATTGGGTTTGTTTATAAAGGATTAAGAGTGAAACAGCTGAAAGGCAGTTCAAACAGAAATATATAAATATGTACACCAGGCAACAATGGTGTGAAATCAGATGTATTTCATCCTGCAACAAATGGGATTGAAAATGACAGTCTTGGGTTTATTATTGAATATTTACTTCTTTGAATTCTGCATCTTTTCTTGCCAAAGTTCAATAAACATTTGGTCACACATTAAAAAAATAAACTGAATACACATCTGTCATACTTATTGCAATTCCTTTTTGCTATATTTTGTTATGAAGCTCAAAGCTATATAAAAATAGCTGATACAAAACATATCTGAAAAATGCTTTTTTTTCTTCATATGCAGTGAATGGTACTATTTTGCTTTTATTTAATGTTATAATTAAATTAGTATTTCTGTGTAAATAATGTCATGTAATATTGTAGATAAATGTATGAATCTTTTCTAAATGGACAGTGCTTTGAGTACTGAGAAAAGCGCTATATAAATGTAATGAATTATTATTATTATTATTATTATTATTATTATCTCTTTGGTTATTTAATTACAAAGCTGATTTATCTGGTAATTATTTACCTCCAATTTCTCTTTCTTAAAAGTTCAGTTTCCATTCATTTGGTAATTTTGACCAACTTCTCAAAACTTTAAAGAGATTTTCAGGGATGTCCGGGTGTATTTCTATTTTTTGAAGCCAGCTTAAATTTTTTTACATATGTTTCATTCCTGAGCCTTCATTGTTCAAACACAGTGACATTCATTCAACTTTGTGTAAGATGGAGTTTACCTTCATAACTGTGACCTATGAAACACATATTTTGTAGTACAGAATGTGTTTTTATAATTTAAATAATTTGAAAAAAAATTTGGTAATGCAATTTAATGCCTTTAATGACCTCTTGGGCACAGCCATCAGCAGTGTTTCTGTTTGCAGAGAGAGTGTCGGCCTTGTCGAGAGGTGTTCTTACCTTGGCAGTGACATTCATGTCTCTGGTGACTCTTCCTGTGAAGTCAGTAGACACATTGGGAGAGCATGGGGGGTCATGAGGTCACTGGAAAGGGGTGTGTGGCGCTCCTGATATCTATGTAAAAGGACGAAGGTCCAAGTCCTTAGAGTCCTGGTGCTTCCTGTCTTGCTATATGGTTGTGAGACATGGACGCTATCCAGTGACCTGAGATGAAGACTGGACTCCTTTGGTACTGTGTCTCTCCGGAAAATCCTTGGGTACCGTTGGTTTGACTTTGTGTCGAATGAGCGGTTGCTCATGGAGTCCCGAATGAGGCACATTACCTGCATTGTATGGGAGCCTCAGTTACGGCACCACGGCCATGTGGCACATTTCCCCGAGTGTGATCCAGCTCGTAGGATCCTCATTGTTGGGGACCCAAGTGGCTGGACCAGGCCAAGGGGTCGCCCACGTAACACCTGGTTGCGGCAGATAGAGGGTCATTTCCGGAGGGTGGGACTGGAACGGATGTAGAAAAAATAGTCGCCAGTCAGCTTCAGACACACCTTACGCATTACAATTTATTTGAGAAATTCCAGTCTGGTTTTCGCACTGGTCATAGTACAGGAACGGCACTAACACGGGTTGTAAACGACATTCTGATATCCTCTGATGAAGGAAACTCCACTGTAATTATATTGTTATATTTTCCCCTCCTCGAACCGCCACCTTACCGTGGTGGAGGGGTTTGCGTGTCCCAGTGATCCTAGGAGCTCTGTTGTCCGGGGCTTTATGCCCCTGGTAGGGCCACCCAAGGCAAACTGGTCCTAGGTGAGGGATGAGACAAAGAGTGGTTATACAAACCTCCTATGACGAATAAAAAATTTGGACGGCATTTTCCCTCGCCCGGACGCGGGTCACCGGGGCCCACCTCTGGAGCCAGGCCTGGAGGTGGGGCTCGATGGCGAGAGCCTGGTGGCCGGGCTTGCACCCATGGGGCTCGGCCGGGCACAGCCCGAAGAGGTAACGTGGGTCCCCCTTCCCATGGGCTCACCACCTATGGGAGGGGCCAAGGAGGTCAGGTGCAGTGTGAGTTGGGTGGTGGCCGAAGGCGGGGACCTTGGCAGTCTGATCCTCGGCTACAGAAGCTGGCTCTTGGGACGTGGAATGTCACCTCTCTGAAGGGGAAGGAGCCTGAGCTAGTGCACGAGGTTGAGAGGTTCCGGCTAGATATAGTTGGGCTCACCTCGACGCACGGCTTGGACTCTGGAACCAATCTCTTTGAGAGGGGCTGGACTCTCTACCACTCTGGAGTTGCCCCCGGTGAGAGGCGCCGAGTGGGTGTGGATATACTTATTGCCCCCCGACTTGGAGCCTGTTCATTGGGGTTATTCCCCGGTAGACGAGAGGGTAGCCTCCCTCCACCTTCGGGTGGGGGGACAGGTCCTAACTGTTGTTTGTGCGTATGCGCCCAACAGCAGTTCGGAGTACCCACCCTTTTTGGAGTCCCTGGAGGGTGTGCTAGAGGGCATACCATCTGGGGACTCCCTCGTACTGCTGGGGGACTTCAATGCTCACGTGGGCAATGACAGTGAGACCTGGAAGGGCGTGATTGGGAGGAATGGCCCGCCCGATCTGAACCCGAGTGGTGTTTTGCTATTGGACTTCTGTGCTCGGCATGGATTGTCCATAACGAACACCATGTTCAAGCATAGGGGTGTTCATATGTGCACTTGGCACCAGGACACCCTAGGCCTCAGTTCGATGATCGACTTTGTGGTTGTGTCGTCGGACTTGCGGCCACATGTCTTGGACACTCGGGTGCAGAGAGGGGCGGAGCTGTCAACTGATCACCACCTGGTGGTGAGTTGGCTTCGATGGTGGGGGAGGATGCCGGTCAGGCCTGGTAGGCCCAAACGTGTTGTGAGGGTCTGCTGGGAACGTCTGGCAGAGCCCCCTGTCAGAAGTAGCTTCAACTCCCACCTCCGGCAAAACTTTGACCATGTCCCGAGGGAGGTGGGGGACATTGAGTCTGAATGGGCCATGTTCCGTGCCTCTATTGTTGAGGCGGCTGACCGGAGCTGTGGCCGTAAGGTGGTCGGTGCCTGTCGTGGCGGCAATCCCCAAACCCATTGGTGGACACCAGCGGTGAGGGATGCCGTCAAGCTGAAGAAGGAGTACTACCAGTCCCTTTTGTCCTGTGGGACTCTGGAGGCAGCTAATAGGTACCGGCAGGCCAAGCAGAATGCAGCTTCGGTGGTTGCTGAGGCTAAAACTCGGGCATGGGAGGAGTTTGGGGAGGCCATGGAGAATGACTTTCGGACGGCTTCGAGGAGATTCTGGTCCACCGTCCGGCGTCTCAGGAGCAGTGCAGTGTCAACACTGTATATGGTGGGGATGGTGCGCTGCTGACCTCGACTCGGGACGTTGTGGGTCGGTGGGGGGAGTACTTCGAAGACCTCCTCAATCCCAATAACATGCCTTCCAATGAGGAAGCAGAGCCTGGGGACTCGGAGGTGGGCTCCCCCATCTCTGGGACTGAGGTCACCGAGGTGGTCAAAAAACTCCTTGGTGGCAGGGCCCCGGGGGTGGATGAGATACGCCCGGAGTTCCTAAAGGCTCTGGATGTTATAGGGCTGTCTTGGTGGACACGTCTCTACAACATCGCATGGACATCAGGGACAGTGCCTCTGGATTGGCAGACCGGGGTGGTGGTCCCCCTCTTTAAGAAGGGGGACCGGGGGGTGTGTTCCAACTACAGAGGGATCACACTCCTCAGCCTCCCTGGAAAAATTCTATTCAGGGGTTCTGGAGAGGAGGGTCCGTCGGATAGTCAAACCTCGGATTCAGGAGGAACAGTGTGGTTTTCGTCCTGGTCGCGGAACAGTGGACCAGCTCTACACCCTTAACTGAGTCCTGGAGGGTGCATGGGAGTTCGCCCAACCAGTCTACATGTGTTTTGTGGACTTGGAAAAGGCGTTCGACCGTGTTCCTCGGGGAATCCTGTGGGGAGTGCTCCGGGAGTATGGAGTACCGGACCCCCTGATAAGGGCGGTTCGGTCCCTGTACAACCGGTGTCAGAGCTTGGTCCGCATTGCCGGCAGTAAGTCGAACCCGTTTCCAGTGAGAGTTGGTCTCCACCAGGGCTGCCCTTTGTCACCGATTCTGTTCATAACTTTTATGGACAGAATTTCTAGGCGCAGCCAGGGTGTTGAGGGGGTCCGGTTTAGTGGACTCAGGATTGGGTCACTGCTTTTTGCAGATGATGTTGTCCTGTTTGCTTCATCAGGCCGTGATCTTCAGCTCTCTCTGGATCGGTTCGCAGCTGAGTGTGAAGCGGCTGGGATGGGAATCAGCACCTCCAAATCCGAGACCATGGTCCTCAGCCGGAAAAGGGTGGAGTGCTCTCTCAGGGTTGGGAGCAAGATCCTGCCTCAAGTGGAGGAGTTCAAGTATCTTGGGGTCTTGTTCACGAGTGAGGGAAGAATGGCGCGTGAGATCGACAGGCGGATCGGTGTGGCGTCCGCAGTGATGCGGGCTCTGCATCGGTCTGTCGTGGTGAAAAAGGAGCTGAGCCATAAGGCAAAGCTCTCAATTTACCGGTCGATCTATGTTCCTACCCTCACCTATGGTCATGAGCTATGGGTAGTGACCGAAAGAACGAGATCGCGAATACAAGCGGCTGAAATGAGTTTCCTCCGCAGGGTGTCTGGGCTCTCCCTTAAAGATAGGGTGAGAAGCTCAGTCATCCGGGAGGGGCTCAGAGTAGAGCCGCTGCTCCTCCGCATCGAGAGGAGTCAAATGAGGTGGCTCGGGCATCTGATAAGGATGCCTCTTGGACGCCTCCCTGGTGAGGTGTTCCGGGCACGTCCAACCGGGAGGAGGCCCCGGGGAAGACCCAGGACACGTTGGAGGGACTATGCCTCCCGGCTGGCCTGGGAACGCCTCGGGATTTTCCCGGAAGAGCTAGAAGAAGTGGCCAGGGAGAGGGAAGTCTGGGCATCTGTGCTCAAGCTACTACCCCCGCGACCCGACGTCGGATAAGCGTAAGAGAATGGATGGATGGATGGATGGATGGATGGACTTAAGTGCAGCGTTTGACACCATCGACCATTCTATTTTACTGCACAGGCTAGAAAATGATGTTGGGCTTACAGGCACCGTTCTCGCTTGGTTTAGTTCTTACTTATCAAATCGATTCCAATATGTACAGAAATGTGCTGACAGTACTCCATCATTATACACAGAAGTTCAATATGGTGTCCCGCAGGGCTCAGTACTGGGACCTTTACTGTTTTCACTTTACATGCTTCCACTGGGAAGCTCTCATTAGGAAACATAATGTTAATTTTCACTCATATGCAGATGACACCCAGTTATACCTTTCATTTAAATCAAATGAAGTTTCTCCAATGTTGTCTTTAATTAGTTGTGTTAGCGAATTAAAGCAGTGGATGAATGAGAACTACTTGTCTATAAATAAAGATAAAACAGAGATGTTAATTGTAGGAGGGAATGATACTGATCACAACAATATTTTGTCATCATTTAACTCAGTTGGAATCCCAGTCAATTTTACTGAATCAGCCCGCAATCTAGGAGTTATCTTTGACTCTAGCATGTCATTTAAAGCGCATATTACAAAGTTGTCCAAAACATGTTTCTTCCATCTTAAAAATGTTAGGAAATTAAGGTGCTTTTTAAATAAACAGGATTCTGAGAAACTAACTCATGCATTTATCTCTAGTAGGATTAACTACTGCAATGCGGTGTTCACTGGATGTTCAAACTGTTCTTTATACAGCCTCCAGTTAATCCAAAATGCGGCTGCAAGAATTATTACAAGAACAAGAAAATACGAACACATAACTCCAGTTCTTAAATCCTTACACTGGCTTCCGATTAAGTTTAGGGCAGATTTCAAAATCCTTCTTTTAACATATAAAGCATTAAATGGTCGAGGTCCGGCTTACTTGTCTGAACTTATCATGACTTACAAACCTGAGCGCACATTAAGATCTCAAGATGCCAGTCTGCTTATGATTCCAAGGATTAATAAAATAACAGTGGGAGGTCGAGCTTTTAGTTACAGGGCCCCTAAACTGTGGAATGGTCTGCCTGCTACTATAAGAGATGCCCCTTCCATCTCAGCTTTTAAATCCCGGCTGAAGACTCACTACTTCAGTTTAGCATATCCTGATTAGAGCTGCTGATTAACTGTACAGACTGCATCTCTGTTGTTAGTCATTAGCACTTAAACATAAGTAACATGACAGTTATAACTGTATACTAACCTTCACTTATTCTGTTTTTCTTCTCGGTACTCAAATGTGGCACTTGGTGCCATGGCCCACCTGCCAAGTTGTTTTGCCTGCCTAAGAAAAAGTCATCCCAGATGGAGGATCGCAGGAATCGTGGGAAAGAGGGGTCCTTTCATCGGATTGGCTGGCCCAGCACTGTTTCAGCCATGGAATGGCCAAATGGGGGAGGCAGCTTGAAGGATGAGGTCTCCAGGACTCTACACAAATCCAAATCTTATTATGGGATATATCATCTTCTGTTAAATTCTGCTCTGTACTTCTAAAATTTATATTTTTTTTATTTCTTACTATATTGAGGAATTGTTCTGTTCTGTGTACTGCATTGTATTGTATTGACCCCCTTCTTTTGACACCCACTGCACGCCCAACCTACCTGGAAAGGAGTCTCTCTTTGAACTGCCTCTCCCAAGGTTTCTTCCATTTTTTCCCTACTAGGGTTTTTTTGGGAGTTTTTCCTTGTCTTCTTAGAGAGTCAAGGCTGGGGGGCTGTCAAGAGGCAGGGCCTGTTAAAGCCCATTGCGGCACTTCCTGTGTGATTTTGGGCTATACAAAAATAAACTGTATTGTATTGTATTGTATGTCTGCCTGGAGGGCTGCCAACTGGGATCCCGAGTTGTTTTGTCATGTAGTGTGTGCGGCAGCACGCTGTATCAGTGCATGTTCCCTAACTTGGCTTGACTTGAATGCAACATCACTGGCAATCTACCAGTTGCAGCCAGTCTAATTCTGTACACGTGCTTCATAGCTGAGGTTCTAAGGGCATTTCTTGCCACAATCACGGTATAACGTGTAGAACTAACACCTGCTGGCATGAGTTGCCTGAAGTGTCAGCCTGTGGAACACCACCAAACAATCATAAAAATGCTCTACAACAGAATATAATAATATTAAATCAATTAAATAAAATAGCATTAATACTAATAACACCATAATAAATAAGGGATAGATACAGGATAATGGGAATCTAAACTTGCACCTATCTAGTAGTCATATTCTTATAAACCAATATGTGCCTGAGTCAACATATTATCAATCCCAGTGTACAATTAACTAATGCTTGTGACAAATGCCAAGCTTTACCCAATGTAATGTTTACAAATCATAATACAGGGTTCTTACAAATAACATCTCTGTTGCCCCAGAGTGAAGTGTCCCAATATACCCATCACTGCCCATAAATTATAAAGATTACTAAGGTCATCAGCACCAAATCCATCCTAGACTCACGGCTACTATACACCATTGTACTGGAAGACAACTGTATAAAAAATGTCTATGTCTGGGTGCTGGATCCCATGATATCTCCTATGTAAGGTGGAGCAGTTCCAAATCTGCATTTCAGATGTCTAACTCAAAAAGGGGAGAAAATATTGTTGCTGTGGGAGAATAAACTGTCAGATGTGTTTCAAAACTGTCCTGGCCCCTTTCTTAAGGATCATACAATCCAAAATAGTCCGGACATATGACTTGGTAAATGGAAAAATTCCCTTGCGTGTAGCTGCTGAGATAATGTCTTTAAAGACTAAAAGTTCATAACTGAATGTTTTATTCTTAAAAAACTGAATGGATTATCGCTCAAAATGGGTGATTTATGTACTGTTTTGCCCCTGACACTCTATTTTGTGGGCAAGAGCTTAAGGGCTGTTTGTGTAAGAACCAATGAGCACAAAAACGTGATCAGAATCAGCCAGGAATCAGTTGGTTCCCAGAAATGTTGCAGCATTTTATTGCGGACTTCAAACTTATATTATTGGAAGAAGTCAATCCACATCTTCATGACGAAAACTTTGATAACGTGCTTCTATGCAGGGAAGCCTTCTGGATTTTGTTTTTAAATACCATAGTGCTAGTTGGTTTCAACAATCACATGATCTTCAGTGTTTTATTTCAAATTTAGTAATTTTAGCAGAGCTTACTTGTGCACCATAATGGCTACTAGACATAAATTGGAAGTGAGCTATTTTTTTTTTTTTGAAATTAAGAATTCTGCAAATTTTTAAGTGACAGCAGATACTGAACAAATGATGCATTTGTGCACTGGATTAGAGTTCATGCAAGCTTAAATATGTTTCATGTCATACTTCTATATTTCATGGTAATATAATAAAGATGGAAGCACTGTGCTGCATAGAAAATCAATGTGTTTACAATGATGATGCATGAACAGGTCAATCTTATATAGATTGATGTCCATAAATTCTAAATTCTAGAATGACTAAGCAATGTATTAGACTTCCACTATATTTTTATGTGACAGTCCATTTTGTTTAAGGATAATGCGTAAACAGGAATGCATGTCTCGTAGTGACCCTCTTCCCCAGAATAACACCAAAGAGGGCAAGATATACAAAAGTAAGGTATTTCATTAATTAAATAGTGAAAAAACAAAGGAGGGATAAACATTTGGAAGTACAATAGTTGGCAATCTCTTTAACCTTTCTGGTCCCACCTCATGGCTGATTCATTTAGCCACATCATAATATTACAAAAAAACATTTCCTCCTCCTCTCAGATTTCTCTCACACTCCTAAGGCTTCTTGTCTTTCCACCATATCAGTGTTCTCCTCAGCTCTGCAGTCAGTGGACTTCTGGCTTCTAATGAGTTTAACCCTACTGTCTTGGTTATTTTCAGGCATGGACAGAATTACGTTGCAGCTCAAGAACTGATCTATGAATATTTACAAAAAGGCCTGCCAGCCAAGCCACAACACTCCATAAGACATCCATAGCCCTCAAAGTGACAGTCATTTTTTGGACTCCCTCGATTAACAGAGCTACACTGCCATACTCCTTCAACTAATGGAGTATTTACTGTTGGAGGGAAATAAGTCGCTTATGGTCATTATTTTTGGACCCCACTATTAAAAAAGCAAAATGGTCTCACGCTTTACTCTGAGGCATATGCCCCTCTATTGACTAGAGTTCACTTTGACAGCCCTCTCTGTCCTTAAACTCTATCTTTCTCTTTCCTATGGCCTTGGTGATCACATTTGCTCTCCACGTTATCTTTTCTTGCCTTCAGTCCCCATGTATACCATCAACTAATTCATTTTTTTCTAACACATTTAGCACTCAGGAAAATAAAAAGTTGTATCATACCAATACCCTATTTTTATTAGATTGATTTATAAATGCAACCACACAGATCTCTCATAGGTTGTAATGACTGATGTAATGAGGCAATATAGCAATGTCAATTACTGCTGTGAGCCAGTTTTTCTCTTTTACTTTGTTTCACATTAAAAAGCTTACCCTACTGCTATTTATGCTATCCACCTCTTAAATAATAAAGCTGGTTTCTGTCTTTGTTCTAACCAATCTTTTCTAACTAACTTTTTTTTCCTGTCTGATCTGAACCTGCACAGCTTTTGCATATTTTTTGCTTACTGTTGCTCTCTTCACAGTTGCGATCAGCTGTTAAAGCAAGAAAGAGAAACAGCTTGGTGCCGTGAACACCTCCCTTTATAACAATGTCTTGTTACTCTTTGCACTAAACAGTGAGTTTTCTCACAAATGAAGATTTTCTATTTTTAGCCTCATCAGTTAAAGCATCCTGTCTTTTTGCTCCCCATATTGGCCTGCACATTACAAAATTTCTAAAACCTCACTTATTAGTCTAAAGTAGCACAAAAGCAGCACAGTATGAACTAGGCTATGGTTAAAGATAAGAGGCAATGTAAATGGCACTGTGATGGAAAATAATTGTAATTTTACAAATATAGATAGTGTGGCAGACTACTTATAGGTGTGAAAGACAAAAGACAAAGACAGTGGTTTGGGGTTTCACCCCATATATTAATAATTGTGTCTCAAAATGATGTGGTGAGTGCAGAGTAGTCTCAAATGACTGAGTCCAAGATGGGAATGACAAGGGAAGGCAAATGGCTGGCTGTATAGGCAGTGGGAAGGAAGAGGAGGGTCCAATGGGGAACAGGTGGAAGTGAGGTCAATAAGAGAGTGTGGTCTGGAGATGGAAGTGGATCCTGGTTGAGGTTTAAGTGATCTGCAGAGGAGAGAGAAAAGACATTAGTGCACTTCATCAACCCCTGGCCCAGCGTTTTCACCCTTAGTTAAACCCATTTACTACCTCCCATATGCACATGTGTAACAAGAGATGAATTATTAACTGCAAGGTAGGCTTAAACTCCACAACTAATTGACTGTATCATCCTGACCAAGTCAGTCATCCCTGCAACTGTAAAAGGTGCATTAAACATTTGAGTAAATCAATTTATAAAATTGGGCGGCACGGTGGCGCAGTGGTAGCGCTGCTGCCTCGCAGTTAGGAGACCCGGGTTCGCTTCCCGGGTCCTCCCTGCGTGGAGTTTGCATGTTCTTTCCGTGTCTGCGTGGGTTTCCTCCCACAGTCCAAAGACATGCAGGTTAGGTGGATTGGTGATTCTAAATTGGCCCTAGTGTGTGCTGGGTGTGTGCTTGGTGTTTGTGTGTGTCCTGCGGTGGGTTGGCACCCTGCCCAGGATTGTTTCCTGCCCTGTGTTAGCTGGGATTGACTCCAGCAAACCCCCGTGACCCTGTGTTCGGATTCAGCGGGTTGGAAAATGGATGGATGGATGGAATTTATAAAATTACTGACCTCCCCTTATACATTTGTAAAGACCATTAACATTGAAGAACATAAGATCTTCTAATTGCATGACTATATTACTTATCAATTTTGGTAGTACTTGTTCAAAATAGTCTAGTTGCTGTTTTGTTTTCTTCCTTATCTCCCTAAAGTCAGTCTGGTCTATAAATATTAACTAGTGACATGAAACCCTTAAACTTTTCTAGAGCACAAATATTTTTTGTTGTCTCTAGATATTTATCACTTATATGGTACCAATAACACAATTGTGCATCAAATTAAGCAGCTATCATAATACTGAGAAGTCTCTTGTGACCACAAAAATGTTAATCTGACCTAATGAATATCTTTCTATTTTGCCTGTTCTAGAGAAAAAACAGTTTATGATGAAGAGACCAGAAAATGAAATCTCTTTTTATCTCATTAATTCCCTTTTATAATTTTAAATGTGATTTGGCCAAATAATATTTTCTTACTATCTAACCTTCAGTTTAGAGCTCATAAATCAGATTTCTTCTAAACAGTATATGTGTATACTCTGCCCCATAGTCCATGGGTAGTAGCTTATATTGTACTGTACTTGAATGATAATCCACACAAATAATAGTGTGGGTAATACATATAATTGTTTTAAGCAGTTCTTTTTTTGTACATTATATTAAAATGATTTTTATATATTTGTAATAAATTTAGTCTCTCTCATTAATATGTCTCTTTTGCATAAGTGCCTATAATTTCATCTTGACTACAAGTTTAAATATGTTATAAATAAATACATGTGTTTTATGTTCAGAGAAGTATTCTTAATTTTCAGCATAATACAATAGACCTTGCGTCAAGTCAGCAAAGCTATGAACAGCATATTACCAATCTGGGCATTAATCAATGACAAATTGCATAAAGAGGGGACAACAGAAGACTTTGTTCATGTTACAAATTATAGTATGTTGATATTTTATTATATTGATATTTTAATTAACTTGGATCTGCAATTAAGCTTGAAATGTGGTGGAAGGGAAATGCTACTTTTTTCCTCCTAATTGCATCTGCCAACAGAAGCTTGCCAACATTATGTTTGTTTGCATCTGTGCCTAGACAACAAGACTGATGATACTCCTAACACTGGAAAAATTGCTAAACTGGAAGCAGTAGAAGACTACAAATAAGTCTTGCATGCCAGTCTTGAAGTGTTTTGTTTTTGCACACATAAACATTACAGGTAACTTGTATAATGAATCACTATAAAGTTTACATTACAGCCTCTTGATGCTTCTTAAAAAGCCTTGTCCCAAATATACACGTACCTATTTTCCTCCCTAAATACTGCTCTTCATGAGTGTGGTGTTGATGTCATTCAGGATATGACTAAATTCTGTATGACATGGGGAAGAAGTGAAGATGTCTGCATTTATTGTGTACAATAAAACAGAAAGCAGAAATCTCAAATCTGTGCGCTCTGTCATTTACTTAATCTGACTAATGCAAGATGAACTTTACAAACCTGTTATAATACAAACATTTATAATGAAATTTGTATGCCCTTCATAGGCAGCTGTTTTATTACCTCATTTCCAAAATGATTAATTTATTTCTAAAGTGGAACCAATTAGGAGATTAATATTAAATTTTATAACACAATAATAATATCCACTCATAATATTACATCACAAAAAGTCATGGAATACAAAACATAGAGAAAGGAAGGACTCACTTAATTTGGCAATGGAAGCATGTATTTAGATAAACCAAATGTAAAGAGTGATATTACAAAACTACAGTGCTATGTGATTAGAAAACATATATTCTCTGTTATTTTACACTACTTTAATAACTTTGCTTGTGATTATATTCCAGTGTCAAAAGGAAATACACATTAACAATATTAGCACATGTTAAATTGTCTACAAAAAATAAAAACTATTTTCTTTGGACTCTTTATCTAATACGTAATAACTAAGTTGTTTTCTGAGAACACAAACCCTTCATCCACTTGCCATATTTTCACAAAATGGTGGCTTAAGTCAGATGGAGATGTCTAATACTTAAAGCTTGGATAAAGACTGTATGCTCAAAGAGCACCTCAGAACTATTAGATAATCCATATCTGTATACCAGTTATAAGGATATTTAGTATGCAGAGCTCTAAGGTTTATACAAATTACTCTGAGTTAGCAGTGAAAAGCATAATACGAATAGAGAATGAATGATACACTGAAAAGCTCAGCAATAGACTTTTCAGCATTTTTTCCTTTTCCATCATCATCTGTCATAGGTTTACAAACAGGGGGTTATAGCCAGGCATGTTTCCAACAGTTTTTGAGTTGCATTAATCTGTCCTCTTCATTGATGCAAAACATTTGCCAGGACTCCATGAACATATTAATTTAGTGCCTTCTAAAATTTAATTAAGACTTATTTTTGTGGAATGAATTCCTGGGAGGTACATTTATTTCTTTATTAAATAAAATCAGTATAAATTGACAGACATAAATTTATCAAAACTCATAATGCTATCTTTAGCTCAAAGGGTTTTCATATAGCTGCGGTGGGCTGGTGCCCTGCCCAGGATTTGTTTCCTGCCTTGCACTCTGTGTTGGCTGGGATTGGCTCCAGCAGACCCCCGTGACCCTGTAGTTAGGATATAGTGGATGGATGGATGGATGGTTTTCATATATTTTGCCCTATTTTCTTTTACATTGTCCAAATTCTCTGTTTATGCAAGTATTAACAATTGACAATACAGGCCCAAAAACATAATATTTAGGGTTGAATTAAATTTTATCACCAAAATATACATCCCAAGTCTCAAAATAAGCACACATCGTAGAACAAATAGCTAACTGTGTTCTTGTCACTACAACTGAAACAAGGATGGGCACATTCTAACCCGGCCACTAACGTGGCCCCATTACTGCTTGTTTGCTGTGTCTGTGTTTATTGACGTGGTAGATTCCTTTAGAATAAATACCCTGACTGTTCCTGTTTTGATTGGAATAAAGTTGGTTTTCTTGATGCCTCACAACATATAGATAAATCATTTTTCTTGACATATATTCATTTACACCAGTTCATATAAAACTGATTTACTGTTGAAATGGGGGAAAATGTTTACTCGTAGACTTTCTTCGTCAAGCCAATTACGCTTGGCATCGGTTAGTTGGTAAGAAAATAAAGACACAAAAGGAAAAGAAAAAAATAAAAAGTGAGAGAGGGGTGCAAGGAGGACACATGCTGGTCTGGAGAGGGGGCATGTGGGTAATTTTTTTTTTCTTGAGTTGGGTGTGAATATAAAAGAACGAGAATAATAATAGTAAAAACAAAAAGTGATTAAGAAAAAAAGACGACAGATGGAGGACTTCAAAAGAACATTCGAGTTTTTGAATGGTTCGGTGAACTGACTTAAAGAGAGATTGGGGATTTGCCAACGTGGTCACAAGCTAACGGGAACCTGGAAGAAGTGTCAGTTGGCATGTTCCACAAGAGTCAAGAAAGAAAAGAAGAGATTCTTAAACAGACCATAAATATTAAAACGTTTAAAGCACTACAAGGAATCATGCATCTTTATTTTCTTGGTCTAGACACAGCTTGCTGGCAACAGTAAAGCTGTAAGTAAAGTTATTTTTTTCTTTGTCATCATTTCTTCTGAGCTTTAATGCATAGCAATGTTAGGTAGCTACCACAAACTTTAAAGACTGTAGTTACTTTACTATTATAAAATGACAAAATGTATGCTGCCCAGTAATAAAACTGAAAATTAGGTAAAGCCATGCCACCTTCTGCCTGAGGTCTTTGTAGGGTCGCTCTTCGGATATGTGGGTGTTTTGAGTTCCAAATGAATGAGGTTATTATTGAATCTAACTGTTTAAAAAACGATTTATTGATATATATTGAAATGTTTTGAAATAAAAAGAGAAGTTTAGGAAGGATATTCATCTTAACAATGTTAATTCTTCCGGCTAGAGTGAGATGAAGGGTTGACCATCTATGCAAGTCTTGCTTAATTTTTTCCATACAGACGCCAAAATTTTGTTGATAAAGAGCTTTATGTTTACTTGTGATATTTACCCCTAGGTATTTAAACTGATCTGCTATGGTAAAAGGTAGGGTGTCTAATTTAATATTATATGCTTGTGAGTTCACTGGAAAGAGTATACTTTTATTCAGATTAATTCTAAGACCAGATATCTTTTGAAATTCTGTTAGTGCTGTTAAAACAGCAGGGACAGTGTTTTCTGGGTCTGATATATATAAGACCATATCATCTGCATATAGAGAAATTTTCTGTTCCAGTCCTTCTCTGACAATCCCCTTTATCTGATGAGAATTTCGGCAGTGAACCGCCAGTGGTTCAATAGCGATTGCAAACAACAGTGGCGACAAGGGACATCCTTGTCTGGTACCACGTTCTAGTTTAAAGTAGTCTGAGCAAATTTTATTAATACAAACTGAAGCTTCTGGACTGGTATACAGTAGTTTAATCCAAGCACAAATATTCGGGCCAAACCCAAATTTCTCCAATGCAGTGAAAAGGTAATTCCATTCGATCATGTCAAATGCCTTTTCTGCGTCTAATGATAGTAATATCTCTGGGGTGTTTGATTTTGCTGGTGAATATATAACATTAAACAAGCGTCGGAGATTTGAAGATAGATGTCGGCCTTTAATAAATCCAGTTTGATCTTGTGATATTACCGAGGGCAGCATTTTCTCCATCCTTCTAGCTAGGATTTTTGAGAGTATCTTAACATCATTATTCAGGAGTGAAATTGGTCTATATGATGCACATTGTAACAAGTCCTTATTTTGTTTAGGAAAGACGGTGATTAATGCTTGTCGAAATGTTTGAGGTAGTATTTGGTGGTCTTTAGCTTCTGTAAATGTTACCAATAAGAGTGGAGCTAGCTGAGTGGAGAATTTCTTATAAAACTCTACGGGGTAACCATCAGGGCCTGATGATTTCCCGCTTTGTAGTGACTTTATAGCATCTAGTAATTCTGTTAGCGTTAGAGGTTTATCTAGTTCCTCAGCACTTAAAGCATCTATTTGTGGTATTTGTGAATTATCCAGAAATGCATTAGATTGCGTGTTGTCTTCTTTGGGCTCAGTGGAATATAAAGACTTATAGTAATCTCTAAATGTGTGCATTATTTTATTATGGTCGATGATTTCTTCTCCATTCTTGTTGGTGATTACTGGTATTGCATTGTGAACTTCTTGTTTATGAATTTGTTGAGCTAAAAGCTTATTAGCTTTTTCTCCGTGTTCATAGTAATGCTATCTAGACTTATAAATAAGTTGTTCAGTTTCTTTAGTTGTTAAGATGTTAAGTTCTGTATGCAGGGCCTGCCTTTTCCTGTGAAGAGCTTCACTTGGACGCCTGGCTTGTTCTTCATCTATTCTAGTAATTTCATTTCTTAGCTCTGACACTTTCTTGGTTTCTAATTTATTTCTATGGGAAAGATATGAAATAATCTGGCCTCTTAAGAAGGCCTTTAGAGTTTCCCAGAGTGTTCCTGCAGAAACCTCTGTAGACGTGTTTGTCTCTAGGAAGAAGCTGATTTGTTTGGATATAAATTCTGTGCAGTTCTCGTCTGCCAATAAAAGAGGGTTAAGACACCATCTGCGAGGTGAGTACGAGGGGCTTATTGATTTTAGCTCCAAGACTAGAGGGGCATGGTCAGAGATAACAATTGTGTCATATTTGCATGATTTAATTGTAGGCAGGAAATTATTATCTATAAAAAAATAATCAATTCTTGAGTAGCTATAATGCACTGGTGAGTAGAACGAATATGTTCTTGAGTTTGGGTTAAGAAACCTCCAGGGGTCTGATAAGTTGTGATCATTTAAAAACTGTGTAATTATCTTTGCAGTATTAGATGTCGTCCCCCCTGCCACAGGAGTCCTATCTAAGAGTGGATTTAAAACATTTAATAACCCAATTGTGCTTTACTCACTCAGAATATGGAACCAAATTAGGAAGCATTTTAAGATGGAAAATCTTTTATCAGTGGCACCTCTGCAAGGGAACCACCTCTTTCAACCTTCGCAAGTATATCCAGTTTTTAATACCTGGAAAAGTTTTGGGATTAAAATGCTCAGAGATCTTTATATAGACAACATATTTACATCTTTTGAACAATTACGTTCAAAATTTAACCTCCCAGCTACACATTTCTTTTACTATCTTCAAATTAGAAATTTTGTTAAACAGAAATTGCCCGATTTCCCCCACCTTGCACCCTCCACAATGCTGGAAAAAATACTGCTCAATTCCGAGGAAACAAACACTATTTCCGCAATATATAAAATCTTATTAGAGTCCCTACCTTTCAAAGATCCAAGAGGACATTGGGAAGAAGATCTCTTAATCAATATATCAGAAAAGGAGTGGAAGGTAGCAAAGCAGAGAATTCACTCGAGTTCTATATGCGCAAAGCATAGAATTATTCAACTAAAAATTATATATCGAGCTCATCTGTCTCGCTTAAAACTGTCCAAAATGTTTCCAGGCCAGGATCCAACCTGCGAGCGCTGCAACCAAGCTCCTGCCTCACTGGGTCACATGTTCTGGGCCTGCACCAAACTAACATCATTTTGGACAAAAATTTTTAAGTGCCTCTCAGACAGCCTTAGTATCACAATCCCTCCTAACCCATTAACAGCTGTGTTTGGTGTCCTTCCAGATGGACTTGAATTGGAGAAGGACAAGCAAACTGTGATTGCATTCACTACACTCTTGGCACGCAGACTTATTTTGTTAAATTGGAAGAATCCTAATTCTCCTCTTATAAGTCAGTGGGAAACCGATGTTTTATATTATTTGAAATTGGAAAAAATCAAATTTTCAGTTAGAGGATCTGTACAAAATTTTTTCAAAACTTGGCAGGATTTAATCAATATTATTTTAGAATAAGAGAATTAACTATTATTGCATTTAACTCCCTTCTCCATCTCTTATTTATATAGATATTTACTTCTCCCCTTCTTTTGTCTAATGTTGCCTTATTAAAAAGCTTAAAGAAATTTTCCTTTAGCTAAGCTCTCCTTCTCAGGGGTGGGGTTTGATTTGTTTTCAAATTTGTTGGGTTATAAATTGATCTGTTTGTATGGAATGATTACAATGAAAATTAATAAAATAAAAATATTAAAAAAAAAAAAAAATGACAAAATGTATACCTATTAGGGCCTGGACTGAAAAATGGAATGCCTGTTGAATAATGCATGACAAGGTTTTTTTTTTATTTAATGATTAAGTTATTTTACATGAGAAGGCAGATGGGCTGAAGTTTTGGGTGCATTTCAATTTTGTATATTTATAAGAAAATGTTTTTTTTTAAACCAGTCTTTAGGCCATTTATTTGTACATATCACTGGAACCCTTCCCATGCAATCAGAGAAAAATTATTAATGTCATTTTGCATAGAAGCAATAATGAGAGGGATACACACACACACGCATATATAACTTTACAAATTCTTAATTTCAATAACAAGAACCACAATTAAATAAGATATTCTCATTCAATGACCAGTTTAATCTTATAATCCTGCTAAATTGCCAGTCTGTCTTCCTGTTTCACAGCACTGCATAATCTTCCATTGTTATATAAAGATATACTGTAGTCACGATTAAAGAATTCTGCCTGCAAAATTAGTTTTTTAAGCAAAACTCAAGTTTCCTTATTGATTAAGTATGAAGACTAAACAGACTTTGATGAGTAAACTTTCATAGGAGAACTCAAATAAACAAAAACATCAAAAGCAAACAGAAGAGACTCACTCTGGAGTTGGGGCTTAAAAGCAATTCTGTCTTTAACATCTGTAGGTTGATTTCAGGGCAACAATTATGTAAGTTTGACTGGCTGATAAAAGCCTCTACTGTATTTCTATAATATCTATTCAATAAACACTAGAGTCTTAGATAACTTAGAATAAATTATCATAGTCATAATGCTGCTGCAGCAAGGATGTTAATTATTCCTATAGTACAAAAAGATTTTTATCCTATTTTTTGAGTATGAGATGTCTTAGTTGATATGAGTTTCCACAGACTACTGAGAAAAAGTTTTGAAGAGACTACTCACCCATTTATTCAAATTAAATTGTGAATCTGTGTGGAGAATGTTAAATAATCATTTCATCTGAATGCATAATTTAGAAGTACACAGAAGTACAGAAGTGTCATAGACTGCTAGTACAGGACAGAAGAAGCAACTTGCTCGAAAAGCATCTAAATAAATTCTATAATGATATAACTTTTATAATGTCATGAATGTCAACCATATTTCCATTGTGAAACCTTTAGAACACTTCTGAGGCAGCTTGCCCTCCTGTTTTTCCAGAACTTATTTCACCAGTGTTACAGCCTGACTAAACGAAGAGCTCCACGTTATTCCATTGACTTTACAGGTGTATCTTTTTTTTAATTGCTACTATTTGATATACAGTAGCACATTGCAACATATTCTGCAATAAAACAAATATGCTTATTGAACACTCATGAAGAAAAATACATACTCAAGTAAGTCATAATCTGCTTAGTCATGGGTAAAGTTGGACTACAGTATCAAAGATGAAGCACAGGATTTTGATTTTTACATTAAGATTCCACAAAACACACATAGTCGTTTTTTTTGTTTTATTACTTCTCATTTTAAAATAGAAATGAGATTATAATTATATAAGACTGAAAGGGCTCATATCAAATTAGCCTAATTTGAGCTGATAGATCCTCTGATATCTCTGTAATTGCAGTTATCTTAGAAATAAATGTAAATGGAACACACTTAATAATATGCTTGTCAAATAGTTTTATAAAATAAATCAGTATCCTGGAAAGACTGTTTGTAGTCAACTGTTAACTCACCACAAAAGGATAGAAAGACAGACTTGAATATTTTAATATTGTAAGTGCTTAAATGCTAAAGACATCCTCCAGTGACTAGAACTGAAACTATTGATTGGCCCTGTTTATTATAGGGTCAGAAATGAATGGAGCCATTTGCTTAGAATTGTGCTGTTTGAAATAACCACTTAGCAACAATGTGCTCCATCACTGTAGAGAATGATATTGATATTAATCATTATTAGCAAACTAGACTGACAACACTTGTTAGCTGTAACTTAGTAAAATCAGTTCATTGACAGTAAATGTACCACTATGCACTAAAAAACAATTTGCTTGACTTGCAAATATTGTGGACAGTAGGGGATGCTCCAGTTCCCCAAACGCCCAACACAAGCAGGATCAGGACAAAGTTCAAAGCACAAGAGTCTTTATTTCGTGGGAAACTCTTTGATCCAAGCGTTTCCCACCATAGCCAGAAGTATGTGCAAGCACAATGAAGACATAATACTCTGTCTTCTCTCTTCAATCTCTCTCTCTTGGTCGCTGCCTCCTCCACACCTCCAAGCAAGCATTGTCCACCTCCTCCTGACTCTGGCAGGCAGCTCCTTTTATCTAATCCCCTGGAAATGCTTCCGGTGATATAATGATACATCTCCAAAGCACTTCCAGGTGAGGCTGGATCCCCATGGAATAGGAACTCCTAAATCTTGCAGCTCCCTCTGGTGGCCCCCACGGGACCCAACAGGACTGTCCTCCGGGACTACAATACCTGGCATGCCCTGCAGGCACCCAAGTGGGGATCCAAGCCTTGGCTCTCTGCCTTTTAGTGTCCTCGAGGGGAGACAAAGACTGTGTAAGCTGTCTTCCCCTGCCCTTCCATCCTAATGGCATCCCATCCAGGTAAGAATGCCAGCCATTCCCTCATAATATATATGGATATAAAACTATATTTAAACATAAAAAACATACAAAATATAGATATCAGGCCTACTCAAGTTAACTAGTTAATTTTCTTGATCAGCAATATAGTATAGGACAGACTGGTATCATCCATTTTGCTTTGCTTTGGAGCACAAGTCCTTTGTTTAAGAAGCCGCTGCCAGACCCTTTTAAATTCAATTAAAGTGTCATTTCTCTCCCCACAACTTCTCTTTGGAATGCAGCTTCTGGCTGTCATCTGATAAGACTGATCAATCATTGGAAAAATGACATCCAGAGATGTCTCTGTGATATGCCATTTATAAACTTAGTGAACGAAGAGCCCTAATTCAGTAATTTGCAACCTTGATGGACATAATTTTACATCAGTTGTCAACGAAAAGATTGGACTTATAGGCACCCTAAAGAAACAATAGCAAACTTTTCACTCCCTACTTTATAATACATTGTAAGAACTACATCTGTTCTCCCTATACGTTCTATAGCAAGACCACTGTCACCCAGGGTATGGCTATAACAAAGGCTGGAGTGGTCCCTTTTACTCTGATGGGTAACCTGGTGCTGAACTGTAAGAGTAGAAGACAGTCTGCAACAAAATTGGACAAAGGGGCTACAAGTTCATACTTTGTTAAAATAAAGTAAGGTGCATAAGCAAAAGAGATTGTACAAAAAGCCACTTGTTCATCTTGCTAAAGTTAGGAATTGACTGATTACCAACTACCAAGCAGATGTAAATTCTATGCTAGCAAAATAGTACCGCTATTTGCTGTGGTGCCTACATCCACAAGATGCAAGAAGAAAAAGTGTTCCTGAACAAAGAAAGAAAAAGCACACTGAACATCCTTTCATGTATGCCAGAAAAAGCTGACCCAGAAGTACTGAAACAAAGCATCGCCTATACCTGGAGTCAACAGGAATCAAACCATACATGGGCCTTCCTGAAGTCAAAACCCATCTTTCATCTTGTCCACGCTAAGAGACAAATTGCTGCACTTGCACCAATCAACCAATCATCGTATCTCCATTCTGTAAGCGGACTCCCGATTTCTGGTTAGACCTGCTGCAGGTGTGTCATCAGCACACGTAATGATGGTGTTGGAGCCATATCCAGCCATACAGTCATGAGTCAGCAATGTGAACAGAAGTGGGCTGAGTACACAACCTTCCATTCCATGAGGCCTCCAATATGTGTTTTTGTTTTAACTTCAAAACAGACTTTGACATAAGGAATGTGTTATTTTTACTCAAGCCAAACTCCTTGACTGATATCCTTTTTGCCAGGTAGTTATGTATTATATCAGGTCCAAACCTATGCTGGCACAGTTGTTTTTCAGTTGTCTTGTGATGGATTCATGCAAGGCTGGTTTCTGCTATCAGTATTAGATTCTGTACATGACTTCAAAATGAATTAAGCTAGTTTGGGACATAAATAAAAAATGGAAGATTTGTTATATTTAAGAGCTATCATCAGTAGCTGGGTGATTTATACAGTAAATGGCCATTCATTAAATAAAGGAACACCTGGTGCTTTGTGAATGTGTTCTGCAGTAGACAATAATGGGAATTATTTTATAGGGCATTTAGTCAATATAGGCAGGCTGCAGCCATGTAAACACAACATTTTTATTGTGGAACATGAAAAGAATTATATTAAGAATAGTTACAGCCAGTTCCTCATTTTTCCTTTGTTCTGCAATTGGCCAATTGCAGTAGACCAAATGTAAGTAAGATAAATGATCAATATCCACCCATCAATTTTCTAACCTGCTTATCCAGTTCAGGGGTATCGGGAGCTATTTATCAATATGCAACCCTTCATTTCAAATACATGGTGGCATCCCTCTAGAATTATTATTTTTTTGCTTAATCGCTGCAGTTATTCTGTCTCATTTACACAACAAATAAATTAAAATATCAATTTCATATTAAACTTGTAAAGGTCATGTTTTATTGCACTATTCTTCATCAGTGGCACAGGTTTCAACACAACTCTTTACTATGAAATGTCACAATTAAAACATAACAGTGTTCACAGTTAAATTTAAGGCACACAGATATACATTCTCATTTAAAAAGTTGACGATTTTGACTGATTTTGGGTAATTGGTGAACTGTGATAGGCCAGTTCCTCTCCTAATGATTATAGGAATTCAGGAATACTTAAAAAATTCCAAAAGTAAGAAAATGTAATGCACAAAAAGTACACAAATAAAACTCATGGATGTGATTAATCCAATTCATGGTCACAGAGAAAGCCTGGGTGTGTCTGTGAAGCATCAGACTCAAGGTAGGAACCTGCCCTGAATGAGGTACCTATCCATTTTAACACCACGTCAAGGAAAGTCATGAAGCAGTCATAAACTGAACATAGAAGCCTTTGTGATGTTGAAGAAAATATGGAGTACCCAGAGACATATCCCATGCAGGTACAAGAAGACCATTTAAAATCCACACAGACCAATAACAAGCATTGGGTTTCAATTTGAGAAACATCAGCACTAACTACTGCACTACCATTTTCACAAACTTCAACATTTAAGCATATATGCATACAGTATATACACCGCAACCCTCACCAGGAAAAGTGGATGGAAAGATGAGATGAGATGTCTGATGTATACCGTATATATTCACGTTTAAGTTCTCCTGCGGATAAGTCGGGACTTGATTTTACCGTACAATTTCCAGCATTTTATAATGTCGGTCGTATATGTTGAATGCGGAAAACTCCAAGAGATTATGATATGCTAATGCCCACCTGAGAGAGTAACCACGGAGCACACTACCTTTTTTTCTATGTATTGTGCCTACGTGACCACACGGTAATACCCAAACTATTCCCAAGCAAAGTTTTCACTGTTTTGTGTTTTTTGTATCTCACACCCTCATACACCTTTATTGTAAGAGCATCCCTTATCTACGATGGAGTGTTCAATCAGATGAAAATATAAAGCTGGTTTTAAATTAAAAGTCGTTGAAGTGGCGAAAGAAATTGGTAGCTGCACTGCTGCAACAAAATTCGATGTGTCTGAGAAACTGGTGTGAGATTTGAGGAAGCAAGAAGATGTAAAAAAGAAAATGTAAGTGTCGCATTTTTGAATGGGCGTATAAGTCGGGGTCTGATTTTATGAATGATTTTTCAGGTTTCAAGACCCGACTTATACATGAGTATACACAGTATGTTGTTTTAACCAATATTACCTTTTCTCTGTTTTCTCTCCCACTTTAGCTACCTCCTTCAGGCAATGCCTGCTTGAGCTCTTTTCTCGTGCTTTTAAATTCTGCTTGTCTCACTCAATGACAGACTTTCTTTTCTTTTTAATATGAAAGTCTACACTATACACTCACCGGCGACTTTATTAAGTACACCTTGCTAGTACTGGGTTGGACCCCCTTTACCTTTAGAACTGCCGTAATTCTTTGTGGCATAGACTCAGCAAGGTTGTAGAAACATTCCTCAAGGATTTTGATCCATATTGACATAATAGCATTATGCATTTGCTGCAGATTTGTCTCCTGCACAAGCATGATGCAAATCATCTATTCCACCACATCCCAAACATGCTCTATTGGATTGAGATCTGGTGACTGTGGAGGCCATCTGAGTACAGCGAACTCATGGTCATGTTCAAAATACCAGTTTGAGATGATTTGAGCTTTGTGATATAGCGTGTTATTCTGCTGGAAGTAGCCATCAGGAGCCATTCATAAAGGGATGGACATGGTCACCAACAATACTCAGACTGAGGCATTTAAATAATGTTCAGTTGGTACTAAGGGGCTCAAAGTGTGCCAAGAAAACATCCTCCACACCATTACACCACTACCAGCAGCCAGAACTGTTGATGCAAGGCAGGACCGATCCATGCTTTCATGTTGCTGACACCAAATTCTGACCCTACCATCTAGAACTCATCAGATCTAGCAACATTTTTCCAATCTTCTATTGTTCAATTTTGGTGAGCCCATGTGAATTGTAGTCTTAGTTGCCTGTTCCTAGCTGACAGGAGTGGCACCCGGTGTGGTCTCCTGCTGCTGTAGCCCATCTGCTTCAAGGTTCAACGTGCTGTGCATTCAGAGAGATGCTCTTCTGCATACCTCAGTTGTAACGAGAGGTTATTTGAGTTACTCTTGCTTTCTCTTAGCTTGAACTACTCTGGCCATTCTTCTTTGACCTCTGGCATCAACAAAGAAGAGAACTGGATATTTTCCCTTTTTCTGACCATTCTCTATAAACCCTAGAGATGGTTATGTATGAAAATCCCAGCAGATCAGCAGTTTCTGAAATACTGGCACCAACAACCATATCACATTCAAATGCACTTAAATCACCTGTCTTCCCCATTCTGATGCTCAATTTGAACTTCAGCAGTTCATCTTGACAATGTCTAAAATGTATAAATGCACTGAGTTGCTGCCATGTGATTGGTTGATTAGATATTTGCGTTAACAAGCAGTTGAACAGGTATACCTAATAAATTGTTTGGCGAGTGTATACTGTATCATATGAAAAGAAATGAATGTATATGAAGATGGAAATAAACAGTTAAAACAGCAAGGTTAGTGAAATATGTGTAAACCTTCAAATAATATTATGCATTACTTCTTAATTGTGCTTTTTGTAGTTAATTTGTAAAGGAAATATTTTAAGAATATTCTTAATGAATGCATTATGATGATACAACGTTCTTTTAAGCCTATATAATTAGATTTGTGTGCTGGAAATGTGAATATAATTGATTTAAGTGTCATTACTTCAATACTTCATGCATTTAATGCATTTAAATGCATTTAAAGATTACAGTACAAAAGGATAACGTGTTTTGTCACCATAGGAGAAAGCAAAATTATTCCAAAAAGTACAATTAAGAAGCAAATGAAAAACACATCTATTATCAAATTTAATAAATTCTAACTCAGGGTCTTGGCAGGGACAGTGTGGCATGGTGACACAGTAATAAGTATTAACCCCCCCACATTTTGAGAGACCTACAGTAAGTTAGAGTCCAGATTTGCTCATTGTTTGCATGCACACTGCACGTGTGCCCATGTCCACATTCGAGAAGTGTCTGTCCTTGTCGTGGAAATATGCATTATGTCAACTGCTGATGCTAAATTGCTTCCTGATATCTACAGTAACTTATACCAAATGGAGACAGAGTAGGCTTCACTTTGTAAGGATAATGAAAAGGAAAAATGTATGTAGGGAATTGCTGGGTAAAATATAAGAAGCAGCTATGAAATCAATTATTTAGGCAACTAAGAAACTGCTCTTCACCCTAAGTAACATTGCATGTTTTTTATCAATTTATAATGAATGAAGGGAAGAGCAATAATCTCTAAAAATGAAATAAAATTGAACTTATGAATAAAAATAGTTATAACATTTCAGGTATAAAATAGACTTACTTTATATGCCAAAATAACTGTGGGTTATACTCTATAATCAGATATAAGAGGATGCATCAGCTGTTTATATAGTGAAACATGTTATGTTATATAGAAAGTAGCATTCTCTTCTTCTGTTCAGGAGTTGCAAAGTTACTAGTTTGTTGCGAGTTAAGTTACTGTGGCTAAATGAAAAAACACAAGGAGGTCTGATGTTTTTTTTCTTTCACATTCCCATAATCTCTGACCCAGAGGAAGAACAATGTCCCCATCTGAACTCTCCTCACTAGTCCTCCAACATGTCTGTCATTATAAATGTTTCCCCATACCTTTCTGTGAACATAATATGATTGGTCTGCAACATCTTTTTCAAAATCCATGTACTACATGGACAGAAGTAGTGCTGTGTTAGCACCCCCTGAAACCTTCATCCTTTCAAAAGGATTTTTCTCATTTTTTAATCCCATTTCTTTTTCTATACTCTGCCTTATTATTGCAGTACATTCAGTTTTATGGGTAGCAATTTACCCACAACAGAATTTTCATCTAGAAGTTGTCTTAAATGTTTCAATCAATTCAATTATTTTCCTTCTGCTAGATTAAAAATCTACCTCTTTTCAAACTTTTTGTACAGTGGAATGCCTATTAAAAAGTCACTCGACTTATCACTTTATTACTGTAAATTGTATTAACAGCATCTGCTTCCTGCAATGCTAGATGGCAAGGGCACTGTAGTGAGGCCAACCACAAGATTGCTCTTTACAGGGTCTACTGAGACACAATAAACTTCCCCCTACTGACTGTTGTCATTTCTAGAGACAGAAAAACTATTAAAATAAAGGATACTGTATTTGTATATGCTTAAGAATTCCAACGATAGTAAGCCTAACATTCTATTGCATCATATTAAAGGCTTCCAGAGATAGAAAACCTAAACTACTGATGAGGGATATTTGTCAATACATACATCTGTTTTCTGAAATATTTGAGCCTGACCTAACTAAACTGTAATACTAACTAACTGCTAATACATTGCCTATTATCACTGGGAACTGCAACCTGGTTAAATTGGAAAGAGTCTACTGAAAACTATAGTATTAAGTGCCAAGATGAAAAATGGCAAGCCATAAGGGCTGATAATAAGGGCAAAGAGAAACAAATCTGGTCAAACAAAAGAATTAGGTGCAGAAAGCGAGGAGATCAAAAAATATTCAATGTACCAAAACTGAAATGGAAAAATCAAAAATCAAAGTCAAAAATGGAGAGCATAGACTCGAAACTGAAAACCTGAAAGGACAAAACAGAAGTGCAACAGAGTTTTGTTTTAGGTATCCACAAACGTGCATGCCAGTTTCCACAAAGCTCCGGGTTTTAAATTATTACTTTGAGGACGTCGTGAAGTGCTCCTAACATTAGTTGGGAGCATACTGCCGACAAAGCCAAAAAATGGTGGCAAACACAAATCAAGAATATAAAACATGTTCAAATTAAACAATATACCAAAACTAATAATACACCTGGAATCCTAGTAATAAAAAAGTAGGAGTAGTAAAAAAAAAAAGTAAAGAGCCATGGCATTCTCAGGCCATAAAAGTATATTTAGCTCAAAAAATATTTATAAAGATTTTGTAACAACTTCAGGACAAATGAAATACCCCATCAGACTTTGTTATTACATCTAGAGCATGGCACCAGAAGTGAACATGTTGTAAGTGGGGACTGATAAAGAACAGTCAAAACACAATCTGGGGTTGGAAACACCAGTGATAAAGCAATCATTTGACCAAACAAATACATTATCCAGGAATCCAAATATATGTATTGTAATAAATGTCAAGGATTGTATTTTAATGTAGGATACATTTCTGCCATCTTCTATAGTGGTCATCGGATGTCACCATGTGCTGCTTATCACCACTACTCAGGACATAGCAATAGGCATCATTCACATAATAAACAGAGTGTAGCCCATAAATACCACACACAAAATGGCAGAGTGTTAGGGGGCAGCAGGGCACATTATACCCCAAAATTAGAGGTATCCAATTATTAGAACCCACATGTCCCCACCCTACCCCTCCTAACAATTCAAAACATCAACTACGCCACCCCAATTTTGTCAGGTATGGGGAACCCAATGATATCCCTCACCAATTCACCCTCACTACTCAGGTACTTTTTATTCCAGAGTTGTGGCTGCACAATTACTCCAAGACACCAATATAACTACTCTTCATTTTTACTAGTAAAATAAATACATATAAAAATAAAACCAATAGTTAAAACATTCAAAGCATAAAAAAAAAGTCAGAGTTACTTGTCACTAAGTGTCGTGTCAACTACTTCCTTAAAGAAAAAAACCAAGTGGGCAGGAGAACAATAGATTTTCCTTTGTGCGTCGTCTTGAGCGATCCCCGTCCTAACACCATACACGCACTCGCCGTCCACAGATCCGCAGTTCAATGTCTTCACGTACACCCTCCTTCAGCACGGCACCTACAAGAAAATGCACACTGGGCAGCACTCCACATATAGCATCCCACTATTATATTTCAATCTGTTACAACACAAAGACAGGGCTACTCATGCTTTGTCTGAGCCGTGAATTCCACCACACACCCAGCCCCCGTCACTTATGCCTTGTGGTGTTATGCTGCACGTGTCACTACTCCTCCATCACCTTGAACAGCTGTGGTACTTCATTCTCCGCAGACACACCCTCTCGTTCTCCTGTGTTCCTAAACAATGCGCCTCGGGATTAAACAGGGTATCCAGTAGCCACAAGACAAACGATAATCACCCGTGCTCCCGTCAGACTTTCCAATACTTGTTTTTCCCACTTGCTCCATTTCCACACCGTGGATCTCTGCTCTCTGAAGGCACAGCTGCACCCTCAACCCATACTTTATTGACCTAAATTCCCCATCATTTAACTCTCTCAAGTGAATCCAACAATCAGTCAATCAACTCTTGAATGTCCAGGTGTAGAAAATTAACGAGAACTTAAAAAGAAACAAACCCCCAACAATACATTGCCACACAATCACAATAATCAAAACATATAAAAAATACTCCACTCCATACAATGCATATATTAAAAATAGTGCTTGATTCAAAAGCAACAAAAGAAAAAAGGTGCTCAAATAGAACAATGCTAATTCTACCCTGTAACAAGAGTCAAGAAAAGCAATGGCAGACAAAATGACGTGGCAATGACATCAAAAAATAAATGTCAAAAATATTTACATAAATGAGAATACAAATAATTAACATCTAAAAATGAAACTAAACATATTATATAAAAGACTAGTGTATAGATAACATACTGTTGTAAAAATGAATTATACACACAGTAGTTATTTGTATAAAAGCGGTTATTTTATGAAGCTGAGCAGCAACCATTTCTCATTATGGATGAAGAAGGATGATCAAAAACTGGAAGTTTCAGTTCAGATTTGCTTTTTAAAATTTTTACTTTGCATCACCAATATTAAAAACAATTTGTAAAAGTGTTTAGGGTATTGTCTTTAATTTATATTCCTGTATTCTCTTAAAAGTAACATCCCTCACTAGGATGATTTATGCCCATCTACTATCTGGAACAATTTTGTGACACACTAGAAGGTGTCAACACCATCCCTTGGCTGTTCATTTTTAAAAAGATATTCCATGTTTTCTTTATCAAACATAATATAAACTACTGTATTAGTAAGATACGAAATTGTTTTCCCTACACACCAATTTTATGTTGATGGACCATCTTATCCTGTAGTACCAATAATAATGGAATATGTTTCTTCCATCATAAAAATGTTAGGAAATTAAGGCGCTTTCTAAATAAACAGGATTCTGAGAAATTAATTCATGCATTTGTCTCTAGTAGGATTGACTTCTGCAATGCAGTGTTCACTGGATGTTCAAACTGTTTTTTATACAGCCTCCAGTTAATACAAAATGTGGCTACAAGAATTATTACAAGAACAAGAAAATACGAACACATAACTCCAGTTCTTAAATCCTTACACTGACTCCGGGTTAAGTTTAGGGAAGATTTCAAAATCCTTCTTTTAACATATAAAGCATTAAATGGCCAAGGTCCAGCTTACTTGTCTGAACTTATAATGACTTACAAACCAGAGCGCACAATAAGATCTCAAGATGCCGGTCTGCTTATGGTTCCAAGGATTAATAAAATAACAATGGGAGGTCGAGCTTTTAGTTACAGGGCCCCTAAACTGTGGAATGGTCTGCCTGCTACAATAAGAGATGCCCCTTCGGTCTCAGCTTTTAAATCCCGGCTGAAGACTCACTACTTCAGTTTATCATATCCCGACTAGAGCTGCTGATTAACTGTACATACTGCATCTCTGTTGTTAGTCATTAGCACTAAAACATAAGTAACATGATAGTTAGAATTGGATACTAACCCTCACCTATTCTGTTTCTCTTCTCGGTACCCAAATGTGGCACTTGGTGCCACGGCCCACCTGCCAAGTTGTTTTGCCTGCCTAAGGTAAAGTCATCCCTGATGGAGGATTGCAGGAATCGTGAGAAAGAGGGGCCCTTTCATCGGATTGGCTGACCCAGCACTGTTTCAGCCGTGGAATGGCCAAATAGGGGAGGCAGCTTGATGGATGAGGTCTCCAGGTGTCTAAAATTATCTAACTCTTATTATGTGATATCATCTACTGTTAAATTCTGCTCCGTACTTCTAAAAAATTTTTAATTTTTTATTGAGGATTTCTTCTGTTCTGTGTATTGTATTGTATTGTATTGTATTGACCCCCTTCTTTTGACACCCACTGCACGCCCAACCTACCTGGAAAGGGGTCTCTCTTTGAACTGCCTTTGCCAAGGTTTCTTCCATTTTTTTTTCCCTACTAGGTTTTTTTGGGAGTTTTTCCTTGTCTTCTTAGAGAGTCAAGGCTGGGGGACTGTCAAGAGGCAGGGCCTGTTAAAGCCCATTGCGGCACTTCCTGTGTGATTTTGGGCTATACAAAAATAAACTGTATTGTAAACTGTATACTAACTTTTACACCAGAGGACATTTAGGATGTTTTTTGGGTTTTGAACAGACAAAGCATCTTGAATCCAGTGGAAAAATCCATTAAAGTCAATAGTATGTCAAAACTGACCCATATGATATGGCATGGTAAAAAAAAATGGAAACAATACAAATTAGGGAATGTTTTACTTTTGATTATGTTTTGTTAATATTGGAATATTTAACAAATAAACAGAAAAATAAGTGAACCGATAAAATTTAGGGTGCTTATACAGATCAAATTTGATCCAAATAAGCATACTCGCAGGAAGAGTGTCTGTCAATTAATGTCTATTTATCTATCTAAATTCCAAAATAGGAATGCGGAAGTCACAAAACACAAGCATAAAGGAACTTATAGATTTCACAGGAAATAATTGCTGAACACAAAATTGTGACTAGAAGCCTGTTTGAATACACAGACTTCACACATTATTTGATGTCCCAATAAGGAACATTGTGAGATTGCACTCCAGCCAGTCCACAATAGAAGCCTTCATTTTACTATGGCGTGTAAGCAGCACACATCCTTGAGCAGTGCTTTATTATGCTTAGTATCTGAGCCTGATAAACCACCCCTGTAGGTAACTTCTACATACCTGATTTCTTTAGCTCAACTGAATAGGTAATTGGTGTGAGAAGTACAGTACCAGTGAATGACAAGGACCAAGGCTCAACCATACATTTAGCGAAGGCAAGGACAGGTGATTTTGTGTGAAAAAGATCTTGTTTGTAATGCTATTATGAGATACTGGAACCGTCAATTGTAGATATAAACAATGCTTGATCCCCAGTGAACAAAAGTGGAATAGTAGTTAATGCTGCTGCCTCATAACCCCATGCTCTGGTCTCCGTCTACATGAAATTTGTGCATTTTCCTTGTTTTGCATGGACATATCCTCAGATACAGTACTCCAGTTTTACTCCTTTATCCTTATGTTTTGTTTGGTAGATTGAATGGTACATTTATAAAGGCATTGTGCAGGTGTATGCTTGAGTGATTTTCTGGTCCTTTTTCCAGGACTGATTTCTCTTGTGAACCTGATGCTTACAGCATAGACTCTAGTCCCATGATGCTTAATTGACTAAAAGAAGGTGTAAGAATGTTTAAAACATCTTGACATTTATGAGAGGAAAAGTATGATTCCTGAGAAACACAAAACAATCAGAATTCATTATTCAGACATTCATCTATTATATGAAACACTACTGGAGGATATCCAAATGACTTTATTTAACAGGGTTCTGACCAATTATTTCAAATTCTCACCAGACTCTTTGATTTATATTTTGTGAATTATATGCACTCATAACATTTCTAGGGCCACTAATGGGCAGTTCACCTTTAACATTTTTGATATTCTTACTGTTTCTCTTTATCTCACTCTTTAGTTGATTTAGTTGTTGTTCTAATATAACCAGATTTGAAGCATTTTCTTATATTTTCATCTTGCTTTATTTTTAGATGAGAAACAGTCTAATGTGACATTAACATCTTTTGGGAAGTCTAGTGTTCTTTTTTAATATATAGAGTTCTGTAACTAGTTAAAATATAAACTGACATTCTGAGTAGGTTTTCTACTTATGTTCCCAAAATAAAATCTATCAATAATAAATACATTCTCCAAATGTGTCATATTATTTTGTGTTTGGAAGGTAATTAATTCTCTGTGAAGAATGTAAAAATATAAAATAAATAAACAAACAGATGTAGAAACATGCAGATGTTTACCCATTTCTCTCTTTTGAATTTGCTGTTTCTCATCTTCATTGAATTGCTCCATACATTGCACCATACATTGCTCTTAATAATTTCTTACAGCACTTCCTAGCCCTTTGTCATTTGAGACTGTGTACATTTAGTTTCTCCACCCTTAATGACTAACTGCCTTTTGCTGCTTGCATATGTCTGTTGTGGAGAGCTGCATCTCACTCTTTAAATGTCCACCCACATTAATTGACGTCATCGGTTTTAAAAGCAAAGTCAGAACATGTAACAAGCCTCATGAGAAGAATTCATCTATAATGGCTGAACCTCACTAATGTTCAGTACTTGTCAAAATTACTTACCTAGTGTAATATTAGGCAACATCAGAAATATTCTAAAGACAGCCTTCTAATGTCATAAATGGCCTTTCAGTCTTGGAAATCCTACTGTTCAAAACGCTCCTCTGTATCTCACTGTTAAGCTTCTTCAGTTTAGCCTTAACAATGCTAGTTAAAGACCCATTTTAACCCATTCCATTCTTTCTGGCATTCAGTTGCTATCAGTTTTCAGTACCCAAAATGTGTTGCTGTACGTGTTTTACATTGTAATGTTTACTAATTCAAAATGGACTACATAATTGAAGTAACATGGTTTTGAAAGTACTGTATGAGGTACAGACTAATTTGCTGAAAGTTTTCAGGAAGAACCACCTTTATCAACCTATTAATGTGGCCAGCTTTGCCTTTCTCAAAACCTTTTGCTTTAAAATTCTCATGTGGCCTATTGTGGCAGTTTCTCTATGTAAAAAAAAGTCCCTGGTAGCTCATATTAATTGAACGGAAAGGCAGACTGAAAAGAGATTTCCTGTCATTAAACCAACTCCACATTAGTCTTGCCATATTACAGCCTTAGAGTCCAGGGTTTGTATCTCAAGTAAGGTGAGGTGGAGTAAACATGTTTTCCGCACATTCATATGGCTTTTTCCCAATACTCCAATTCCTTCTTATCCCAAACATGCGGCAGTTACATTTTGCTGGAGACTATAAAGTGACTCTGTATGATTGTGTGAGTGTCTCCTGTTAAGGAACAGTGCCTTCTCTGTCAGGTTTCTTTCTGGTATCCAAAGCTGTAGAGATAGGCTTTTACTCAATGTGGCCTTACATTATAATAAGTGAGTTCATAAAATGAATAGGTAAGAAATTGAAATGATAAAATGAATAATTTAAATGAAATGAATATTGATTGTTTCTAAGTGAATGTGATAAGCCAAGTTCAGTGGCTGTAAATAATGCAAAGAGGCAGCCGCTTTGCCTATCATGGACATTTGGGAAAAAAATTGTAAAAGGAATAAAGTTTTTATTTACCTCTTTTAGCACCCTTGCACAGATTAACATGGCAGCGGTACGAAGTTTTAGCACCAGGATATTCGAAGGGCTGCCTGGAGGCCTCATGTAAAAAATGGTGCGTACAAAAATGTTGCGTGTGCCCGTTTCCACGCTCACATCGCGATGTATAAAAACTAAACA